>NW_027185867.1:7063811-7156186 GCF_028583685.1 Petaurus breviceps papuanus
CCTGCTGCCATTGCTCCTGCCCCTGCCACATAGAGAGAGAGGAACCAGGACCAATTAGCTGTCCAAAGAGAGTAGAAGGCAATAAAAAGTGCTATTTTCTTGATGCACTTCCACATTAAACATTCCCTGAAGTACGTGGCCCCCACTTTAGATGGTGTGTGTGTCTCTCACACACATACACACAACGCACACACACAAATTTGTAATGAATTTTCAAATGTTTGCTGTTTTGTCCTGGTTTTATAACATGGAACTCTGATGGGAAAATTTTAGTGTCTTGATTTCATCCCCATTCCTAACAGTTAGTTTTCTCATTTGTCAAAACAATTCTAGACAGCTCATTCCCCAAAAAAACCTTTTAGGTAGGAGTTATAGAAACCCAATTTGTCTGATCAAGAACTGATGACCCAGTGATGCACATAGAGTGACACCATGTGGCAGGTTGAAGAAGTGACATCTTGGACCAGACTGAAGGTTGACTAGGGAGCAGGGGAGAAGGATGCTCTCACTCTGGCTCCTGGGTGGGATGAGAGAAGAAACCAGGTCTGGTTGACTTTCTTTTTTTTGACTCAGGAACAAGATAGGAGCATTTATCTACAGATTAAAAAAAGAATCTCATTATGGAGTTATGAGACATAACATTATGAGTTAAATGGGCTTTACTCTCCCCCAGTCTAACTAGATCGTTGGACATAGAGCTGGAATAGACCTTGAGAGTCAATTACATAATTCAACCCTTTCTTTCTACAGATGAGATGAGGAGACTTGCCCAAGGTCATACACATGGTAAGTAGTAGATACAAAATTGAAACCTAGGTCCTCTGACTTCCAAAAAGTGTTTGTTATGCTATGTAGTTGAGATCATGTCTGTCTATTTTACCACATGTCTAGGATCATAGGTTTTTAAGAGAGAAAACACCTTAGGAGATCATTTTCTCATCTGTCTTCTCACATAAAATCATAATAGTATCTCACATTTATATAGCACTTTGAGTTTTCTTTTTTTGCTCTTTTAGAGGGGAGAAGGTAGGGCATTTGGGGATAAGGGACTTGCCCAAGGTCACATGGCTAGTAAGTGTTAAGTGTTTGAGGTTGGATTTGAACTCAGGTTCTCCTGATTCCAAGGCTGGTACTCTATTCACTTCGCCACCTAGCTGCCCCTAGATAGTTAGTACTTTGAAAGGAGAGTGCTGGCAAATGTTTAATGACCAGTTCTGGGGAAAATGCATGCAGAATAAACTTTATGTTTAATTTCCATTACTAACATTTTCTTAAGTCTACACAACAGCAAAGCAATAAATCAGCCCTGATTTGATAGTTTTCAGGATGTAAATGCTCATACTGAAAATTTAACAAGGGGTTTTCGTTAGCCAATTTGAGCTGGCTCCCTTAGATCTATTATTTTGTTAGTATAGAGAACTCCTAAGTGAAGAAACCTCTTCTATCCTTGAAGAATTACACCTGTTCTATAGCTTACAATCAGTGAGAATCAGGAATAGCGGACAGAGGTCTGACTTAGCAATCAGAAAGACTTGGGTTCAAGTCCTGTCTCTGATATATACTGGCTTTATGTCCCTAGGCATCTCTCTAGAACTATGTAGTACTTTCCAGCTTAAAGAGAATATAGTACAAGTAACATGAACTCCATTTTTAAAAAGAGGAAACTGCCTCAGAGATGTCCCAGCTAAATGAGTAGTAGTTAAGACTCAAAAAGGGAAAGAAAGCAGGTTGTGAATTGAGAATCATGAAAGAAACCAAGATATAAATATATATATATATACACACATAGATATGCATATATATACATATATGTATGTGTATATGTAATAAAGAAAGCAAGTGAAGAACATGAAATTATGAATTTTAAAATGTTTGCCGCTTTGCCCTCCAAGGAGACTTTTTACTAATTGGAGACTATATGGAGAAATGTTAGTGTCCTGATTTTACCCCTATTCCTAAGCAACTAGTTTTCTTGCTTGCAAAAAAAAAAGCAGAAACTGGAGGCAGCTAGTGAATGATGCCTTCATCACCACCTTGAGTATTACAGGTGACAAGTCACCGTGGGGGCAGAAGATACATTACATTTCACTGGATCAATAGACTCCTTTAAATACAACCAAATGTAAAAAGAAGTGTCATTCTCTAAAGAGAATGGATAGCCAAGCATCATTTAATCTTCTGCTTCTAGGCAGTATCACTCATGAACCATTACAGGGATAATAAATATCCCTTCTGTCTATAGAAGAGATGCAATATGGTGCACTGGGGAAGGAGACTTGGATTCTAATCTTGTCTGTCAATAACCATATCCCAACCAAGTAATTTTGTCTCCCTAGGCCTCAGTTTCTTCATCTGTAAAATAAGAAGCATAGGGGCAGCTAGGTGGTGCAGTGAATAGAATACCAGCCCTGGAGTCAGGAGGACCTGAGTTCAAATCCGACCTCAGACACTTGACACACTTACTAGCTGTATGACCTTGGGCAAGTCACTTAACCCCAATTGCCCAGACTTCTCCCTTCCAAAAAGCAAAAAACAAAAAAAAAGAAGCATGGACCAAATGGTCTCTTCCACTTCTAACATTCCATGATTTATTGATTTCAGAAACCCCCAATTATCATTTGTGCTGATGAATGGTTCCTTAGAGTTCCCAGGGCAAATACAGAGTTTATCTTTATTTATCTTCAGAAGGTTTAGTTCTTCTTTGATTAAATTCTTTATTTTGCATCTATAGTGTGAGTAATCACCAAAATTGTTGGTCCTTACTCAGAATCTTGGTTTTAAAAGACCTTTGGGGACATTTAATCTAACCCATACCTAAACAATAATGATCCCCTCTACAAAATGCCCTATAAATGGTCATTCACACTTTGACTCCAAATCAATGAATTTTGAGTTGGAGCGAAATGAAATGAAATTCACTCCAGTAAATTTTCCACTGCACCAAACTGATATACACCTGCCCTACCTACCTTAAAGGGCTGTTGTGAGGCTTGAATGGAAAAATGGATGTGACAGTACTTTCAAATTATAGGATCATAGCTCTGTAAGCTGGGAGAGAGTTTAGAAGCCATCTAGTCCATTTTATAGATGAGGAATCTGAAAACCAGAAAGGGTAAGCAATTTGTTCATTCCATTTCACCATCTAAAAGATGTCACTGTGTTTGTTTATTTGAGATAACCTCACCAATTTTCTTTATTACCCATACACTATGCATTGATCTAGAAACATTTGAGGATATGTGTGCCAGGAAGCTCTATAAATATTATTATGAGTGCTCCAAATGTATATTCTCTTCTAGCTCAAAGAAAGATTTATTTAAACCTAAAGAAAACAGCCAAGAATTTTCTAGTTGAGAGATCTGGAGGAGGCACAGGATAAGCTAACCAGCATTTCCTACACAGAAAACAGATTACAACTGGAGGAACTTCAAGTGGCACATGTCCATATGATTTTTCAAATTAGAATCAGATAGAAATAGTCCAGTCAGTTTAAAGTGGCTTCTCCACCTTCAGGTGCATTAACTTTCCTTCTTTGATGCCTGCTGCACAAGGGAAGCTGCCCTTTTGAAACCTGGGTGATAGAAATCCCTACTTCCACAGTGTCAGGATATCTTTACCTCCCAATGCTTTCGTAGAAGTGCTGGTGTCAGTCAGCACATCCTCAACAATCGGGGGAGAAGTGATAGCACACAGAATTATCAACTTAACTTTATAGATAACCAATAATTTCACTTTAGCTTCTCCTCTCTGACCTGACTTGGGATCAGCTCCCTGCAAAGCCTAAATTAACTGATTCAAGTTTTATCTTCTTGCCCTTGCTTTTTGTGGACTTGCAAATGAACAGGGAAATGACCAAAAGGTAAGGCAGCAGGAAGGTAACAGAAGTAGTTAAAAAAGGCTTGTAGATACCTGGGGAGGTTAGAGCTGGAGGGGGCCTCCTTAGAGATCAATTCATCTACACCTCTCATTTCACAGATGAGGAAGCCCGGAGAGGTACAGTAAGATAATCAAGCCCCCAGATTGGTCCAAAGAGCCAATTGTGATTAAAGATCAGAGAAGGGAACACTGTTGTTGAATATTAATTCAGTTCTTTTTTTTTTTTTTGCCTTTTTGGAGAGCAATCGGGGTTAAGTAACTTGCCCAAGGTTACACAGCTAGTTTGTGTGTGTGTGTGTGTGTGTGTGTGTGTGTGTGTGTTAAGTTTTTGAGGCTTGAACCAAACTCAGGTCCTCCTGACTCCAGGGCTGGTGCTTTACTCACTGCACCACCTAGCCTCCCCATCAATTCAGTTCTTACCTAACTGAAGCAAAATTCTCTGATTATACAAAAATATCAGCAAAATGCTCATAATTGTGATATATATAAAACCTGGAACCAAAACATCATTCATTTGTTATATTTTGATGGCGGGAGAATATAATACTCATTCACACAGCATTGTAATTTACAAAAAGCATTCTACAAAATCACTTCATTGTACTTCGAGGGAGGTAGAGCAAATATTATTATCTTCATTTTACAGATAAGAAAACAAAGGTTCAGAGAGGTTCAATGGCTTCTCAAAAGTCACACAGCTAGTAAGGCATGGAGCTGAGATTTGAACTCAGTTCTGAGTCCTACTACAAAATGCTGACATTTTCCTTTGCCTAGGTGAGGAAATGGAGGCTGAGAGATTTAGTGATTTGCTCAGGGACTCATAACTAATGTGTTAGAGTCTGGATTTCCACAGGTTTCTTGGCACTCTAAGTCCTCAGCTCTTTCCATTATATTATACTGCCAGGGCACACAATAATTGGTTTACCCAAGAGTTCCAGTTTGGTAGGCTTCAGTTTTCTTATCTGGAAAATGAGAGGGTTGGAATAGATGATTTCTGACATCCTTTCCAGCCTTATGAGTCCTCTCTGGGGCAGGAAATGTTCACTTCTGGCCAGTCAACAAGCATTTATGACAGACTTACTATTATACAAGGCAATGCAGTAAGGATTGGGTATACAAAGAAATGCAGAAGCAGGCAGTCAGAGGACAGAATTTTCAAATGCTAAATTTAGCAAATTCATGTCTTATGATTGCACAGCCCAAGGTGGTGACAATTACTTTAAAAATACATTTTTTTCTAGGGGGTAGTTAGGTGATGCAGTGAATAGAGCACCAGCCCTGGATTCCAGCCTTAAACATTTGATATCTGCTAGCTGTAAGTCACTTAGCCCCAATTGCCTGTGTGTGTGTGTGTGTGTGTGTGTGTGTGTGTGTGTTTTCCCTAGTCTGAAAAGAGAAACTCTTCTGTGGGACACCTGACCATTCACATGTATACCCCACTCTGTTTCCCCCTAATATCTGGTGGTGCATCAAAACTCCCCTTACATGTTAAAAACTTTTTTTTTTTGCCTTTTTGGAGGACAATTGGAGTTAAGTAACTTGTCCAAGGTTACATGGCTAGTTTTTTTTGTATGGGTGTTAAGTGTCTGAGGTCTGAACTGAACTTGGGTCCTCCTGACTCCAGGGCTGGCACTTTACTCACTGTGCCACCTAGCCACTCCCTTGAAACTTTTTTTTAAAAGACAAAAGTAATTGAAGCTATGTCCCTGCCCTGACTAATCCAGTAGGTTAGGAGAGTCCTGTAAGTCCCTCTCCAGAGAGTTTCTGGACCAAGGATACCTTCTCTGATAGAAATATTATCATAAAAATGTCTTGCCTAGTCTTCAGAGCCATCTTTTATTCTTACCTCACAAGGAAATTAAGGATGAAATAAGGCAAATGTGAAGCTGTGGAAAACATGTTGAACTGAAAGTCAGAGGCCCTAGATTCAAGTCACCTAACTTGCTGTGGATCTTTGGACAAATGACTTCCCCTATTCTGCTCCTGTGCTATTGTTTCAGTCATGCCTGACTCTGTGACCCCATTTGGGGTTTTCTTGGCAAAGGCACTGGAGGGGTTTTGCCATTTCCTTCTCTAGCTCATTTTATAGTTGTGGAAACTGAGGCAAACAGGGTTAAGTGATATAAAATAAGGAGGTTTTATTTGATTTGCTTAGATAATCTCTAAGACCCTTTCTTGCTCTAACATTCTATGATACTAACTTCTAAGGTACCATGGTTATGAGAAAGTAAGCATAGCAGCTAGGTGGTATAGAGGACAAAGGACTGGACCAGAGTCAGGAAGACTGGAGTTCAAACCTAATCTCAGACAATTACTAGCTACATGGCCCAGGGCAAATCATTTACCCTGTCTACCCTAGTTTCCTCAACTGTAAAGTAAGGATAACAATAGTATCTACCTTCCAGGGCTGTTGGAAAGATGAAGTAAGATATTTGTAAAGCATCTGACTTACAGTAGATTCTACATTGTTGATCCAGGACAGGATCTCGAAGCAATCCCCGTTTATTGAAAATGTGCCTGAGTTTTGTATAAAGAAAGAAGACTCCCCAATTTTGATTTTCACAAGTGAAGCCAAAAAGGCAGATAATCAGTAATGCTACCCTGAAAAATGGGGCAAAATTATAAGTCTCAGGATGCTTGATTTCAAGACACTTAAAAAGATGGGACCTCGCCTTCAGATACTTTCTATTTTTTTTTGTTTTGAATAAAGATTTTTTTTCATCCATTTTTCTTAGGGCTGCCTCAATTCTGAGAAAGTAAACAGGTAGACTTGCTCAGAGACCTAAAGGAACATTCCTTTATTGTATCCAAAGGTGCGGTAGAAAGGCAAGTGAGGTTGTGGTATGTGGGATCTTACAAGTTCTTTAACCTATCTGGGCTCAGTTATTTCACCCTTAAAATTAGTAGACTGGACTATATGACCACTATGGTCCCTTCTGGCACTGAATCTATGATCATTTGGCCTTCATTAGGTCCTGGAATGCTTTTAACACACCAGGAATCATTCCCTAGGACTCATTCTCTATCCAACTTATTAGGAAGTGATAAGGTTATGGGAAGTCAGAACAAGAAGAAGTGGATTTTGGTTGAAATGTTTTCACATATACTTCTTCTAGAACCACACCCTAGGATTTGGGTAGAACTAATTGACCTGAGAGGGCTAGGTCTGTTTGATTAGGTATTATTATACCTAATACATTGACCCTTTGGTCAGCCTTCATGTTGACCTAGGCTTTATTGCTCCAAAGAATCCTGACCAGAGATAAATAAATATCCTGAGTAGGAGACCAAATCCTTTAGCTGTTTTTTTTAGCCCTAATCCTGGTGGTATCAATAGTCATGTGTCAGTTCATGAAGAACAGGCCTAACTCCCCCCCCCCCCCAGACAGATGACTCCTACCTGGGTTCGACAAGCTAATGAGAACAATTGCACTCTGATTCTCAACCCTAGTGCAAAACAGCTAGTTCCAAACCCGGGTGGGTCAGTGCATTCAATAATCTCACAAGAGCTTGAACATAAAATTATTGCCCCAATCAGAAAAGGAAATTTTAATCTTCTTCCTCCTCCTGCTGTCACAGTCCTGTGGGACACATTTCAAGATGACCATGGATTCATTCACCTCCCTTCAAGTGACTTCTTGTGTCCTATTACAAGAAATATCTTCACCTTCTTTCTCTTTATTCCATTAAAAACAAATTGTCACCTCTTGAGTCTTCTAAACACTTCTGAGTGGGAGGGTGGGGTAGGGAAGGGGGATGGAAAGAGCCATAAAGAGAGCTATTGTTTTTAGAGCAAGTCATTACTGTGCTCAATGGCCATGGCTTGTTTGTTCTCACTGCATGGCCCAATTGTCTTTACTTTGATCTATGGCAACAGCCAATACTCCAACTCCCTCCGGCCATCTTGCAAGTGTTATTGGCTAGTGGTCAAAGAAAGTGCAGATGGTATCACCACATAGGAAAAGGAGCTCAAGGCATATGCCCCTAGTAATGTACATCATAAAATTTCTCCTTCTGCACACTCGCACAAATGTTGCAATCAGCCCCCAAATTGATTTCTTGTTCTATTGCTTCCTAACAAGATTTTTCAGAAGCAATGACACTCCAGAGTCTCATTTGATCTTTTGTACCCTGGAAGGTTCATGCTAAGACAATCCCCAATCCAATCTCAAACTCCATCTCCCTCTCCTAACCAGCACCACTCTCTCTGTCTCTGTATCTGTCCAGGACTATTCCTCCTCTCCTAATCTTTGACCTTTGGCCCTTAAACCCAGCTTCCTTTTTACCCAGCCCCCAAGAACCAGGTTTTAGGCTAGTATTTAGTATTTCCCCTCCCTTAAAATATGCAGATGCAGAGAGCCCCTAAGTTCATTTGTGCTTTTCCGACAACTCATCAAACAAGTAGCAGACCATTTGCACAGTGAAGACCAAAAGGAAAAGTGCACTTGAAGCACTTGTCATTGTCCTCTTGCTCTCTGATTACCAGAAGAGGATTCAGAGTGGTCACTATTTCCCACTCAATCCCCCTTCCTACTTCCTAGATACCAAACTAGTAGCTGGATTCTAAGATACACAATGAAAGTCAATATGTGCATTAAAGGCAGAGAGAAATCTCAGTGAAGGGTATTTAATACCAAAGAGAAACTGTACATCTGGGACAAAAACAACGATTAAGACCAGATAGCCAATCATGGCTTATCTGTGCATCATGTTTGGTTCAGGAGGCCTCCCTTCTTGATGGGGAAAGCAGCAGCAGCAGCATCACCAGTTTCTGCTTCCCATAAAGGAGCATAGTGAAGTTCAATTAGTCCAGCTGTGTTGTGCCTGATTTTTCATGTCTAGGGCACAGACAGTCTATGTCCTTCCCAACAGGTCAGATTAAATGGCCCTCTCTCTCTCTGGAAACAGGGAATTTGTAGCAAGGTATAGAGACCTGTGGATAAGGAATAATCCAAAAACTTGAAAGATGAATCTAGACTGGAATGTACATAAATCATAGGTTCCTAGGTGCTGGAGCCAGGCAGTCCTAGGGAAAAGATGACACTACAGTTCTCAACCTGGGACCTCTGGGTGGGCATATGCACACATAGGCATGCATATGCACATGGGAGGGAAGTGAGAAAGCACAGGGCTTCTTAAGGATGCAATTTACATTTTGAACTAAAACCTCCAACCATTTCCCATAGGACCTTTGGCTCTTTAGGGGTAATAGAATAACCACCTAACCTACAAGTACTCAAAAAGACTAGAGACAGCCCTCTTCTCCATTAATTCACTCCTATCCCTCTGATTTTTTTTTTCGAGACAGTGTGGTAATAGGTAGGTCCTAACCCCTTATCCTGAGAATACCAAAGGTACACAAAACCCTCCCCACTCCTAAAGTCTCCACAAGGAGTAAAAAAGCAGCCAAGTCCAATCCTCAGAGAGATCCTGAAAAGTATCTCTTAAATAACATTTCCTTTCAATTTTCTTCTTTTAATTATTTATCATTCATCTATTTATAGAAATATAAAATATATTTATATAGATTTATATAATAAAAACTTTTTGGGGGGGAGGGAGTAGAAGAAGTGGGGGAGGGCCAGAAGAGTGATGCCTCTCTGCCAAATTATTTACAGACATACTGATCAACGATTTCTGTGCATTTCTTGCACTTGACAAAGCAGCACCAGTGAAACTTGCAGTGGCACCTCTCCACCTGGACACTCTTGAACTGGTCATAGCCCCGGCCACAACACATCAGCTCACAGCCATCCGTGCCCTCGGAAGTCTTGTTGCAGAGCCGGCCCTGAGTGCCCAGTGAGCCAGTGGTCTCATTTCGAAAGCAGTAGTCCGGGCTGGGGTCTACATAGACCAGGTCCTCAGGGGTGGGCTGGTTGAAGCGGCTATTCACTAGCTCTAATTTGCCTTTCCGAGTGATACGCATGGCAGCCGCACTATCATACTTTTCCTTCAGTTGGTCTCCCACCTTTCGGAACTCAGCCAGCTGTAACCAGCAGGTCTTGAGGCTACAGGATCCTGAGACACCATGGCATTTGCAGGCCACATCTGCCATCTTGTATACAGCCTGCATGTAGTGGAGAAAAAGAGAGTTAAGGAGGAGAAGAAGCAATAGAGAAAAACCTTGTATTGTGAACCAAGACCTCATCAATGTGGTAGTGGCTACTCCTAGGAAGAAATTCTTCATAGGAGTGAAGATTTTTTTTTCTAATCCTTGGATTAATAAATTGAAGACAATTAATGTCTTAACAGATCCTGAGCTAAGTACCTAGAAGGGATGGATGGTGAGGGTGGGATAAAACTAAATTTCAGGAACAAAAATACAGTTCAGTGACACAAAAGTTAACCATATTAGAAAGGCTAGGCAGTTTTCCTCTCTTCTGGTTATCACAGGATTAGAGTTTCTAAGATATCAATAGCAGTACCATAAATCACATCAAGGTATCTCTCCCCCTAAAAAAAGGTATCCCTCTAAAAGGCAGCAGGGAACCTGAGAAAGAGAAGTGTGGCTATAAACTTTTGAATTTCAAGGAAGTAGTGAAGCTTCTAGTCTCAACCCATTAGGCAATATATGAAGATGAGCCTTTCTGATTCCAAGTCCAGTGCTCTATTCACTGCACCACCCAGCTGCCCTACTAAGTGTCTACTGTGTTAGCCACTGCGGATGCAAATACAAAAAATAAAATAATCTTACTGCCAAGGAGTTTCCCTGAACTTTGATGAACAGATTGTCCCTGGGACTCCGAGAATGTGGGAAAAGCCTAACTCACCTCTCTTTTGAGGTCAGACTCAGAGATCCGAAGTCTACATAAGCCTAGGGCTGGAGCCTTTGGTCAGAGATGCATCCCACCACTCCAGCCACCTCTGACATGTATTTTCCAATAGATATCAAGAACATAATTTACATAAAACAAAGCTGCTGAACCAAAACAATTGGGAGGCTTAAAGCAGATGTGCACTAGGAAGTTGCTTTAAAAGGACTTTCAATGAAAAACCACTAATGTGTTGAATGGAATAAAGCTGGCAGGACAATAGATCCTAATGGGAACATAGTGGCATGTTGAAAAATCAAACATCTAGTCAGACCTCATGTCTCAGGGATTTTACTTAAGATTTCTTCTCACATCATTATCCTGTTCCATGATAAAAGCCCAGCAGGTGCTAGGAAATCATTTAAGCAACAGCATTAGCTTATATTTAAATTGTCAAAACACTTCTTTATTCTGTCTGGTGGAATATTATCCTACAATTGTGGAAACTGATGATCCTAAAAGGCCAAATGGCCTACTTAGGGCCACCCAGAAAGAGTTGTAGGGATGGATATTATCCCTGTTCTCCAATGTCTGGACATTAAAAGGGCTGGACTATGGAACAATGGGTAAAACTCCTCAGGCTCCTATCCAAGGTTAAAGACAAGAGGCTTAACCCTGGAAGTTCCAGGCAAAAGGCATAAAGGAACTGACACCCCATATCAATAAGGCACTTCAAAGTTTAGACCCATAATTACTTCTTCTGGAACAAATCCCTTGTGTCTGGGCCCACAGTCCTGAAATTCCACTGGAAATGGTCCTTAGTGCACAGGGCTGGGATCTATCTGGAGGGGCTGGAAGGGAAGGAAGTATTAACGGACTAGAGCTCTGTGTACATTATCTCTAAGTACTGAGGGGAGGGAGATGGAAGAGAGAGGATAACCATCTCTAATGAGAATAAACACTAGAGAGAGTAGCAGGCCTCTTTTTTGGTCTCAGGCCTCTTTTACACTCTTAAAAGTTAATGAGGATTCCCTTCAAGAGATTATGTTTATGTTGGTTTATATCTGTCAATATTTAGCATATTAAAAATTAAAACAACTTAATATTGTTATGAAAATAGTTTTGACTTTGGGAACCCTCAAGGGTCCTTGGACAATACTCTGAGAACCACTGGTTTAGAGAACTCTGGGAGAAGAGAGAAAAAAAGAAAAAGCAAGATTAGTTCTTATTATTAAGGATTATAAATGAATTTCTCCTGGGGAATGGAAGAAAAATGGCAAAGGCTGAAGCCCCTAAGATCTTCAGTCCTTTTTGGCATCTATCAGCAAAAGCAAGGAGGAAAGGCCAATTCAAATAAATATATACTACAGTATCAGGAACTAGGGATGAAGAAAAAAAACAAAGTAATCTCTGCCCTCAAAGAATTCACATAGGCAGCATGAGATGATATCGTGGGAAATTTGCTGGATTTGCAATCAGGGAACACAGGGTTCAAATCTCTCCTCTGCCATTTTCTTCCTGTGTGATCATAAGAAAAATCATTTAATTTCTCTGGGTTTTAGTTTCCTCATTCCCTAAATCCGTTTTCCTATATAATTTCTTATGACTTCAAAGTATAAAAAGATAATTTGAAGAGAAATAAATCACCAAACATCTTTGGGCTACTCCTTCCTAGCACTCAGGCTTCCACATCTGAAGATCTCAAATTCTGGTGCCAAATGGGCAGTCAAATACAGGTGAACTCAAATACAGGTAAATGAGTTAAAAAGATACTCTTTGGGTTTCTCATTGATCTAGTTTATAATAAAGAATAATCTGGGACAAAGCCAAAGACTATAACTTCTTATATCATCACAAACTAGATCTCTATCATCTAAACCAGGATAGATTCAAACCAATCTCTGTTGATCTGAAGTGAGAAAAGGCATTGAGAAAATGGAATTTTACCCAATAGCATAATATAATATAATGGGGAACCATTATACTGAGGGGCAGGAGACAACAGGTAAGTCTATATTCCATTTCTGACACACCACTGAATTTAAAGCAAAGTCTCTTCTCTTCTACTATCTCATGGTAGTTCTGACATTTTCAAAGATCTCAAAGCTTTAAGGGTGTTTTTGAATTTGTACGTGCCAAAGATTTTTTAATAATCTTATCAAGCTTGCTATCAATGAATAGGTGGAAGTTACTTTTATAAAAGCGAATGAAAGGCAAAGTAGCCCTTAGATTTACCCACCATCAAGAAGTCACAAATTTGATCTACAGAAAAATCAAGTCTTGTGTGCAACAAACTAAGAACTTTTAATTCCTCCTCAAACCAACAGTTCTAGGAGATAGGAGATGAGTACCTCACATTTAATAAATGTATCTTGAATTGAAGGCCTTTGGCCGCAGGGAGTGATTAATGGCTAAGGCCAGTCCCTCCAAGAGGGGATAAATAGTAGGAACAACAGGAATATTACAAATGGAGTAGACAGGGCCTAGGAGAGAGATAAAGAGCCCAGGAAGAGGTTTGGAGGGAGTCAGGGAGAAGGAAGGTGTGCTAGGAGAGAAATAAGACAGAAGGAAGGAAAGGCCCTGCTGAGATAACAGCCTGGTGTAAACAAATAAACAATTAAGGGCAATAAAATGAGGAGCCAGCAGTGGATAGTTCAAGACTATATCTGAAATAGCAGCTGTTCTTATTCCATTGCTGGGTAGGGGGAGGTCAAGAATCTCACAGACTTTGAAAGCTCAAGATCTGTGATTCTAAGAGAGGAGGCACCATCCCATTAGTGAAGAGCAAAGTCAGGAAATAGAAATAGCTTTCTAAGTCTTTAATTCCTTCCTAGGAGCCAGCAGTGGGTCACATTAGTCCTCAAGTGCTCTCAGCTTAAGAATTTATCCCCTTAACTGTTCTCTTCCTAGCACTCAGGCTTCCACATCTGAAGATCTCAAATTCTGGTGCCAAATGGGCAGTCAAATACAGGTGAACTCCCGGAAGGATGAGTTAAAAAGATATTCTTTGGGTTTCTCATTGATCTAGTTTATAATAAAGAATAATCTGGGACAAAGCCAAAGGCTATAACTTCTTATATCATCACAAACTAGATCTCTATCATCTAAGCCAGGATAGATTCACACCAGTCTCTGTTGATCTGAAGTGAGAAAAGGCATTGAGAAAATGGAATTTACCCAATAGCATAATATTAGCCCTGGTAGACCTACTTTGTAGAAATATTTAAACATTCTGAATGACACAAAAACTACTATTACTCATTGTAGGAAGGAATTCACAATACAATTCCTTTAAATGTCAAGATTCCTGTAGTGAATATAAAACATGAATTAATTTATTAAAATATTGATTTTAGGAATTCACCCATTTCATAAAGCTAGGCACAACTACATTCCTATCAGTGAGCTAACACTGAACTTCCAAATTTATTCCTCTCCAGGAAGCTTCACCTCATTAATTCAGCTTTAGTTCTTCAACAAGGACCTAGCTAGAGACCCAGGGCCCTGTTCTCGGATCCACACCCTCCAGTGTCTTAGTGTCTTCTAGCTCAAAGAGAAAAAATCTGCCACCCAATCCAAGGGGACGGTTCATTTCAGTCCCCTTTCTCCCAAGGTATCCTGGAGCACATTTTCATTTATTTATCCCACCTTCTCTGTGGGACCCTTACCCTTCGACCAGCCTCATTGTTCTGCAAGTTCATGAGTACACGGCCCTGCTCCTCCGAGCCCTTGGCAAAGTTTTTCTCTCTCTCTCGAGCATCCACGAACTCCTTGGCGAAGCGGTAGCCATACTCCACATTGTCTCCACAGCCGCCCCACAGCCAGTCCCGGGGTAAATCCTTAGGCCGGGCAGTCCTGCTACAGCCACACGTGGAAAGCTCACCTTCCCGACAGGCCCTACTAATGGCATTGACCACACCTGCTGCACTCACAGCATATGTGAAAGCCGTCTCTCGACTTCCTAAAAGAGAGAAGAGAAACGATGAAGGAGGCTGAACTCCTTCCCTAAACAGTGGGTCCACTCTTCCTTTCCTTCCCCTAAGTGAAAAAAGCCTAAGGGTTAAGAACTCTAAGGCAAGTTGGGTAGAACAAATGGATAAACTCCAAATGAAACTCTTGTTTCTAAAGAAGCTCTCACAAGCTGGTCTAGGTGGAGTGATCCCAGTCATCAAGATACATCAGATGAGACTACAGGGTGTCCCTAAAGTCTGGACACATGGGAAAGCTCATTAACTATGCCTATTTTCAAGAAATGAAATGAATGAAATTTTCTACATTTTATTCAATTAGCATAGATAAGATTTCTTAGGAAGACATAGGAGACACAGGAAATCTCATTAATTAATCTCATTAATATGGAAAATAGTCCCCAATAGCTAATGAAAGCTTTTATTCTATATGAAATTGTCATGGCTAAAATGTATGCTAATTAAACAAAATGTTGTTGAAAATTTCATTCATTTCATTTCTTGAAAATAGGCATAGTTAATGAGATTTCTTATGTGTCCAGACTTTAGGGACACCCTGTAGTTTGCAATGCAGTGACAATGAGTAGGGCTGGGTCTTGTTAATATACTAGATGCATTTCAGTGTATGAAGAGTTTTCAGGTGATTGCATGGCACTGAACGGTAAGTATATTAAGAAGTAGGTCGTTCAATGACTAGAGGAGGAAGTGGGGCTAATGGGATAAGGGTCAAGAAACACTGTCAGGTCATTTTTTTTAAAATGCCAGGCACAATCCTTCACCCCACTTTACACCACTGCATACACATCTTTTAATTACTGCTACAACCCAACAGGATGGTAACAGAGTCAAAGTAGGAACATGAACTAGAACAGAGCCCAGGGCCAAGCAGACTGAAAGGGCAAAATAGCTGTAAAGGTCTCTCAAATCAGCTCAGTTATTCAAGGTGTGATCTGCACTCTCTGAATTTCAGTGCCCTGAAGCAAAGCCCTGGTTTCTCTACTCACCAAGCTCAGGCTACCTCCACCCTGAGCTCCTGGAGTATTCTTGAGCCACACCCACTATGGCTGTACTATCCACCACCTCCTTAGTGTGGCCCCAGTGAATAACTAGACTATTCCCCAGAACAATGAGTCATTTTAAAACTTCATAAATTTAAAATTGGGTGGAATTCTTAGCAATCTTCTACTTTTACAATTAGTAAAGGGAGAGGACCTACACATAATCCCTACTGCTTTATTCTGAATCTCTTAGGTACAGCTGCTTAATAAAATTTGGGAAGAGACATGAAGTTCTGTCAATTAGAAGACATCCTAAAATTTTCCACTTTTTCCCTGGCCCCATTTTTTGGTTATCCAAGAAGCAAAGAGGATGTAGTAAGGTTTGACACCAAACCAGTCTAGGCTATTGAATTTCCCTCAGTTAAGCAAGGGTCAGGTTCTGGTCAGTTCTGGGATGGGAGAGGGCCAAGAAAAACCCGGATGATTTCAGGAAGCAGCTCTTGGGATTCAACCACTAGGATTTTCCCCTCTGAGTCAGCACTGAGGCTCCACCCAAGCCAGGGAACTTGTCCCATGAAAGTAGAGTATGGAAGATGAGACTGAGAAGATGGGACCTTGAGAGAGTCTGAGAAACTCAGAAGAACAAGTAAAGATGTTATGGTCCCATATTCCGAATAGTTCATTCAGTTCCATTTAACTAAGAGTTAGTCATGACAAGATACATTAGTTGATTCTGGTTTCCAAATCTTCCCTTGACAAATGAGCAATTATTGTTATATTGAGAAATGCCAGTTTTCACTATATAAATGAACTCATGAAGAGTTTTCAGGTGAGTACTGCTACCTTCTCAGGGATTTGGGACATAACAGAGGACTTGAGGACCAGTAATTTACCACTTATAGTACTTGTGAAAGTAACCATTTAAAAAAAATTTAGTCACTCTACTTGCCTTATGGATGAAAGCCAGAATAATGAACAGCCATTGAGCCAGTGCATTTGCCCTTTACCTGACAGTGACTGTATGATATTGTCTACGAGGGTCCCATTCATATTGCCCAGAATTGGAGGGGTACTCCAAAATTGCCATGGGAGGTTGCACCAGACTCAGGGAGAAGTCAGGGGGGCAGGCCACTCTTGTTCTGCTGCCCCCTAATGGTCATATTTTTCAGCAACTCGGAGAAAAAGCAAGAGCTATAATCTTAGAATAACCCTTATAAATTATTAGATGTAGAGGGCTCTACAGAAATTGTCTAGGTCAACCTCTCATTTCGAAGAGGAGTAATATAAGGTTCTCAGTCAAGATCAGAACCCTGAGTTTCCCGACAGTGCTCTCTCTACTAAACCTACTACTAAAAAAGAAAGGTATGATAATTTCTCCCAAGGACCCAAGTCTTAGGACTGTTTTGTAGGTAAAGGCAAAAAAGGGGTGGCATATATAAGACAATATACTTGATATTCATATAGAACTTTAAGTTTTGCAGAGTAGTTTACATATATTATCTAAACTGATCTTTATGACAGCTCTATGAGGTAGGATATATAGATATTATCACCATTTTATAGATAAGGAAACTGAAGCACAGAGAGGTTATGTGTCTTGCCCATGGTCACACAGTCAGAGGATTACTTTGAACTCAGGTCTCTCCATACTCTCAAGTCCAGTAATTTTTCACTATAACTCAATGGTGCTAATAGAGAACTATAAGGGAGTCAGTCCTCTTTGCATTCTACTTTGGGCGATAGGGTGGGGTAAAAAAAAAGACCAACTCTATATTAACCTCTCTACTCTCATAAAAATTATTCTCCTATGGAAAGCTGACGCCACATAAATCTCCATTCCCACTAAGCCCAACCAACAAAACCAGACTGACTCCTCCAACAATATGAAGTCCTGGGAAGGGTGCTGTACATTCAAGATGGGGAATGATTAAAGAAGAACCAAGAAATGGTGAACTGGTAGACTTACTCCATAGGCATGACTAAAAACTTCACTCTCAAATAGTCTCCTTTGGAGGACTTGACTCCTAAGGCTCCCACATGCTCATTTATTCATCTTAACCTGGTGCAGAAAGAAGCAGGAAAGGTACATAGATGGAAATGTATTTTTTTTTTTTATTTTAAGCAATTGGGGTTAAGTAACTTGCTCAAGGTTACACGGCCAGTTATTATTATTTCTGGGTGTGGTGCTGAGTATCTGAGCCAGGACTTGATCCAGGTCATCCCGACACTGGAGCCGGCGCTCTTACTTGGTGTGCTACCTGGCCGCCCCGGAAATGTACTTTTCAACCTCTATTTACTCATATTGGGGTATATGAGTGGGGGGGGGGGTGGAGAAGACTGTAGGACTCAGGCAAGGACAACTGAAGCCCCTTCCCAGGAGCCTAACCTTCTAACCTTCCTAAGTCAGTAACATCAAATCACTAAAACCCAGTGGCCCCATGATATGCTAATGATCATTCCTAGGGATAAGCTACTGCCACAGACACAGTTATTGGTGTGGGAAACTGTCTGGATTGAAGCCAGCAAAGGCTAATACTGCTTTTTAACACCTTCTCTTTATGGTCCTGAGGATAGGACCCGGTAGAATAGTGCCGGATTTCTCAATTTCTTGCCAGGGGGAGAATTGCATTTCAAAAGGAATCAACACAATTAAACCTCAGATCACACCTCTATCCAAGCAATGGGACAACTGATGCATCCTTGACCAGCAGTAGAAGGGAGAGAAGAGGAAGGGAAGAGGTTGTCTTTTCATTCTGTCTCAGATTTCCCTCTTGCATCTCCTAGGCTTCCAAACAAAAAAGCTGGGGCCAACCATTCTAGAACAAGTTAATGACAATTATGATAACCAATAAATCACAGCTACTCCTTTCTTCAAGTCATCCCATGAGACAGACAAGAATGCTGCATATATTTGGAATTCCGAAGGGAGGCACCAGGGAGGAGACACTGAAAGCAGTAGGTGGATTTCTTAATCCATCAGAACTCAATTTCTTCTGTTGTCCTGAGCCTCTTCTCCCAGACCATGCCATAGGGCTAGAGACAAATTCAAACTTATTATACATTTACATATATGGTCTGTATATGATTCACTAACCTCTAATACTAACTCTCTACTCCACCATATTAACAGACAAAGTGTAGCATTAGATTAGAGTAAAAGACATGGTGTTTTAGTGCTGGCTCTCTCACTAAGCAGCTGTGTGGTCTTAGGTAAGATGCTTCTTCTCTTAGGACCTTAGTTTCCTCATCTATAAAACGGGAGGGCTGAATGATCTCTAAGGTCTCTTTTGGTCCTCCTTCCCTGCCTCTTCCAAACCTAAACAGGATATCTCCAGCAGGCATTTGAGATCTCTTTGTGTCCATCTGGAGCAAGGTTAGCCATATATGCCTGAGATTTCTTTGGATATTCAAACCAGGATCATTTAGGTGCTGCTTAGGCACCTTGTTCCTTACCTATCTGCATGACCCTCCCAAAGACAGAAGTGTTGTCCACAGTGCTGCAGTTCCAGCGTCTTTGCCGGAACTGATACTGACACTCCTTGATGCCTGTCTTGGCTCCTTCCCCAATGTAGGCCATATGCTCCTGGTAGAGCTGACATAGCTTCCTCTGGCCAGGGGAAAGCCCAGGCAGTTGACTACATACAGGCTGGGCTCCAATGATGAACATTTCAGGTCTTTGCACTGGGTTCATGGCCAAAGACCTACGAGAAAAAGGACAAAGAAGAGATTTTTCTACCTGTAAATTTTTTAGAAAATACACATTTCTAGAAAATGTAATTTTTCTACCTGTAAATTTCTAGGAAATATAATTTTCTACCTATAAATTTTCACACACCCCTCCAATATTCTATTCATCATCCTCATTCCTCATAGCATAAGGATGATGCTAACCCTCTGCCTCTTTTCTATCAGATATAAATTTCAAGACTATAAGGAAAGGCAGTGAATTTGCTGTCTGACTAAAAATGGGAAGTTCATAGATGAGATAAAGTACAGTAAAAATCCCATGCAGTAGCCCTTTTGATCTGCCAGTGACAAAGGGTTAAAAAGAACAATAGTCTGCCTCTCTTTATCTCTAATATTTGGTCCCCATATGAATGAGCTATGAGGGAGAAAAAGATAGCTTAGGTTTCTGGGGGGTTTGTTAATTCAAGAGAAAAAGGAGAAGTCCCTAAAATTCACTAAATGGAAGAGGATCTGAAAAAGTACAAGAACCTAGGTTAAGGGGATTATCTTGGCTAAGAGGAAATGTTTTCTAAAGAACTAGATCCAAGTCAAGGAGGAGGATGGTAGAATTAAGAGAAAAGCATTGGTGAAATCCTTACCCTTCATCACTAGGAAATATTTAATACTAGCACTTTGAAAAGAGAGTAAGAGAGCTGCTCTCCCCTGGGGATAAGTACCAAAAGAGGGTCTTCTTTTTTTCCTTTAGAGACAGAATTTAGGTTATTTTTTTCTAGACTTAATATATATATATATCTCAAGTGATAGGAAGATTTCTCTGAACTGATGCAGAGTGAAATAAGCAGAACCAGGAGAACAACTTACATAATGACTAAAATAGTAATGTAAGGGGAAACAACTTTTGAAAGGATACCTCGGAACTCTAACCAAAACAGCAAGTGATTATGACTTCAAAAAACAAATGATGAAATATACCTCCCACCTCTTGGCAGAGAGGTGATGGACTAGAGGTACAGGAGACTTGTATCCTCAAATGTAGCTAATGTGTTAATTTATTTTTCTTACACACACACATATATTGTTGTTATAAGAGAGAATTCCTATTGCTGGGTATAAGGTATGTATTGTATAATGATACACATAAAAAAGGAACAGAAATAAAACATTCTAAAAATGCACATAAGAAAAAAGTGCAAAAGGGACACAGATGATGATGATGATGATGTCATCAATGATGACGACTAACATTTCTATAGTACTTATTGTATTCCAGGGATTGTGCTAAGCTCTTTACAAATATTATCCCATTTGGTCCTCATAACAACCCGGGAAATAGGTGCTATTATTATCTCCATTTGACAGATGAGGAAACCATTGCAAATAAAAGTTGACTTGCCCAGGGTCACACAGCTAGTAAGTGTCAGAGGTCATGTTTCAACTCAGGTCTTCCTGACTCCAGGTGGTGTGTTGTGAGCACTATGGCACCATCTAGCTTTTAATACCTGGTTAAATTTTACATATATCTATATCTATACCTATACCCATACATACATACATACATACATATATATTTCTTTTAAAAATTATACACAACAGTTTACAGTTTCTTACACAATCTTCTTTCCTGTTCTTTGCATATTGAAATGTTGATTGAGTCCACAATTTAAAAAAAGAAATATAGATTTCTACTGTCATTTCACTTACCACCAAGAGTTAGCTTCTGCAAGTAGCTGGACACAGCTGGAGAGCAGAGCAGTGGAGAACAGCAGCAGTATCCCAGGCATTCTACGTGTTGCCCCGCTCCAATGCCTTGGGAAAATGCTTGGGACCAACCATTTCCAAGAAAGGGCTCCCTAGAGAAAATAGAAAAGACATCTGAATGAATCTGGATGAATTGAAGACAGCACAAGGAGAATGAGAGGGTAAAAAGAGGGAGAGAAAGGAATAGGAAGAAAGGAAAAGATGAAGAAGGAAGAGGAGAGGAGAGAATCTAATAGGAGAGCACTGGGTCTGGAGCTGAGTCCTGCTGCCTCCCAAGAAAATGAGGCTTTTTCCATCTTTCCCTCTCCTGGAAGGCCACCCTAGAAGGGGTCTGTTGTCCCAGCTCTTTCCTCCATTTAGCTCAGGAACCTTGGTTGAAGTCTGTCCCTCATATTGCAGCCAGAAGTGAAATGCTACCTA
Source organism: Petaurus breviceps papuanus (assembly GCF_028583685.1). Lineage (NCBI taxonomy): Eukaryota > Metazoa > Chordata > Mammalia > Diprotodontia > Petauridae > Petaurus > Petaurus breviceps. The sequence continues at coordinate 7,085,271 of NW_027185867.1, forward strand.
GTATTTGACTATAGGAGGAACCAAGTAAGGCTGAGAAAAGAAAATGGGAAGCAGGAAAGCTATGACTGTGGCAGGCCTAAGAGCTGTTTCTAGGCAGTACTCTCCCCAAAGCTGCAAAGAAATTGGGGGAGATCTCTCAGTCATTCCCATGTCATACCTCTAATTCCAGCCTAATAAGCCCATTCATGGAAGGAGACAGGGAGGTTTAAGTAACCTCTTCTTCAAAACTGAATTTTTCCCCTCTTTGACCACACAAAAGTTTTTTAACCTGAGAATTCAAATCCTTCTAACCTTTATAAAGCAGCTTCTTTGAAAGAGTAGAAGAGATACTGTGCATGCCCTGGAACATGTGGAAAGGTGTGTGTGTGTGTGTGTGTGTGTTTCCATATATAGCATGTATACAGCTATAAACTACAGTTTAAAAGTGAGGCTTAAAGTCACATTAAAACTTCTAGGACAACCTGTACACACACACACACACATATAATGTATACCTAGACATGCATACACATAGATGCATATCTATACATGCATGTATCTACACATGTGCACACATTGACTGTCTATACCTCCATAGAGCATATGTATACAATCTTATACAACCCTATAGCATTGGGTCTTCTCTTTTCCTTGCCCTGCTCTCTGGGGCCCTCTGCGGAGCACTTCAGCAGAGTGTGATCCCAACAATTTCAGGCTTGATCCTGTAACCAGACCTCCCTCAGCAGAACTGCATCCTTCCCTAAGAGACAGCACAACCTGTCTTAGGGAAGTTTCCGAGCTCCCTATGGAGAGGCATCTGCACCTTGCCCTCTCTCTAGACCTACTCCCTCAAACCAAAACCCTTTGTCCTGAACTCTCAAAGTCAGCCTCAAGAATGTACCAGAACCTCCACATCCTCTCTACTTAGAGCGAGTTCCACAAACATCCCCCTTCCCACTCCCCCCTCCCCTCCCCCCCCTCCCCCATTGCCTTCCTCTAGGCCTTGACTCCACATCCCCAAATGAGTGGCCTTCTTCCCAGGACCCCTTCACACCTTCAGTTTTACACACCCCACCCCCAACCCCCTCTCACCATTCTGTTCCAGCTGCTCTGGGTCTCTGCCTTCCGGGAGAGGGCAGCAGGTGTTTTGGGTCAGAAGTCTGAGGTGAGGCAGCTTTGGAGTTCCAGGGCCACCGGGAGAGGAAGATGGCCCTGAGCTGGTCACAGGAAAGCAGGGACGCAGCCTCTTCCCCACCCCCTCTTGTGATTTCTTCTTCAGTTTCAGAAGAGGCTTGGGACTTGGGGGGGGAGTAGAAAGCCAACAGGCAGGTGTGTGGGAGCAGCAGGAGGCACATCAAAGGGGAAGCTTGCTTCTTCTCTTTGTCATGCAGAACTATCTCTGAAATGGTCTGGCCACTATACTAGCAAACTAACAGCTTCCCATTCCCTACTTTCCCATCTCTCCTCCTCTAAAGGATGTCTCCCCTCAATAAATCATCCCCCATCCCTCAGGGCAGGAGGTCTGTGAAAGCACCAAATGGAACCACTAGAGATGGACCAGAGATAGGGCTGGCACCAGGAGCTAATGGCTTTATGGAGGGGAGGGGACCAGGTCCAGCTCAGGAGGACAAGAGAAAAGCTTCAAAGGATTTCCTAGTCCAAACATCCTTGACTCCACCTACCAATACACTATGGAGACTGAGAAGCCAGGACTGCCTACCTAAATGTCCTTCCATTCTCTTAGGTCGTCCTTCCTCCATTTCTGCTTCAATAAATATCTCCACCTACCTCTACTCAATTCCCAACATACTCTCTCTCATTCTTCTCCTTCAACTATCTTTTCACTGAATGGGTGAAACTCTTGTTCAAAATCTTCTCTCTTTTGATGAAATCTGCAATTCTTTATACCTACTCCCTTCCCCTCAGATCAGTCTCCCTTAATTCTGTCACATGCTTTCTTTCACCAAAAGCTTGGCAAGTCCTTCTTGCCCAAGTGTGGCCCAGCTCCAATGAAAGCTACACAGATACCACATACTATTACAAATCAAACAGCAAAGTTTGAGATGTTTCCTGTGGCTCTGATGTCTTAGTGACAGGCAGGCTGAGAGAAAAGCTTTCCCAGTCAGCCAATTTACCTCCCTCCTAGCCTTATAAACACGACCGAGGCAAGAATGAACTATGGAGTAGCTCCCACCCATTATTTTCTTTCTCTAAGATATCCCATTAAAACAAACAAACAACCCACTTCCTTTGCATTTGTGAGTGGCTTCTTTCTCAGTCCTCCAGGTGTACTTTACCTGAAGCTAAATCTTCTATCCTCTTGCTTTCCCACCTGGCAGGCAGATGTGGCAAGTCTGGAAGCAGCCTCAGTAACCCAGAACCCAGACGGGTAAACACATTACACTCTTTCACTTCCCCCTTTGGTTGGAGGTGAGAAAGAGCCAAGTGGAAGAATGTGATAAGAGATTTGCAGCAGACTTGGCTGAAATGCAAACTCTTTCCCCCCCTATTTTCAGGAGAAATATGAGAATGTACTGATAAATTCATGAGAAGATAACTGGGAAGGGGTGCTTAGGGAACACCAGTCAGTTTTACAACTAGATTCAAGTGTGACATTTTATTCTTTATACAGTAAATAACCAAAATAGAGAGAGACTGACCTGCTGCCACCAGAGTAGTTACAAATTTCCTACGGTATTTGATAGTGTCTCCTAGTGGAAAAGGCTAATAGTTTTCCAAAACTACTTACTGTGTATGAACAAATAATCTACTTTTTTTTTTCTTTTAACAATGAGTGGAGATAAAATGTGACTTCAAAATTCTCACCCAGTGCACACTACTATTTCCTAGCCAGAACTGAATTGGTCATATATCTGCTCCTATTGTCCAGCCTTGTCCAGTAACTATCCTCCTTCACCCCTACTCCCAAGGATGTTGTCCAATCACACAACCTCTTAAAGACTGGGCATGTGTAGGTGTAGCCATTAATACAGAAGAATGATAAGAACTAGGGTAATGGCACCTCTAGGTTTTGCAAGGGGATTAGGAAGAGAAACCGTTGACTGCCCTATCAGCAGTGTCCTTTCCTTTTTCTACCTTTAAATCTTTTTTTGCCTTCTCTCTAGAACCTTTACCCCAGGTAGGTCAGCTAAGCTGCGACCTCTGTACTGTAATAAAGGTAGTAGAATGAACACTGAATTTGGAATCAGAAGATCTGAATTCAAAACCTGCCTCTGTCCAAGAGTGGATTTTAGTCCACATTAGTACCCCATTAGTGTGGGCTTTGGCAAGTCAGTTAAACTCTTTGAGCCTCAGTTTCCCCAACAGTAAAATAAGGGGGCTGGACTAAATGGCTTATAAGGTCCCGTCCAGTTCTCAATCTATCAGCTATTTTATTATCTGAACAACTGAAAAAAAACAAACCTTTAAATTTGTAACTTTGAACTTTCATTCAACAAGCATTCTAATTCATGCCCTTGAAGGGGCTACTCCCATTATCCTTTAAGCTTCTTGGATAGAGTCTATAAAGTTAAGGACCTTGGGAAGAAGCTGAGTCCTTAGACTGTGCTATTCCTGCCCTTTTGACACAACTCAGGATTCAGAAAGAAGCTTTTCCTCTAGGACAATGATTTGATTTTAGGAGAAAAGATAGTTTTGTTGTTGTTTTTTAAAGAGAATATTTCAAACTACTAGTAATAGTCTTTGGGGAAAAAAAAGATCACTGGACATTTAGGACTAACTTCTGAGGAGTTTGGAATAGATCTGAGTCAAATAGAAAATGTTATCAGATCCTTCATCTCTCTTCACTTCCTTCCTCCCAAAAAGACACAATCACAGTTAAAAATCAAACTAGAAATAACAATGATTCCAGAAGACAGTATTTCTAGGGTTTCCATTGTTTATATATAACCATCAATGGGGAACCATTTAATGCATAATTTAAATATAAATTTGCAGTTCACTAGCATTTCTGGCTAGACAAGATAAAACTACTTAGCAGTAGTTGGAATGCAAATTGTTTAACCTAGGAATCCGGAGGATGACAATAAAGTTATGCAAGGATAGCCTAATAATTTGCATACCAGAAGGGTATTTGCATCCAGAGGGGTTAAGGAGGAGAGAGAAGATGAAATCCTCAACCACAGAATTTACCATGGTATGATTAGGGAGTCATATATTTATTTTTAGACCTTAAAACACTTTAATAATGTGCTAAGTAAAATTATGTATGAGAAAAACATTATCTTTTGGTCCTTTTTCTAAAAAGTATTCTTGATTAGGTCCTTCCTCTAAATTTCTGCAACCTCTGCCCCATACTCAACATTAATTACCATTTCCCTAGAAACTAAAGGTCTTCTAAGCTCCAGTCTATCCTGCAGACAGTTGAATTCCCCAAATTACTATTTTTATCATATTACCTGTCTGCTGAAAAACTCTTAAGTGGCTCCCTATTGCTTAACAAATCCAAACTCTACCTATCCAGCTTCATCTCCTATAAGCTCTCTGTTCCAACCTGACCTATACCCTTAACAAGTCATGCTTTTTCCTGATGCTATACTTAAGTTAACGGCCTACCTGGAATATCATTCCTTATCTTATCCAGGAAAATAAATCCTAAGCTTGTTTCAAGACTCATCTTAAGGTCTATTCCTTTTTATAATTTCTTCCTTTATCACCTATGATAGGATCATTATCTACCAGGGTTCCCCAGGTCCCCATTTAGGTTAGGCTATTTCCCTAAAAGGCAAAGAAGCTATCTCCAAGGCTTAAGTGGCCCACATGGCTAAGGGTTATAGCTCTTGCACTATGGTCACTTTTGTAGTGGCCTCAAGGCTGGGGTTGACATTTTGGTCATCTAAGGACATAAAAATGATCAGCCACTTGGGGTTAGAGGCCTTCAGACTTGGATCTGTGTCACTGTATCTGCTGCCCAGAATGGTTTCCTCATAGCTAAGTGCTGTAACCTTGTTGAGTATCCTTTTTTTTTTTGAGCGCGGAAGTCAGGGCAATTGGGGTTAAGTGACTTGCCCAAGGTCACATGGCTAGTAAGTGTTAAGTGTTTGAGGCAGGATTTGAACTCAGGTTCTCCTGACCCCAGGGCCGGTGCTCTATTCACTGTGCCATCTAGCCGCCCCCACCCTAGTATTTTTGCCAAGAAAACCCCAAAAGGGGTCACAAAGAGTTGGACACAACTGAAGACAACTAAATAACAAATTTCTATTAACTAAACCTCTATTTGCGGTGTCAAATTACATGTAATTATCTTGTTTTTTTCCAATACTGAACCTAAGCTAACAAATTGGCCTGAGTCATTTGGCAAAGTTGATAGTTGAAACATAATGGCATCAAGGCTCACATCATGGTTGAAATAGGGGAAGGATGATACAAATGTAGAGGCTGGTGTGTTTGGGTGATCAGATTGCCAGATACAACAATATGGACTCTGTGGCAAGGACCTTTCTGGTGGCATATGGAGAATCTTCTCAGAAAGAGAGAGAGAGACTGAGAGACAGAGAGAGACAGAGAGTGATGGAGGGAGAAAGAGACAGAGACTGACATCAATGGAGAGAGACAGACATCAATGGCTATGGAGAGAGAGACAGAGACAGTGATGGAGATGGGGGAGGGAGGGAGGAGAGAAAGAGGGAGAGAGAGAGAGAGAGAGAGAGAGAGAGAGAGAAAAGAAAGAGAGGGAGGGAGGGGGAAAGGGAGAGGGAGAGAGAGGAAGAGGGAGAGAGAGAAGGTTTCTACTTACACAGATTTGGAGGCTGACAGGGAAGGAGGGGTGGGGAATCTTGAAGGTGGAAGGAGGTGGGGAGTCTTGAAGCCACACTTAGCCTTCTAGGTCCTGGGATGTGGCCTTTTGACTGAGTCCAAGTTTTACAGAACAAATCCTTTTTTAAAGGGGATTTGTTCTATGAAGTTTGGATTCAGTTAAAGAGCTGCATTTGAGGACCTAGAGGGTCACATGTGGCCTCAAAGCCACAGGTTCCCCACCCCTGCAAGACTAATCTTTCCTAGTCATTGTTAACCATCATGGAGAAACTGAATTGTGAGCAAAGAAAGTTAATCACTCATCTCTTCTGCCAGAGAAGTGATAGACTTAAAATCTAAAATGAGAGAACCCAATGCTGGGAATCTGTTTTTCTGAACTCTGCATTTTATTGTGAAGTTCTGTTTTTTTAATTGTTTGAGATGGGGATGGAAGGAGAGTGTACAGTGTTGGCATCTAGCAGACACAATTTGTTTATTGATTATTGATTGATTGAAGGAAAACAAACACTTACAAAAATTGCATTTAAAAAAGTAAGCTATGTGTATAAACTATCCTAAATGTTTAGTAGCTACAGATAAACTTCGCGATTTTTAAAACTTGCTATATTCCATACATCCCACTGAACATGAGAAAAAGAGTGGAAATGAGAACGAGATTTGGGAACCATTGGTAAATTCAATTCAATAAACATTTATTAAGTTCCTATGATGTACCAGTCATTAGGGTTACATTTAAGAAAAATAGAGACAGTCCCTGCCCTCAAGGAGCTTACAATCGAAAGGGGGCTTATCCTGTTGTTTTCTACCCAGTGTGATATCCTCCACCCAGAAAGTAGAGGGTGGATGGACTTTCACCATCAAAGAACTGGGAAGGTTGCAAGAAAAGATTAATCGTCAACCCGATGGAGGAATCTCTCTAGAGAAATGGCTGCTAAGGGCATGGTCCATTGGGAAAAATGTGGACAGCCTCTCTGCATCAGAAGTTCATCAGCTTGGGAGCTTTCAGAGAGCTCCCTTTTTTTTTTTTTTTTAAAGCAATCGGGGTTAAGTAACTTGCTCAAGGTTACACAGCCAGGTGTTTCTGGGTGGGTGCTAAGTGTCTGAGCCCGGGATTCGATCTCCAGGTCGTCCTGACACTGGAGCCCGTGCTCTTACACGCTGTGCTACCTGGCCGCCCCAGAGAGCTCACTTTTGCAGAACCAGTTAAATTAGTTAGATGCTCTGTATGGAGGCTGTCCTTTGTCCCTTTTTAGGTAGATAAGATGAGGAGCTGTGGGTACTTAGTTCCACAAAGATGAATTTCCATGGCAGCCAGTTACTTGATGTAGGTCTAAGAGGAATGAAGTTTCTAGAATAAATGGGTGTGATGGATTTGATCCTCCTGGCCTGCTACACCCTATTACCAACCTGTGTGTGGGGGAGGGGAGAAGGAAAGGAGAGATTTAGGGATTGGTTCCTGACTTCGTAGCAGACATTTTCCTGAATAGCATCAGATTTTAGCTATGGGTCTTCACTGATACACAACAAATATAGGAGTGGGCAGATTAACTGGTGAAATCTGAGTAGAGATTGGACAGGTGGGTGGGGCAAACAAGGCTGTCAGTGCACCCTGGGGACGGGACCCTGATGGTGTGAGAGCTGAGTAGAGAGTGATGACACCCTTTCAAGGAGCTTTGAGCATGGCTTCTGAAATACTAGGTTGGTAAGAAAGCAACTGATAGACAGCCTAGGGTTGGGTGGTGGTGGTGATGCTGGTAATAACCATGAGCAAATCTGGCACTGGGGCAATAGCAGGCCTTCATCCCCATTCAGGCCTAACATATCACCCAAAGTTTCCCCTCATTCAAATATAATGCTGCTGAGGAACTGGCAACCAGGCTATTATCACACCAGATGTTTCATAAGCCCCTCCATGGCTCATCCATTTCCACAGAGAGTTATGAAGGCCAGACCACTGACAGAAGGGGCATCATGAATTTGGAAATCGGTACCTATAAGGTCCCTGTTGGCAACCTCTATGTGTGTTTTTGTGAGTAGGGCCAAATGAAAACCCTCGGAGTGACTTCTAAGAGGATACACTGAGAAATGTCAAGGGTTAAGTCAGCACAATCAGCTGAGATCATTCCTGAGCAGGGAGGACATGAGGACAATCAGAGTGTGAATTGTGAACAGAGTGGAACCTGGCCTGCTTCTCTTGCATAAGTCAGGAAGAGGGACCTCTTTTCCTTTCCTTTCCTTTCTTCTTTTTTAGGGGAAGCCAAATATATTGTGAGCTATCTACTGGCTTTAAACTCCCTGCTTTTCTCTATCCCTTGCCAGGCTGTTTGAATGGGAGGAAGGAGGGAGGGAGGTCAAGAAGTTTTAGTGTTTTCCTAAATGTTCACTTTCACTTCTAAGTCATTAATTGTGATAAAAACCATTGACCAACACATACTCAAAGTGTTTATTGTATTTCAGTTAATGTTTAGACAAGATAAGAGAGAAAAAGGAAATTCTTTTTTCCTAGAAGAGACATTTGGTTCAGCTAGAACTAAACCTAGGGTCTGGAACTGAGAGAGAAAGACAGAGAGAGAGAGAGAGAGAGAGAGAGAGCAAAATGAAGGGATTAGTGTTAGATTTTCACAAATCTTTTCAAAAGTTAGATACTCTGGGATTCCCCCCCCCCTTTTAGGGTGAAGAAAATAGCAATCTAAAATCAGCACATTGTGGGGAAATAAAAGTTCCCAGTTTACTGAGACTGACTCAGGGCTTTCCCCTGTGTTTCAAACAAAACAAAATAAAATAAATAACTTCTGAAAGAGGAGGTAGGATGTGAGGAAACAATACATATGTGGTGGTCCAACAGAGAAGGCCTCAATTGCACATGTGGTTAGTCAAATAACACTACCATAGCAACCCAGTGAGACTACAAGGGCTCACAAGCTCCCCCCAGGTGGTTACTTACACACACACACACACACACACACACACACACACACACACACACACACTTTGATACTTTAATGGTGCTGTGATCTTTTCAATGTGGGTATTCCTTCCAATGATTGCAAAGTACAATCCATCCATTTCCTCTCATCTTGTATGTATAAAAGGTGGGGGGAGGGGTCTGTGTAAGCTCAAAAGGCCCCGAGTACAGTTTGTCTGTCTTCTGAGGAATAGCCTAGGTAAATAAAATCAGAGAGATTCATCACCATGAAATATCAAAAGAACCAAAGGAAAACCTCTAGTGTGGATGCTAGATCCTCTATGGAAGGTTTATGGAAAGATGAATGAATGAATGAAGTATGCAGACTTAATATATGCTAAGAACTCTGCTAAACATTGGGGATACCAAAAACAGATAGTCTTTGTTTTCAAGGAAATTACATTCTAATAGTGGAACCAATACATGAGTTGCCAGAAAGAGTTACTTCAGTGTAGAAAGTTACAGGAATAGTGAGAGGGTCCACAGGGGAGTGTATTGGTACACTCCATCCAGGAACAATGGCAGAGTTGATCTGATCATGGTTCCAGAATTGGAGAGTGTGGGGGTTAGGGGAAAAAGGAAAGGCAAGGTGCCAAGGTAGTCAATAAGAAGGTTATGGAAGAGGGGATCAGAGAGAAGGGAGTGAAGTGAAGCATGGTTAGGACTTTTCTGAAAATTTTTTTAGGAGAGGCTGTCATCAGTCAGAAGAGTGGGGGTCCTGAGTAAAAATTCCACTAGAGTATGATTTATGATGTTGGAAGCAAAGAAACTATGGAAGAAATGACCAAAGAGAAGGGAGAAGATGTACGTACTTTAATATTTGGATGTATCTGTGAATTCACAGATAGACTAATTGCCTTTTTTACCTATACAATTCTTATTCCTATCTTTCCATATATTATCCATAAAGTAGACCTTCCTCTTGGTCTTTTAACATTAGCTATTGGTAAGAATAAAATATACTATTAGATGAGTAATCCCTTGAGTTATATATAACATAACTCAATAGGTATATTAGTATTTACTGATATAGCCATCAGAATATACATATGTGGGGTGGAGGGGTGTGTAGTGGATGAGATGGATGGGCCTGGAGTCAGGAAGATTCATCTTCCTGAGTTCAAATCTGGCCTCAGACAATATCTGTGTAACCCTGGGAAAGTCATTTAACCCTGTTTGCCTCACTCTCCTCATCTGTAAATTGAGCTGGAGAAAGAAATGGCAAAACACTCTAGTATCTTTGCTAAGAGAACCCCAAATAGAGTCATGAAGATCAGACATTACTGAAACAATTGAACAACATTTATGCATATATGTATATCTATCTATCTATCTATCTATCTGTCTGTCTGTCTGTCTGTCTCCTCAGAATATATTGCAGTACAGATGGACAACTTAGGACAACAGTTCTGAGCCTCGAACTGAATGAGAGGGAAAGTATAGATTGGAATTCATTTGGAAAATTGTACAGTGCTTTTTACAATCCCAAATTGCTTGTTGACATTAAAAATCCATTAAAAAAAAACATTCTCCTGGGGATGTTATATGGATATGAATCAAGGAATATCGCAATTTCTAAAGAATCCAAATTGCAGGTGACCCAAAGACTGATGGAAAGACTGGTAGGCATAAGTGGGTTGCAGCCTATTACCAATAATGACTTTCATATAGGAAGTGGCAGAAGAGATGTGATCTAGGAAATGTGTAGTTGAAAAAGAAGAGGGAGTGTTAATGTAATTTGACTGGAGGATGAGTGCTAGAAAATACCCATAAAATATGAGACCGTGAGAAGAACTTTAAGAACATAGGGTAGGTCTTCTATGGAAGAATTGTGGGAAGATCACCATCATTTTAGCTTACATTTATATAGCACTTATGTCAGGCATTGTGCTAAGAACTTTACAGTTATTATTTCATTTGAACCTCAGAACAACTCTGTTGAGTTAGGAGCTATTATTATCCCCACTTTACAGATGAGGAAACTAAGGCAAAAAGCAGTTAAGTGACTTGTCCAGGGTCACACAGCTAGTAGGTATCTGAGGCTAGATTAGACTTCAGACCTTCCTAACTCCAGTACTGGTAGTCTATCCACTGTGCTACCATAGATTCTCAAGAAGGCATGGATAGGTCATGATCTGCATTTCTGAAGGTATTATAGGATTAGGCTAGAAGGAACCTCAGAGTATATTCTAAAGCTTAAATCTAAACCCATCATTTTACAGATGAGGAAATAGGGCCTCAGAGAAGTTAAGAAATTTGCTCAAAGAACACAGGTACTAAATGGCACAGGAAGAATTTAAATCCTGATCCCCTGTCTCTATATCTAATACTATATCCATTGAATACTGAAGAGCCTAAAAATACAGACATATTTATACCATGTTACAAGGCATTTGATTTAACTAGTTTATCACATGTCTATATAAGTAATAAAATGGCATTTGCTTTTAAAGTATTCAGATAGTTCAACTAATTCAGGCTATTTTTTCCTAGCCTTATTTAGTAATAGGAAGGAGAAAAGAAGCATGAAGCATAAGAACCAAGTCTAATTAACATTGTTACTTCACTGTATTATCTACCTATGACACTGAAAGGTACTTTGAGGGGTTGTGAGATGTTTAGAAAAGGGATAGATAGGTTTCCCTGACTTGTAGGGTACTGACCCAAGAGATATGGGAAGCTCTTGGGAGTTAGAATTCCAATAGTACAAATACAATCAATTTGGGTGAGGATGAAAAAGAAATTATCTAAAAAGACATATGTGTAGCAAGGATCAGCAGAATGGAACACCTCACCTACCTAAAAACCTTGGTAAAAAGAGGGGGACTCATATGCCAGGTATAGATTAAGTAAAGCTGAATTCACAAGGTAAGAAGAGAGAAACAGTAGACAAAATAAAAGCCCCTTGAAATAATATCTGAGGATTAAAAAGTCACAGCTCCCATTTAGCATTTCCATCCTCAATCCACGGCACCCATTGGGTACAACCAGTGCAAATAACCTGATAGATCCATGCATCAGGGAGTGGTTGTGAGCATCCCTGTTTGATCCCCACCATGGCAGTAACTCATTCTAAACCCTTCTTCACCCAAAAAGAGGTGGTGGATGTCAATTCTGTCCAGTAATGAGAAGGAGAAAGGAGATGGTGCAGTGGAAAAGTTCCATTTGAAATCGGAGAACCGGAGTTCTCTGACCTGCCTTTGCTGTTTAGTACCTAGATAACCCTGAAGAAGCCACCGGACCTGTTTCCGCAACAAAGTTTCCTGCTAGCACTAAATATGTCTCTATAGTCTTATGAACTAATAAGTAGTCAGTAGATGTGAATAGAGTGCTGGGCCTGGAGTCAGGAAGACCTGAGTTCAAATTCAGCCTCAGACATTTACTAACTGTGTGACTCTGGGCAAGTCACTTAACCCCTGTTTGCCTCAATTTCCTCCTCTATAAAATGAGTTGGAGAAGGAAATGGCAAACCATTTCAGTATCTTTGCCAAGAAAACCTCAAAATGGGGTCACAAAGAGTCAGACACAACTGAAACAATTGATCAGCAACAAAGATGTTGGTAGGTTAAAGTTTTCTAGGGAGGGAAGACTCCCACATCCAAGGGAAAGAGGATGGGAAAATCATATAGGAAAGTCCTATCACCCTGAAGTTAAATTTAGTATATAAAATGGTTTTTAATAATATAACAGGGAGGGTCTTGAAGAGATGGGCTTGTGAGCTTGGGGATCAGCTTGTGAGAACTTAAGTTATACTGCATCTCTAGAATGCTGGTACCAAGTGGTGTGGAGCTAAATTTCCCCGAGCTACTATCGCATATTTCCCTATTTTTCCCTAATCACAAAGAATAAACTGAATGAAGACTCAGCATGACACTGTGGAATGGGAGTTGATGTTGGAATTGGCTAAGTAGACTCTAAATCAATAAAGATGTCACATGCTGTTTGCTTTACAAAGTAGATTAGTTCCAAAAAAGTTGTTTATAAATTGAATTTTTATAAATAATGTCATATTTTAAATGTAGGGGAGCTTGACTTTTTAAAAAGGATCTTCAAAGCAAATCCTTTTCCATATAAATTATCTTTTCATTTGTTTTGTAAACTCAAATGTTCATATAATGACTTTTTTTGTAACATAACCCTTCTGTACTTGATATAATGCAGTTTTACATTTTTTAAACTCCTTTCACTTTTCTTCTTGCTTTCCAATGGAAACCCTAGATACTTAGTCCAAATGTCAAGATATTTTCTATGTTTGTTCTAATCTCTTTGCTTTCCTGAACTTCTTGGTGAAACCACTAACTTTCTGCTTCAAAACCAGCAACTTTTGGTTTATTTCTTTTCACTTTATAAAAACATATGAGGCAACAAAAGGAAGGCGAAAGGGTATGGACAGTGCAGTGTTATGAACAGCGGAGTTATCAGGTTGGGGCTTAGTATAAGCTGAAAGGTGGGTGGCAGCAGATATGCTGTATCTTAATGTTTAACCCAGTGTTCTCCAAAGTGAGGGGGAAGGGGCACTCTGAGGGGCCATAAAAAGATCCAAAAGGAGCCATGGTTTGACTCCAAAGAGTGTGTGATTAACTGATTGAGAGGCAACAAGGATGGGTCACAACACCCCTTCCAACCTGGGTCTGTCTCCAACACAATTACACTATCCTCTTCAGCATTCCTTCAGTCTGAACTTCCACTGGGCTACACCAGGCATAGACCCCTCCAGCACTGTTAACCCCATTCAGTCACCAACAACAGCTATGCAGGCAAAATGTCCCCACCCCCTATGACACTCTACAGCTCCCACATCCACCACCTCCTGGCTGCTAAAGGTGCTCCTCAGCAGCATCTCTGAGCTCAGTGAGAAACCTCTACCTCCTTCTTATTTTTCAGTAGGAAAAAGTAAATAGCAACACAGATGAGCAGACATAGTTGGGTTGGGATTAGATTTTCATCACCTGAAGCCCACCATTCTTTTCTTTTTTTTTTGCTTTTTGGAGGGCAATTGGGGTTAAGTGACTTGCCCAAGGTCACACGGCTAGTAAGTGTTAAGTGTCTGAGGCCAGATTTGAACTCAGGTCCCCCTGACTCCAGGGCCAGTGTTCTATTTACTGTGCCACCTAGCCACCCCTGAAACCCACCATTCTTTCCGACTTCTCTGTTTCCATTGAAGATACCACGATCCTTCCAATCTCCCAGGTTCTCAATCTCTTTTTTATCTCTGACTCTTCACACAATCAAGCAATCAATCATTAAGTATTCCATTAAGTGTATATGGTGTGCCAGCACATGGACAAAGAATGAAATGAACCCTGATTGCAGTGAGTTTACATTCTAAAGGGGGAACCAATAAAGACACAAAATTATGTACAGAGAACACACAAACTCACACCTATATAACACACAAAGGGGTTACATACAAGGTATCATGGGAGGGAATGCATTAGCAGCAGGGGGATCAGGAAAGATTTCATGCAGAAGATGGTGTCTGAGCTGCATCTTATAGGAAGAGAGAGAGAGACTCTATGAGGTGGAGGGAAGGAGAGAGTGCCTTTCCTCAATTCTCATCCTTCTTGCACTCTCTGAAAGACTTGACACTGTTAATCATCCCCTCATCCTCAACACTTACTTTCTCCATTCTGGTTTCTGATGACACTGCTCTCTCTTGTTTCCTCTCCAATCTATTTGGCTGCTCCTTAATTTCCTTTGCTATATTATCATCCTTATCATGGCCCTAACCATGAGTATGACCCACAGCTTTGTCATTGGCCCTCCTCTCTCTGTATAGCTTTTCATGCAGAGTCTTTATAAGCTCCCACAGGTCTATTTATTATCTGTATGCAGATGACTCCCAGATCTCTATGTCCAGGCCTAATCTCTTCCCTGATCTCTAAGCTCACACCACTAACTCCCTATAGAAGGTTTTGAACTTCATGTCCCATGGCCATTGCAAACCCAGACAGAACTCATTATCTCTTCTCCAAAACCTACCCCTCTTCTGAATGTTCCTATTGCTGTCAAAGGTGCCTCCATCATTCCTAGAACTCACTTCTGACCATGTTACTTCCCTACTCAATAAACTCCAATGACTCCCTCTTGTTCCAGGTTTACCTTGGGTAGAACAAAACGAAGACAAATCCTTTTTTCATCCCTGACTGTTCACTGTTCCTCACCACAAACATCCTATCAATTGCCAAATCTTGTCATTACTACTTTCACAACAATTCTCTGTCTATCCCTCTTGCTCTGGGGGGGAGAGGGAGGGAGGGAGTGTCATCTCCCAATTTCAGCCTTTTGTCACCTCTCACAATATTGAAATCCCCTTATTATTGTCACCTGTCCAAGTCCTGCAACCCATCCTCCGCCCCACTGCCAAAGTGAATTTCCTAAAGCACACATTTTAAGCCTTTCACTTCCCATTCAAAAAACTTCACTGTCTCTAGGATCAAGTATTATTTAACCTTTATCTCACCCTTTTCTAAATATCTATTTTTGTATAAGCTATATAATATATGTATGAGTATTAGTATAGTTGTCCATGTATGTAATATAAATAATTATACGTGGGAGAGTGCATGCTCAAAAATTTTTACTGATGGGCTATGTGATCAAAACAGTTTGGAGACCATTGTTTTAACCAACCAGCTATGTTTGGGGGAAGTGGTTATGGATGGAAACAATAAGAATCCCTAAGGAAGAAAGTGGGAAGGGATGCCTTTCAGATCAGTCACAATACCCTTTGCTTCTTAAACAAATAAACTCATTCTGAAGATGAGACCATCTTTTCCTCCCAGTCTTACTTTCCTCTCATTGCTAACGATATTCAGACAAAAGGACTTCAATTTCCAATCACTCTCTGCTTTTTGGCATGTATCTTGCGGCTGCCATAGCCAGGAGTAAAAGACATAACTGCTAAACTCACGTCTAAGAAAATGAAGAAAATTTTTGGTTCATCACTTGGATTCTTTATTTTTTTTTCATAGTTCTGCCTGGCCTCCTTCCACAGGGCTTTCATCTTACCTCTGAACTGATCATGTGGCTTCTTATTCCCCTACAGATACCTGCTTTATTGGACTACAAGAACCTTGTAGAAAACAGAGATTAGTATAAGCCAATAAGAGTAGTAATTAGTGCTACTGAGTGGAGAAGACAGTCTCCCACTTATTACCAATGGGAAGAATTCATCATGGTCAGTCCTAAGGATAACAAATTCTCTTCTGATTTCATAATCAATCAAGGTAGAAAATACCCATAATGGAGTTGGTGGCAATTCTCATTCACCAGGCCCTGGGGAGTGGTCAACTAAGTTAAACCAGATGTGCACAGAGAGGAGAAAAGTAATTCAGATTCAAGGAGTCCCTGGCCCTGTTCACCAAATCATCAGAAGCTCATTTAACTGGAACCCTCACAATAAAATTATGAAAACTACACATGTAGACTAAGGAACAAAAATTATCTTTTAATGAGTATGACAGGTATTAGAGAAGGATGCCACCTATTAAGAAAATACTCACTGGACAGCCTCTTCTGCTGCTTGACTGAAGTCATTAATGAGACAGGCAGGCAGATACAAAGAATGCAAATTTTATTTTTCTACTCTATAACTTTGGGGGGAAGAGCAAGTTGCAACAATGTTGATCTTAGTTATGACCTAATGTAAGCTCTATGAGGGCAGGACTGATTATGCCTGATCTAAACTTTGTCTTATTAGCATCTAGCACAGTTCTCTGCATGTAGTAGGGAGTTTAATAAATAGTTGAGTGAATAAATGAGTTTTAAGTTAGGAAGGTATGGTACCAATGAGACCACACTCATGGATTTGATCCCAATATAGTTTTGGTTCTGTCCTGTGGCTATAGATTACATCCTTAACCTTCAACAATTATCTCATGAATTCAAGTTATTAGCCATGAAGACTGATGGGGGCAGCTAGGTGGCACAGTAAATAGAGCACCAGCCTTAGAGTCAGGAGGACCTGAGTTCAAATCCAGCCTCAGACACTTGACACACTTACTAGCTGTGTGACCTTGGGCAAGTCACTTAATCCTAATTGTCTTGCTTCCCCCCCTCAAAAAAAAAAAGATTGATGAGAGAGTACCAATAAATCAATAAATCAGCATGAGTATCCTATCACTACCACTATCAAAATGATTCAAAATGTATCTCTTTCTGATGGTTTATCATCTCCATGTACAGAGGACAATATGTTGTTATTGTTACATTATATTTTTATATTTTTGGCGAGCATACTTATTCCATGCTGTTTTTTCTTTTTCTTTATATTAATAATTTTAATTAACTAATAATTTATATTACATAATACATTATTTATATATATATTATATTTTATTATGTGATATAATATTAATCAATAATTTTCTTGATATTAATAGTTTAAGAATTATCAATGTTGTCCCTATTGTTATGCCTAGGCACTACAAACTTTTCAAGGAATATTCCCTAATTTTGACATATGGAGGGGAGAGACCCCATTTGAGGAGATAGCATTTGGCTCTATTTCATCAAATGCCAATAAGCATAGTAGTGGAGTCATATTCTCTGCACCTTTCAGTCAGTTGTGACTGTAAAGATGTGGTCTGCTGTAGGACAGAGTTTGTTAAGACCTTGCCTACCCCCAACTTGTTCCTCCTAAAAACAAAACCTACTGTGTCCTGAATTTACCTAGCACCTGCTCAAAGCGCTTTTCACTTGAGGGAAAGATTGTTGACTGAATAGAAGAGGTGTGCAGTAGAGAGATGACTCAATTGTGGGTAGTTAGAAAAAAAAAGTGATGGAGGAAGTCAGAACCTACAACTACTGATTCCCAGGATTCTGGGACATGTAGTATATCCAGGGAAATAGGAAAACATCAGAGAGCTTGGGATGAATGAAGGCATATAGAAACAATCTCCCACCAAATGAGTAGATCGATGTTACAACATACTAAATCAGACCAAGTGGTTGCATTTCTGCCTCTATCTAGATTTGTGACTGACATTTTGGTCCTCTATTTTCTTATCAGTAAAATGAGGGGACTGGACTAGATTTATCTCTAAAATTTCATCTAAATTGAACATTCTATTATCTAAATATATTTTAAACTGTGCCCATTCCTGGTCAGCCAAATAGTCTCTTTAAATTGAGCCATTAAGGTTAGCAAACAGAATAGTTTTATATACCATTTAGGTAATAAGGAACAAAAACAGATGCAAAACATTTTTTGAGCTAAGTAAAAATGGAATCCTGAGTTTATATGTCAATTTATGTCTCTAATCTAAAGTAGGTATGCATGATTGTGGGACTAAAAGAAGCTAAAGTAGCTTTTCACCTTAATTACTAATTGTATGAGTTGTTGCCAAAAATAATTTGTGTTTGATTATAGTTTAGCAAAGAGGAGTGGTAAGAGTCCAGCTCCTGTTGAGATTTAACAAAACAAAATAACAAAAACACAATAACATTCTTGGAATGGAATGGGAAAGCATTTATTGAGTATTAAGCTTTGAGAATACAAACAGAAGAGAGTAATATAATCCTTTCTTTCAAAGAACTCATTTAGGGGGAGACCAAATATATAGGAGTGTTTGGCTACAGTGTTAATGGAAACAACAAAGAGACCTTAGGATACAGTGGCAGAAAAGATGATAAAGCCCAATGGTCCTTAGGGTGTGGTGTCAGGGCAAGTAAGCTAGGACCTGGTGGTGACCATCTTACTGGAAGAATTGTAGTTGGTAACCCTCTGCGTGTATAAGGTCATGCCCATCTTGTACACAGGGACTTGCAGGGGTCTAGGCTGGGATATAGGGAAGAGAAGATCCTGGTAGAATCTGGGCAGGTGGGGAATAGGCTGGAGTCAGTGGGGGAAGGCCCAGTGGGCTCTGCCCTTAATTATCCAATGGTAGGCTCTGGGGGTGGGAGAGGCATTTGAAGAAAGGGGGTCCATCACCCAGTGGCTGGCTTTATCTACATTGACTAATTTCTTTATTGGCAATTCCTGAAAGGAGATAGAGGACTGAACAAACACAACCTTGTTTTTGAGCTCAAAACACTTAAAGTATCTTTTTTCATTCATTTCTGTAGTTATTTTAACATGACAATTTTCTCCCTCTAGAATCAGAAAAGACATATATTAATACCCATTTTGTAGATGAAAAAACTGAGGGGAAGGGCGCTTAAGTAGTATTCTCCAGGGCTGTTACCAGCTCAACTGGCTTAGGATCCCAAGGGTTAGAAACTATTGTTTCGACTCTTTGTCCACTAAAGTGTGCTTGCCTTTCATTAAGTGTTAAATTCTATAGAATAAAAGTGATTGCAAGCCCAGCATTGTGGGGTTCCATATTTATTCTCTTTTTGTGACAACCACATCAAATTTTCTCAGTTGAGAATTCAAAGGGTCGATAGATTCCACCCAGGACCTGAAAATGCAGCTGGGTCCTTTTAGCTTTTCCCTACTTCTCCATGAATAAAGATTCTAGTATGAGCCCTAAACAAACAATGATATGTGAGTGTAAGAAGCCCTGAGACTTAAACGGTCAAATCTACCTTAGGCTTGACTTAGAATACTTTTAAAAACTCTGGTTTTTGTCAATAACGTAACTAGAGAAGGGATAAATCATATAGGGAATGAATCAGAAGGCATTTTTGTCCTCTTGCCTTTCCAAACCTAAGCAGCTTTGTGGCCACAGCCCTGTCCTGAAATAACCCTTTTCTGCCTAGGTAACAGACTATAAGTGCGTTGATTCAAATGACAAAGAAAATAGTTTTCCTCACTAGCACATACATAGAGTTCTGGAAGGCATATCTAGTTTAAGAATCAGTGAGTTAAAAGTCAAGAAAAAAAATGTTTACTTGTTCAAATCTTTGGGGAAAAGATTTTTCCTACAGTGTTTAAATCTGGAAAATATTAATAGAAATGCTGTTACGGAGCTCAGCCAATAAGGAACAAGGAAAGAGAGCTCTGAATCTCCAGGGGAATGGGCCCAACTCTGTAGTCCTATGTGTAAAATCTCAAGTAGTGATCTGAGACCTAGGTCTACTACAAACAATTTTATGTTACTCGACCACAGTCTTAACAGGGGTCACTTATCAGTGGGACAGAAAGAGATCTATCTAAAATGTTATTCATCTCTTTTACTATATCACAGAAAGCCTATAATCAGGTTTTAATGTTTATCTCTCAATGCCACCTTCATAATCAGGTTCAACTACAATTTGAAACCTATACATGACAGGAATAAGAGATGTAAAAAATGATCATAAACACATATCCTAGGTTCAAGGCCTAGGAAAATTTTAGTTTTAAAAGATATTCATTTTGTGTTGGAAGAAACCATATAATCAGCACCATAGAGTCAACATCAATAGCCAGAAAAAAAAATCCATGGCAAACAACACAGCATAATGTATTATGACACAGTGAAAAATAAGGTGACCTGCTTTGTTATAGTATTGGGAATTATGAAATGACTATTTTTTTCCTCCTTAATCAAAACATCCTTAAACACAGAGGCAGAATCAAGAATGTCAGTACCCTGGGTCAATTGCTGGTTTTTAAAATTGCTTTTGGCTTCCCATGTCCATTCAAGTTTGAAGTACCAAATGGTGAGAAAAAATTGTTTTCTTTCTGCGCTCACTAAACTACAGAACTCTCCCAAACTAAAGAAAAACTATTCAACTTCCACTCATTCAACATGAATGAAGTGCTTCCTATGTACAGAGAACCATCCTTGTTCTGCATGTATTGACATATGAATTAACAAAGGGAAATAGTGAGTTTGGGAAGGTGTAGGACAACAACAAAGCCCAGGGAGGCGTGACCATCACCTCCAGAAGGGAGGGCTGAGCCCTTCTCTGGGTTATGTCTGTCATGGCTATACCTCTAATAACAGTTCAATTTCTTCTTTTCTCAAATAGGATTTGAGAGAATTTGCTTCATTGAACTAAATCTTTCTTGACAAATTCAGCACTCTCAGTCTTAGAGGAGATCGAGGAGGGGAACATAATTGATATAGTATAGGAAAACACAGAAACTAAGTTCAGAAAAATCTCTAAATGAGTTTTTAACATTTAAAGATAATTACCAGTGAATAGATAGGCACTGGCCCTGGAATCAGGAGGACCTGAGTTCAAATCCAGCCTCAGACACTTAACACAAAACTAGCCATGTGACCTTGGGCAAGTTACTTAATCCCAATAGCCTTGCCTACCCCTTCCAAAACTCCAAAAAAAAAAAAAAACTTAAAAAAGATAATTACCTATTTGGGGATAGCTATTTTTAAACTTTAAAGTACTATGGTAATGAGAACTTTGGAGGTGACCTACATTTTTCTTTACTTTTTTTTTTTTTTGCTGATATCTTTGGTTTCTACATTTCTTGGAGGAGAAATTAGTCCCTGACCAAGTGACTTCTCCCTTCTGTATATAATCACAGATGAAGAAGTATTAATATATTAACACCTTTTTATCCCTCTACAAAGTATGAACACCTTTCTCTGACTTCAGAAGAAAACATATATTTGTTGGGGGGGACAGGGAATTGACCAAGCCCCTAAAAGTCTTTAAATAATTAAGCCTTTGGGACAGTTGAAAAATTTAGATACAGTCCACAGTGGAAACAGCCTTGTGGATAGAGTTAAACCCTGAATCTATAGCAGAGGGGAGAAGGAAGAAATGTTCTCCCCTCTCCGCCCCGCCACCCCCCCCCCCCCCCCCCCCATCCATCATGGTGCTTTGAAAAAAAGCTAATTTTTCAACTATCCGAAAGGCTAAATTATTTAAAGACTTTTAGGGGCTTGGTCAATTCCCTGCCCCCCCCAACCACCTCATCAATCATGGTGCTTTGAAATAGAGCTACTCAACCAATATAAGACATTTCATCCCAAAAGGAGAAAAGACACATTCTTCAGGCAGAGTGAGCATAGAAAATCAGTGTTCAGACAGGACCTCTGGCAGCAAGAAGAGAGGGAGTGGAAGAACAGGGTTTTTAACAATTTGTTACCGATGATCACTTCATCATCTGTGATTTCAATTTTTTTTTCTTTTTGGAGGGCAAGGCAATTGGGGTTAAGTGACTTGCCCAAAGTCACATGGCTACTAAGTGTTAAGTGTCTGAGGCCGGATTTGAACTCAGGTCCTCCTGACTCCAGGGCCGGTGCTCTATTCACTGCTCCACCTAGCCGCCCCTGTGGTTTCATTTTGAGGGGAAATCAGTCGGACAGGAAGCAACTCTCCCTCTTATACATCATTTATATTTTCCAATACGATGCTCCTCTCCTAGAGTTATAAAAACGAGGGGGGAAATGTTCAGCAAAACTAACCAACACATCAACAAAGTCTGATTATTGTGCAGTATTGTATTCTCACAGTTCCCTACCTCTGAGAAGGAAAAGAGGAGCATCCTCATAGTTCTTCTGTGGGGGCAAGGTTGGTCATCACATCACATTGGTCATAGCATTCAGTTTTGGTTGTTTTGTTGCTATTTCTATTTACATTGTTGTAGTGGTATATGCAAACACACATGTATGTGTGTATGTATGTCATATACACACATACATATATTTGTGTGTTTATACACATACATGTTCTTCTTGGCTCTGCTGACTTCACTCTGCATCTCCCCATGATTCTCTGTATTCATCACATCCATGGTATTTGTTGTATCACAGCAATATTCCACTGTCTTCACACACTGTAGTTTAACCATTATCTAATCAATGTTTCCAGCTTGTTGTTACTACAAACAGCTTCTTTGAACATATTTGTTTGCATGTTCTCCCCATCATTTGATTGTGAATTCCTCAAGGGCTTTCTTCTGCATTTCTTTGTATCCTTAGTGTTTAGCATAGTGTCTGGCACATAAAAGGTGCCTAATAAATGTTTATTGACTGACTGGGGTATATAGGACTTCCTTTTTATCATAGATCTCTTTGTGGTAAGTGCTTAGCAGTTCAATCATCAAAGTATATTGATGTTTTGCTTTCTACAATGGTTGCACCAATACTCAGCTGCACCAAGAGTGTATTAGTATACCTTTTCACAATCCTTCCAACATTTACTATTCTCATCTTTTGTCATCTTTGCCAAATTTCTGGGAGTGAAGTAAAATCTTGGAATTGTTTTGATTTGCATTCTCTAGTTATTACTGATTTATATCAATTTTATATAGTTATTAATAGTTTGCAACTACTTTGGAAACTATTCATATCCATTGAGCACTTATCCTCTGGGGAATGGCTTTTGGACTTATATATGTGTATTAGTTCCCATTATGTTTTAGAAACCAAACCCTTCTCAGAGATATTTGATGAAAAGACTATTTTCTTCAACTGACTACTTTTTTATTATCCTACTTACATTTACTTTGTTCATGTAAAAGCTTTTCAATTTCATGTAGGTAAATGTATCTATTTCTCAGTTTGTGATGACATTTATCCCTTGATTCAGTCAGGAATTCAAACCCCCTCCATAACCCCCTCCAGGTATAGCTGTGAAAGATATCAATCTGGTTCTCTTCAATTTTAATTTACTATTCAGGTCATATATTCCATTTGGAGTTTATTGGCTTACATGGTTTAAGATGTTGGTCTAACCCTAATTTCTGCCAAACTGCTCTTCAATTTTCCCAGTAATTCCTGTAAAAATAAGTACTTCTTCAAGTAATTTATATTCTTTGGATTATCAAACACTGGGTTATTGAGTTCAGTTAAGTCTTCCTTAATTAGTCTATTCCATTGATCTACTTTTCTATTTTTAAACCAGTACTTAATAATTTTGATTGTAGTGTATTTCGAAGTCTGGAAGTACCATTATTCTCCTTTCATTCCTATTTTTTTTATTATCATTTTGAGATTCTTGAACTTCTATTTCTCCAGATTAATGTTGTTTTGTCTTATTCTATAAAACATTAAATTTGTAAATTAAGAGAATGTTGGCAACTTCATTATATTGCTGTTTCCCAGTCATGAGCATTAAATTTCCTTCTAGTTGCTTAAATCATTCTTTATTTCTCCAAGTACTGTAACTATATATGTCTTGAATGTGCCTTAGTAGATTGATTCCTAGATATATTTTATATATTTTGTACTCATCTTGAATAGGCATTTCCTTTTTTCTTTATTTCATCCTGGAATTTGTTATTGCTACATAGAAATGCTATTGAATGGAGTAGTGTTTTATATCCTGCTACTGAAGTTATCAATTGTCTTGTCTAATCTTTTCCTGATTCTTTAAGATTTTCTAAGTTAACCATTATATTATGAACAAACAGGAATGTCTTGTGTGTTCTAATGATCTACTAAAAGGCTTCAAGCAGGGGCCCAGGGAGAAAATACTATATCTGTAATGAGACAAACATCATACTTAGCTTTGGAGAAACTCACCATGTGGAAGGTTTACCACTTAGTTAAAAGGTGTTTCAGTTAGAGCAACTCATGAAAGTTACCTACTAAGGTATGGAGGGACTATGAGATGTTTTGGTAAAGGAAAAGCCTACATGGATAAAATAACTGAATGACTGAATTTGCTTTTTTAAATCAACTTCTTAAAGGGTTGGTGGAACCCATATAAATTCTTAGTATATTTATCCCCTTCTCTTGGATGAGACAGGTCTTTTCAGGACATGGCTACATCTCTGCTGGGGTTCTAGAAATACTCTGGAACTAGGAGAGGCTAGTGGATGATTTTCAGTGGGTTGACTTTCTAATGCCATTGGTTCAAACCCCCATTGGTGTGCTTTCTCATAAGATTATCAGTCAAGAATAATTTTAGCCAACCAGCCTTGATTAGCTTTTAGAAAGGGGCATTTGTAAAGGTGATACAGTAAGAACAGTTAATATAAAAAACATCTCTCCAAACATCTGTTATACCCTCCCACAGTTACAAACACAGTCTGGAAAATAGACTCAAGTTTAGAAAGCACGTGTGGCAAAAGGATAACTCACAACTTCTGGTTACTCAAAGTCTTTTTCTCCCATTTTTGGGGTGCCCAAGAAGATGCCCTTAGCCATGATATAGTTCCTATGTTGGGCTCTTTGTGGAATTATGAATTTATAACCAATCTGTTCTTGGATCCTAATGCAGACATTTCAGTCAGTTGATTTGATCTTACTGCTAGGACACCAATGAGAAGATGGAAAGTTTGAAGTTTAAAAGTTCTTGCCAGGGCAAATAGGTGGTGCAGTGAATAGAGTACCGGCCCTGGAGTCAGAAGGACCTGAGTTCAAATCCGATCTGACACTTAACACTTACTAGCTGTATGACCTTAGGCTTTCACTTAACTTAAATAGCCCTTCCCTCTACCCTCTAAAAAGACAAAAAAAATGTTCTTGGCAAGACACCTAGTCCAAGGCTGAAACTGAGGCCTCTCTTCCCCCTTCTCTTCCTCCTCTTCTTTCCCCCTACCCTAACAATTACTCTTCAGATATTTTACTTAAAGTTGCTTCAATATCTCTAACGATGCCAGTCTAAGCTTGCTTGATGATATATAGATGATTGAGATGCCTCTTTCTTCCAGTCTATCAAAACCCTTCTTCCTATGCAACATCATTCCAGTTCCAAGTACTTTTCAAACTAGTCTAAAGCCTAGGACTGCAATTGATTGGGCATTTTATCACTTATTTTAAGTGGGGTATGGGTGACCTGATTGAATCAATCAACCAGCCCCACCCTTATATCTGGAAAACATGACTGTAGCTGGAGACATGTGGTAGAAATTGATATTTTTCTTCTCCCTCTTTCCACTTGAATACTCCACTTCCATGTCTTCCCTTCTAAAAATTTCTAGAAAGCAATGTCACTTTTCTAAATTGTTTTTTAAATTTTATTTATTTTGAGCTTAAGAAATAAAACAAGCATTCCCATGGCAGTAGAATTTTTCAAGATAATTGTATATGGAACTGCAAATCTATTATATACAACTTGCTATTCCTTTTAAATATATGAGTTATTATATAACTTTCTTTTTTCTTTTTCCTGTGGGGAATTCTAAAGATTCCACAGAAGTTTTTAAAACAACGTAGTTGCAGATATACCATACATTTGATTCCAGAAGATATTATGACTAGGAAAAAGGTACAAAAGGAATTCTTACCAATTGCTCAACCTTTAATATGAACTGAATTCAGAGTCAGAACATCTGAGTTTACCATTCATTTGGTTGGGTCACTTGTTATCCAGGTGATATTAGGTAAGTCATTTAGCCTTTTCTGGGCCTAGTTTCTTTTTACCTCTGAAAATGAGAAAGGTGGGCTAAATAATCTCTATATAAAATTAGTCCAGATTTGAAGACATAAATTTGGACATATGATTCACAAATTGGAATTGAACTTATGAATTCACAGTTAACACTGAAAATACCCCAAGTTATAACAATATGTGGGCTAAGGTGCTTGAAAGGTATCAATTCTAAACTCCTAATATTTTGTTCTATATGACAGTCAAAATAGTTCAGTCTTAGAGTTACACTATTAATTTGTGTGATGTTTCAGGTTTAACATTAACTCTCAGATCTGAAAACAGGGGAAAAGCCAGTCAGTCAGACAATGAACATTTATTAAGCAACTACTATATTCCAAGCACAGTGCTAAGCACTAGGAATATGAAAAGAAAGTCTTTGCCTTCAAGAAGCTCACAATCTGATGGGGGGGGGTCAATAAGCAAATAAACATATGTATAAATAAACTATATACAGGATAAATAGGAAATAAATAATAGAGGAGAGAGAAGGCACTAGAATTAAGAGGGGTTGGGGAAAGCTTCCTGTAAAAGATAGAATTTCAGATGAAATTTGAAGGAAGCCAGGGAGACCGGGAGGGAGAGTATTCCAGGCATGAGGGAAAGTCAAAGAAAGCACCCAGGGTCAAGAGATGGAGTGTCTTGTTCATGGAACATCAAGAAGACCAGAGTCATGGGATCAAAGAAGAGGAGAGGTAAGAGTGGAAATGGGGGCAAAGGGGCATGAAGGACTCTGAATGCCAAATAAAGCCTTTTGTATTTGATCCTGGAGACCAAAGGAGCCAATGGAGTCTATTGACTAGGAGTGTGACATGGCTGGATCTGTGCTTTAGAAAAATCACTGTAGAAGCTGAATGGAGGATTGACTGGAGTGGGGAGAGACTTGTGACAGGCTGAGCTACCAGCACACTACTGTAATAGTCAAAGCATGAGGTACAAGGGCCTATACTAGAGTGATGGCAGTATCAGAGGAGAGAAGGGGACATATTTGAGAGATGTTGCAGAGGTGAAGCTGACAGACCTTAGCAAAAGATTGTATATGGAGGGGAAGAGACAGTGAGGGGTCAAGGATAACTCCTAGATTGCCAGCCTGGGGAACTGGGAGGATGGTGGCACCCTAAACAATAATAGGGAAGTTTGGAGGGACAAAAAACTTAAGGAGAAAGATAAATGAGATCAATTTTGGACATACTGAGGTTTTTAAGAAGGCTACAGGACATCGAGTTTGAGATGTCTGAAAGGTATTTGATGATGTGAGATTGAAGGTCAGCAGGGAAGTTGGAGAAGAAAAGGTAGATCTGAGAATCATCAGCATAGATGTGATAATGAAACACATGGGGACTGATGAAATCACCAAGTAATAACAAAGATGGAGAAGAGAAGAAAGCCCAGGATAGAGCTCTGTGGGATGCCTACAGTTAGAGGGCATGACCTGGTTGAAGATCCAGCAAAGGAGACTTCAGGAGTGGTTTGATAGGGAGGAAGAGAACCAGGAAGAAGTGGTGTCCAAAAAAATTAAAGAGAAGAGAGTATCAAGGAAAAGAGGGTGATCAACAGTGTCAAAGGATGCAGAGAGATAAAAAAGAATGAAAATTGAGAAAAGACCAGTGAATCTGGCAATTAGAGCATTGGTAAATTTGGAAAGAGTATTTTAAAGTGGAATGATGAGTTCAGAAGCTGGATTATGGGGGATTAAGAAGAGAATGAGAGGAAAGAAAATGGAAGTACCTGTTGCAGACAGCCTTCTTAAGGAGTTTAGCCACAAAGGACAGAGGAGATATAGGAAGATAGTGAGCAGGCAAGGAAAGACCAAGTGAGGGTTAAGGATAGAGGAAACATGGAAATGTTTGTAGGCAGTGAGGAAGGACTCAGCAGACAAAGAAAGATCCAATAAAATGGGGTGACAATATGGATGACAGAGGAGGAAGTGTGCTGGAAGAGATAGGATAGAATAAGATCATTTGGGCAGGTGAATGGGTATACCTTGGTAAGAAGTAGGTCACCTCTTCCTGTGATACAGGAGTGAAAGAGAAGATGTGGCAGAAGGCATATGGGTGATATATGAGATGAGGAAAAGTGGAGAAGACAATTCATGCTGAATGGTTTCTTTTTTTTCCTATAAAATGCTGTGAGCTTCTCAGTTGGGGGGGGGGGGGGGGAGAAGTGTGGGAGGTTTGAGGAGAAATGAAAAGGTTTGGAAGAGCTCCTGTGAAAAGTCAAATAGTGAGTTGTTGAGGGAGGAATAGTAGGATTGCCTAGGAGCTGTGAGGTCCCAGTTGAGGTTACACAACTACTAATAAATTTGTAGTGGACCCAGTTAGAATGGTTGCATTATTTTCTTCACCTTTGTTTGGTATTAAGTCTGGGAATGAAGGCAACACAGGTAGTAGGAGTCATTCAAGGCCAAGGTTTGGCAGAGTGCAATCAGTAATATGGTAAGGGAGCCAAGGACTCAAAAGAAGATAATATGGAGAATTGGTTCACCAAGGGGTCAAGGTGGGGAAAAAAGGAGAGAGTGGCTACTGCTAGGGTGATGGCCTAGGAGAGAACTAAGGAGCCAAAGGATTGAAGGTCTGTAATGTTAATGGAGTGGGAAGATCTTTCCCATACATTAATAGGCCTATGTGACCTGCTCTGAGTTGGGGTCAAGCTAACTGCTGTAATGGAGCTTGAGTTACATGAAGCCCATGGGGGGAAGAGCTTGCTGAAAGGGGGGAGCAGGAAGAGAGAGTGAGGCAGAGCTGGGAGAAAGCAAGGCAGAGCTGAGGCAGAGCAGCTAGTGTGAGTGAGAGATGGAGGAATTTTGCTTAGGGGAGCCTGTCTGTGGGGAGGCCTGATGGAGGGAAGGCTTGGGGATGTCAGTGCTCCCTCAAATGGTGATATGTATAAACTTCTTTGTTACCATGGTGGAATTAGCTTTCTAGTGTCTGAATAAATATTTTGGTTTTGCCTTTGAGGAAGAGTTATTTATATTTTGTGAATGGAAATATGCATGCATATTCATAGTGGTTGTTATGGGTATCACACTGGCAATATAAGGTCCTAGTGCAGACAAAGAGTAGGGCTTGGTAAGGGAAGGCAAAGAGAGCAGTAGAAAACCAATAGATTATGGTCAGACAAAGGGATTTGAGAATTCTTGAACATGGAGGAGGTGCATTTGTGAGCGATGACAAGATTAAGGTTATGATCATCTTTGTGTGCAGCTGAGGTACAATGAAGGAATAGGTCATTGGAAGTGAATAGGTTGAGGAATTGAGTGATTGGGGTGTTTGATGAAGAGTCAATATGTACACTTAAGTCATTTAGTATTCTGAAGTTGGGGAAGAGAGAAAATTTGTGAGTCAAGTGCTAAACTTGGAAGGAAGGAAGGAGAATGACCCAGAGGTCAGTAGATAATAGCTACTAGGATTTTAATTGGATAGATGTATATTGTATGGAACTCAAAGGAGGAAAGGTTACAGAGGCATATTCCAACACTGCCCCACCTCCCCACCTGCCCCAGTCTTGACCAGTGAAGTGAGGGGAATGAGTGAAGGTGCAGTAGGTACTGAAAAGGATGGACAGGGAGGCTTTGTCATGGTGGTGGAGGCTGGGAAGCAAAGTCTCAGTGATTGTTAGAAGATGAAAGGAGTGGGAGAGGAAGAAATTTAAAATAAAGGCAAATTTTCCATTCCAGATGGCACAATGGAAGGAGTGGATAGGGATTTGGGTAGGAGGACTGGGAGTTGTGGGAACAAGGAACCAGGTCAGGGGGTGAAGAGGGGAAATGAGTTTTGGATGATGACTTATAAGGGTTCAGAATCCTTGGGATCTGTAGCTTATAACCATATATGAGTATTTAATCATTGAATGGAAAGTGCCACTCCTTTTCCCAGAGGAAACTGAAAATCAGGCAGGAGATATGTGAAGCCTGAGACTGAGGGCCTGTGGTCAGACCCCATTTCATTTCTCTTTCCTCCAAAAGTTGGAAATTAGGCAGGAGACACAGCAGGAGATGGAAGTCCAATCTCTCATGTATGTGGGGACAACCCCACCTTAAAGAATCAGAGTTCGCTTTTGTATAGCAACTGAGTATGCTTGGCCTTTACTGCCATTGGTTAATTGGTTATGTTGATCACCAGGTAGATATCCTCACAGGAGCCACCCTGAGCTTCCACACCAGTTTATATTTCCCTCTGACAATGAATTTGGTCTCAGAGCCATTGCAATTTGCCATTCTGGCATCTGGGGAACAGGATCCTGGGGAGGGGAAGGGGAGATGGGGACTGAGTGGGCTTTACCCACCAGATGTGAGCTTCCAGGGAACAGAGAAGATGACAATATTGATTTTTTTTTTAAATAAAAAGGCTCTTTCCCCAAGTTAAGAAGCTGAAGAGTCCAAGGGGAACCTTGGAGCTGCCACCATTGCCACATAGAGTTCTGGCTTTTCCCTCCTCAGGCTCTTGGGAGGGTCATGGTTTCAGGCCAGGAAGCTTTCCCCTAGTTCCCTGCTAGAAGTCTGCTTTGTAGGTTTGAGGCAGTATCAGAGTCAAAAGAGGTACAGTGAATGGGGACAGTGAAAAATTCAAGGTGCCTTTTATATGAAAACTATAACATTTCAATCCAAAA
The DNA here is from genome assembly GCF_028583685.1 of Petaurus breviceps papuanus. Taxonomy (NCBI): domain Eukaryota; kingdom Metazoa; phylum Chordata; class Mammalia; order Diprotodontia; family Petauridae; genus Petaurus; species Petaurus breviceps. The sequence continues at coordinate 7,115,815 of NW_027185867.1, forward strand.
CCTAGTTTCAAACACATAAGTGTGTATATACATACTATAGGATATTTTTTTAAAGTATAAATTCTTTTTTTGGTTTATTTTTAGTTTTCAACATTCATTTCCACAAGACTTTGAGATACAAATTTTTTCCCCTTCTTTCCCCTACCCCCACCCAAAAATAGCAATCCTACTGATTACCCCTTCCCCTAATCTGCTCTCTCTTACATCCTCCCCCATCCCCCTTCTGATTTTCTAGTAGGATAAGATGGATTTCTATACCTAGTGCCTGTATATCTTATTTCCCAGTTGCATGTTAAAAAAATGTTTTTTTAAATATTTGCTTTTAAAACTTTGATTTCCAGATTCTTTCCCTTCTTCTTTTGTCACTTACCCCTACTGCGAAGAAAAGTGATTCAATATAGGTTGCACATGTGTAGTTATGCAAAATGTTTCCATAGTAGATATATTGTGAAAGACTAACTATATTTCCCTCCATCCTATCCCACCCATACATATTCTATTTTCTACTTTGACCCTGTCCCTTTTCAAAAGTGTGTGCTTCTAACTACCCTCCCCCACAACCTGCCCTCCCCTCCATCATCCCCCCTCTCACCCCCTTTTTCTCTACTCTCCTGTAGGGCAAGATACCCTATTTAGTGTGTATGTCATTCCTTCCTCAAGCCAAATTCAATGAGAGTAAGGTTGACTCATTCCTTTTTGCCTTCCTGTTCTTCCTTTCCATTGTAATAGTTTTCTCTTGCCTCTTTTATATTAGATAATTTACCCTATTCTATCTCTCTTATTCTCCTCCCAATATATTCCCCTATCAACTCTTTATTTTTTAGATATCATCCCTTCCTATTCAACTAATCCTGTGTCCTCTATGTATACATGTACACATATATACACACACACATATATATTTATACATACATACACTCTCCTATATAAACACATAAATGTATATATACATATATGTACATTTATATTCCCTTCAACTATCCTCATACTGAGAAAGTTCTCATGAGTTACAATTATCATTTGTCCATGTAGGAATGTAAATAGTTCAACTTTAATTAGTTCCTTATGATTTCTTTTTCCTTTTTACCTTCTCATGCTTCTCTTGCTTCTTGTATTTGAAAGTCAAATTTTCTGTTCAGCTCTGGTTTTTTCATCAAGAATGCTTGAAAGCCCTCTATTTCATTGAATGACCATATTTTCCCCTGAAACATTATACTCATTTTGGCTGGGTAGGTGAGTCTTGGTTTTAATCCTAGCTCCTTTGACCTCTGGAATATCATATTCCAAGCCCTGTGATCCCTTAATTTAGAAGCTGCTAGATCTTGATTGTGTTTCCACAATACTCAAACTGTTTCTTCCTGGCTGCTTGTAATATTTTCTCCTTGACCTGGGAACTCTGGAATTTGGCTAAATTTTCCTAGGAGTTTTCTTTCTGGGATCTTTTTCAAGAGGTGATCAGTGAATTATTTCAATTTCTATTTTGCCCTCTGGTTCTAGAATATAAAGGCAATTTTCCTTGGGAATTTCTTGAAGGATGATTTCTAAGCACTTTTTTTGATCATGGCTTTCAGATAATTTTTAAATTATCTTTCCTGGATCTATTTTCCAGGTCAGTGGTTTTTCCAATGAGATATTTCACATTGCCTTCTATTTTTTCATTTGTTTGGATCTGTTTTACACTATCTTGAGTTCTCATAAAGTCATTAGCTTCCAATTGTTCCAATCTAATTTTGAAGGACTTATTCTCTTCATTGAGCTTTTGAAATTCTTTTTCCATCTGGCCAATTTGGCTTTTTAAGGCATTCTCCTCATTGGCTTTTTGGGCCTCTTGCCATTTGAGTTAGTCTATTTTTTAAGGTGTTATTTTCTTCGGTATTTTTTGGGTCTCCTTTAGCAGGCTGTTGACTCACTTTTCCTGATTTTCTTATATCATTCTCATTTCTCTTCCCAATTTTTCCTCCACTTCTCTTAATTTTCACAATCCTTCTTGAACTCCTCCATGGCCTATAACCAACTCATATTTTTCTTGGAAGCTTTTGGTGTAGGAGTTCTGACTTTGTCGTCTTCCTCCCATTCCATGCCTTGATCCTTTTTGTCCCCCAAAAGGATTCTATGGTCTGATTGTGCTTCCTCTGCTTGCTCATCTTGCCAGCCAATTATTTGACTTTTGAGCTCTTTGCCAAGGTAGAACTCTGCTTCCAGAGGGGAGAGCTTTGTCCCAAATCGCTGGGGTTTTCGCAAATGTTGTCAGAGGTCTGAGGAGAGTGCCCTCTCTACAGACACCACACTGTCACACTGTCGTTTCTCACCCCAGGACCACCACCCAAGACAGCAACCCAGATCCAAACAGGATAAAGCAAGAGTGATTACCCTCTGAATGGTCGCTTGGTCCCCCTACTATCTTCAGGCCAGGAGCTCTGGAGGCAGCCACTCAGCAGCAGCTACAGCTGCTGCACCTCACCACCTTTCACCCCGGGGGCAGGGGCTGGACCACGCTCTTAGGTCACCTGGTTCTAACAGAGTTCTCCACTAACCTTTTATTTTCTCTCTGGTGTTTATGGATTGAGAAGTCTGGAAAGCACCATAGCTGCTGGTGATTCACTCTCCTGAAGTCTGCTCTGGCCACTGCTGGTTGGGCCACCCTGGGGCCAGAACCACGTGGCTCATGCAGGACTTTGCTCAGCTCCCAGCTTGGTGTGTAGATCCTTCCTGTTGGCCTGCCAGGCCATCTTCAGCGGGAGATTTGTTTCTCTCTGTCACTTTGTGGGTTCTGCAGCTTTAAAATTTGTTTAGAGTCATATTTTATAGGTATTGGAGATAGCTGTGGGGGGAGCTCATGGAATTTCCTGCTTCTACTCTGCCATCTTGGCTTTGCCCCCCGGATATTTTCAATAGAATATACAAACATGTTAGTAATTAATATTTATGGGGGATTGGTCAGGAGATCCCTTTAAAATTTTGATTAATTCCCCAAACAACTTGATGAGACTGAGGCATCTTTTATGGAGCTATAGGCCCACACAAAGATGCCTGCCTGAAAGGACACAAGAGTAACTGGGGTTGCCCCCCCCCCTTGGAATTGTTCCCCCTCTGCCCATCCCCCCACCCCATGAATGGCAACTTACACTCGGGGATATGATATAGATTATATAGTTGGAGGAACTGCCTCTTTCCCATGGTCAAATAAAGCCAAATGGTGGGAGTTCTATTTATCTTGAGGGACTTTTTCCTTTCTGCCTATTTAAAACAATGTCCTACACTGGGTGCAACAAGGGGTTGACAATATGGCAACTCGTGTTAATTTTTTTTCTCTCTTTTTTAGCAGACCTGTTTGCCTTGTGACCTGAGTCCAAAAAACTTGCCTGTAATCCTTAAGGGCTGAAGATTCATAGAATAAAATTTGACTGATGGTTCAGAACTCTGAATAATCTGAATAATACGTGGATATTTTGGGAGTCTTATACCTCTTTGGAAGATGTTAAGAGTGTTTTTCTTTTTAAGGTAGCCTATTCATCCTAGTGAAAATTGAGTTTGGATCTCCAGTTGGATTCCCTATGTGTTTCTGAATATTGGGGAAATTTCATTTTCTTTTCCCATCTCAATTAAACCCAGTCTAGATTTCTGGATACAGAGAAGGATTCTCTCAGTGGGAGAGACAGAGGACAAGCCCTGCTCCCAGCCTTTCTGTCTTGGACCCAAGACCAGTTTGTTTGAATGAGCTCAGAGCAGAGGAGTCCCTTAGTAGGAGAGGCAGAGGGAGAGGGAACATCCCAGCTACCCTGGGCCCAGAAGGGGCTGTTCTGTGTTGTTACACACACAAAGTGCTTTGGTTTCTTACCTGAAGTGTGAAAAGGTGAACCCAGATTCCTAAAAATCCCATTGGGAAAGAGAGCCTTACGTGTTTTGGGAACTTTGAAGGGACTATCTTTTCTCTCTGAGGAGGGAGATTGATTTTCTTTTTCTGTTTTTTATGGTCTTTGGTTTAGGGCATGCCTTTGCAGACAATAAGACCTATGAGAATTTTATACAATGATATCTGATTATTAAAAATATTATAATCATGATTTTTAGAGTGAATATAATCCCAATGTTCACTAGCTATGACAGAACTGTATTTTGTGAAAGAATTTATGGATTGTTTGTGAACTATGCCACATGGACTTGGTCAAAAAGCACCCAGAAGAGCAAATGGGTTGGGGGGGGGAAGAATAGAGGGAGGAGAATTTGATTATACCCCTTCCCCCAATTCAGTTGATATAGTAACATGACTTAGTAAAAGATGATGAGGTTTTAATATGGTGAGATGTTAAACTGTAATCACCTTGTGATCACCTTGAGATTCCTTTAACATATTAGGAACACCTCTCAAAGGTGTTCCTCAGAAGGAAACAATGTAATTGTCTGAGCAAGCACATTAGCCACACTCCAGAGGGGTTTCAAATAGCTGAGACCTGGGGAATCCTAGAGAGTCCAAGTTCAGAAACCCTTGTGGAAGACACCTGGCAGGGGGAAGAGAAGGGATATCTCTGTCATCTTCCCACTAGCCATAGTGGCTAATAGCTAAAATTTATAAAGGACTCTAGGGAACAGAAAAACACTTTACATATATTATCTCTATTGTACCCTATGGCCACCCTCTAAGATAGCTGTCATGAGTTTCATCATTTTCCAGTTGAGGAAATTGGATCCAAACATGTTAAGTGCCTTTCCTAGAGTCAAGTAGCTATTACATGTCTGAGGCAGGATCTGAACCCAGGTCTTCTGGATTCTAAGTCTCATGCTTTAATCATGATACCAAATTGCCTCTTAAGTATAACAGCAACTTTATGTGTTGTTAGGCACACTCCATTCAGTAATAATAACAACAACAATAACAGCAACCACTAACATTTACATAGCACCTACTATGTGCTAGGCACTGTGCTAAGGGCCTTGCAAATACTCTCATTTGATCTTCACCACAACCTTGGAAGGTAGTTACTATTATCAAGAGTCCTTTGGTTCATCAGAATTTGAGAGAGCAGATACACACCATAGACATAAATATAGTCACTCAAGGGAGAAAGTCAAAAGTCTGAAAAACTAGAAGGAAATGTGGATTATCTCATAGGAAAAACAACTGACCTGGAAAATAGATCAAAGAGACAGAATTTAAGGTTCACTGGACTACCTGAAAGTCACAAACAAAAAAGCCAAGAAATCATATAAAAAAAAATCATAAAAGAACACTGCCCAGATATCTTCAAACCAGAGGGCAAAGTAGAATCTGAAAAAATCTACTCTTCCTGAGAGAAATACCAAAATGAAAACTCCCAGGAATATTACAGCCAAATCCAGAAATCCCAGATCAAGGAAAAAATTCTGCAAGCATCCAGAAAAAAAGAATTTAAATACTGAGGAGCAGCACTCAATATAATATCGCCAGGCATCTTAGAAGAAATCTAATCAGATAGAAGGTTCAATTGTGATTTTATTGTTTTGAGGATCTCAAAAGAAGAATGGAAGGGCAAGGAAGAGGAAAGTACTGGGAGAGGGAGGAGAGAAAAATGAAGAAGATTATTTCACATAAAGGAGAATGCAAGAAGGAGCTTATACAATGGAGGAGGCCACAGAGAGGAATAGACATTTGAACCTTATGTTCATCTCACCTGGTTAAAGGTGGGAAGGATATACATACACATAGATATAGAAATACATCTTACCCAACAGGGAAGTAGGATGGAAAGAGGGAAAGGGAGGGCAGATTAAGGGAGGAAGTACTTAGAAGCAAAACAGACTCTTAAAGAGGGGACAGAGGAGAAAAAGATAAGTATAAGAGAACAGGATGAAGGGAAATATAGTCAAAGCTAAGGATTTTCAGTAGCAATGTATGTATGATAGCTGGACTATAAGGAAAGCTGAATGCCACAGAATCAACACTTTGAATTGTGGTGCTAGAGAATACCTTGGACAGCAAGAAGGTCAAATCAGTCAATACTTAAATTACTGCAGGTATTCACTGGAAGATTAAATACTGAAACTAAAGCTTAAATACTTTGACCACATAATAAGAATACAGATATCATTGGAAAAGAGCCTGATGTTGGGAAAGATTGAAGGCAAAAGGAAAAGGGGACTGCAGAGGATGAAATGGATAGATAATATCATGGAAACAGTGAACAATGAACTTGGATAGACTTTGAGAAATACTGGAAGATAGAAGGGACTGGTGTGCTATGTATGGTCCATGAGGTCATGAAGAATTGGACATGATTGAAAAACAACAATCATAACTGTGAATGTGAATGGGATGAATTCACTCATAAAATGGAAGAGGATAGCAGAATGGATTAGAAACCAAAATCCAATAATAGGTTGTTTACAAGAAACACACTTAAAACAGCAAGATATATACAGAATTAAAATAAGAGGCTGGAGAAGAATCTATTATGTTGCAGTGCAAGTAAAAAAGGCAGGGTTGCAATCATGATCTCAGACAAAATAAAAGCAAAACTAGACCTAAGTAAGAGATAAACAGGGAAACTTCATTTTGCTAAAAGGCATCATAGACAAGTTAAGGATATAAATAGAACTTTAGCAAAATTAAGTGTATTATATTATAACTCTGGAAAATACTGAATGGAAATAGAAAGGAATATTTCTCTTCCTCAGCTGGCATGGCAAACTTACAAAAATTGACCTTGTATTAGGGCATAAAAACTTCACAAAAAAATGCAGACTAGAAGAAATATTAAATGCATCTTTTTTTCTAACCATAATGCAGTAAAATCTAATAAAGGACTTTAAAAGCTAAGATTAAAAATTCATTGCAAGCTAAACTTCAGGAAATACTAAAGAATGGATAGGTCAAAGAATAAATCATACAAAGGGAATCAATGAAAAAAAAATAGGAAGAAAGGGGATTTAGGTGTCTTTGTATAATCATAATACAAAACTGTAATTCTCAAAACAATTTGGTACTGGGTAAGAAATAGAGAAGTTGATCAGAGGAATAGATTAGGCATGTGATATAAGCATAATAGATTATTATTTGATAAACACTCAAATCCTAGTTGTTGAGTGAAAAATTCACTATTTGACAAAACTGTTGGGAAAACTGTTGGGAAACTGTTAACAGCCTGGCAGAAACTACATATAAACCAACAACTCAGACCAGATAGCAAGATAAATTCTAAATAGGTACATGATTTACATAGAAAGGATGGCATCATAAGCAAATTAGAGGAGAGTGGAAGAAATTACCTATCACATCTATGAATATGGAAAGGTTTTATTACAAAATAAGAGATAGAGAAGTTCACAGGAGATAAAATAGTCAATTTTGATTACATAAGATTAAAAAAGTTTTACAGGACAAAACCAATGCAGCTAAAATTAGAAGAGAAAATTGACGGGAAGAATTAAAGTCTTATTTCTACAATATTTAGGGAACTAAGTCAAATTTATAAGAATAAGAGTCATTTCCCAAATGATAAATGGTCAAAAGACCTGAATAAAGTTTTCAGAGGTAGAAATCTAAAACCATCAGTAGCCATATAAAAAATGCTCTAAATCACTAATACTTAGAGAAATGCAAATAAAAACAATTCTGGGTTATCTCCTTACATCCTTCAGATTGATTAAGTTGAGAAAGCAGGAAAATGAAAAATGATGAAGGGGCTGTTTTAATGAGAGCTATGAATTTCTCCAACAATTCTGGAAAGCAGTTTGAAACCATACCCCCCAAATTATTAAACTATAGATACCCTTTGACCCAGAGGTAATGCTAATATATTTGTACCTCAAAGAGATCAAAGATTAAAAGGGAAAAGACACATGTGTACAAAAAATTTATAGCAGCTCTTTTTGCGGTAGCAAAAAATTGGAAACTGAAGGAATGCTCACCACTATGTGATGGAACACTATTGTGTGGTAAGAAATAAAGAAGATGATAGTGTTAGAAAAACTGGGAAGACAATTTTGAAAGACTTAGAAACTCTGATCAAGACAATGACCAACCACATTTCCAAAAGTCTCATAGTGTGAAACATGGTGGCCACCTCCAGTTAGAAACTCAGAGTTCTGATTGAAGAATGTTTTCTTTCTTTCTCTTCTCTTTCCTCTCTATCTCCTTCTTTTTTCCTTCCTTTCTTCCTTTTTTTCCTTCTTTCTTTCTGTGGACATGGCTAATGAGGGAATTTGTTTTACATGACTATGCATATTGGTTATGGATTTTGTTTTTCTTGCCTCTTCATTAGGTGGGAGAGGGTTGGAATTTGAACTAAAAATAAAATAAACTGAACTGAAAATATAAATAAAATTGAATTTTAAAAATGAATTATTTAATGAATATGGAATCTACTTTGATCCCACCTGAAATTAAGAAGACCCCTTGAAAGACACAAAGTTAAGTACAGGTTGTTTCTTATCACTAAGAGAGGTCAGAGGTTGTATATTATAAGAGAAGACTTCAGAGGGAGACACATATAGTGTCTTCCTTTGGAGTTTAATATAACCACAGTTACTTTGAAGGCCTCTTCCTTTCTGGGGCCTGTAACTGAGAAGAGTGAATAGTTGGCACCATCTGCTGGGACCTGAGTAAAACTGCAAATAGATCAATGAATGATACTGCATTGTAAGAGGAAGTATTCTTTAGTGGAAATGAGTTGTAACCTGAGTGCCTTAGTAAGGCACTTCACAATGAAGAACCCTATCCTGGGTACTAAGTGCCAGGGACTCAGGCTTTATAGGAGTCTAGGGAAGCATCATCTAAGTCAGGTACCATCAGAGCCTTAACCAGGGCAGGACAACCAGAATTTTGTCCTAATTTAATGTACTTCCATGGGTTGGAGGGTTGAAAGAGGAGGAATGGATTTCTCCCAGTAGAACACCACCATCCCTTTGTTTCACAATCCTCCAGGGGCCTGGCACAGTATCACCCTGTTATTGCACCTGGCCCTGGGCAGGGATCTCAAGGGTCCCAACTCATAGCTCTCTTTTTTGGAAACTTATCTTTCCTCCCCCCAACAGAGGTTTACTCTTTGGGAGAATAGGCTGCTCCCTCTCCTAGTTCAACTGCGGCAGTGTCAGGCTTCCATTCTCCCAAGTCTGTAAGCTAATACATCCATTCCTTCATTTTTCATATCCTGTCAGTTGCCAATTTTGTTCATCCTACCCTCACAACATCTCTCTCATATGTCCCTGTCTTTCCAATCACACAGTCTCACCTGCCCTACTCTAATGCCCTCCTAATTGGTCTCCCTACTTCCTGTTTCTCTCCTCTCTAAGTCATTCTATACACAGCTGCCAAATTGATAGTTTTTGAAAATTTTTTCATTATCAATTTCACAATCATCGATGAACATTCCAATATCAAAAAGAGAACAAAAGAGTGCATGAAATTGTGATCATGTGTTGTCTCTTAAACACATATTAAATCTAGCAAGGTAGAAACAAAATTGCCATTTTCATCTCCTTAGTCTAACTAATGTTCTTTTCTTTCTTTTCAAAAATCTGTCACTTCATTCCCTTGCAACAAGTAATAATAGCACAAAACAAATCATCACATTGGCCTTTACTAAAAATCTCTCTGCACTCTGGTTCATCACCTTTCTGCATGCTTCATCACCAGTGAAGTTGATTGGTCACTACATTGATCAGACTTTCAAAGTTGTTTTTCTTTACATTGTTGTGGTCATAGTAATAAATTATTCTCTTGGTTTTGCTCATTTTATTCTGCATTTTCCCAAATTCCTCTGAATTCTGAAATATTTTCATTTCTTACAGTACAACATTATTCCTTTACATTCATATGGCACAATTTTCTCAGTAATTCCCCCATTTATGGGCACCCACTTTGTTTCTAGTTCTTTGCCACCACAGAAATGCTATTACAGATTTTTTATGGGCACTTATACCCCTGTATTTGAATCAACCTAATATCAGAGAAGGATACCCCCTCTTTAAAGATGCAAGGTGAGGTTTGTTTCTGACTCTTCAGAGAACAAATGTGTAATGTCAGAGGCTGTAAAATCATATGACAAGGATTGGAGTATATACAGGGGTTTGCTGGTAAGCGTTTAACAACAAGCTCCCCTACACTCCCAAAAGTATATGGTACTTTTAAAAGTTTAATTCACATTATTGAAATTTTCTCCATCATTTTCTTGAGTCTACAGATAATGAACAAAACAGTAACTTGAGTCCTGATTAATACCATTTGTCAATTTCCAAAGTTGTAAATGCTCAGGTCCACAGGCTGGCTCCTGTATATGCCTGAGTATATGCCTAATAACTATCTCTAGGTCAAAGGCCTATTGTTGAGCAACTTTAGGGCTAAAGTTCAAAATTGCTTTTCAGAATGGCTGGTCCTATTTACAATACCACCAAGAGTGCACAACTGTGCCTGTCCTCCCATGATCACTCTAACATTTGCCATTTATCATTTCTATCAATCTGATGAGAGTAAGGTAAAACCTCAGAGATATTTTGATTTGCATTTCTCTTATCAGTGATTTGTAGCATTCTTTTATATGGTTTTTGATAGCTTGAATTTCTTCCTTTGAGAATTATCTGTTCATATGGTTTGAACACTTATTGATTAGGGAATAGCTGTTGTTATTATATGTTATAAACAATTCCCTTAATTTGTTTATTCAGTGCCCTGATATGAGACCTTTGGATATCAAACCTATATGATTTGTTGTAAAGACTATCCCTAATTAGCTGTTTTATTCTTCTAATTCTAGTTGTAATTTTTTATTTTATGTGATTGAAATTGTCCATTTTGTCTTCTATGATTAATCATCCCTTGTTAAGAATTCTTTCCCTAGCCAGAGTATTGAGAGGTACTTCTTTTCATTCTCCCATTATGTATCAACTCGGAACTCATCACAGCATAAAATGTATATTGATATTTCTAAAACACAAATCTAATCATATTATTTCCCTACTAAAAATCTTCTGTGGTTCTTCATGGCTCTAGGATAAAAGACAAAATCTTCAACCTGTGATTTAAGTCCTTCATAATAATTCCTGCCTACCTTTCTAATCTAATTTCATATCACGTGCTGTCCTGTACATACTCATCATTCTAGACAAACTTTCCTGCTCACTCTTTACTCCACCTTCTAGAATTCCCACTTTCCTCAGTAGCAAACCTCGTGCATCCTATTATGAAGAATCTATCTCCTGATTTCCCAGTTGATTTGTTCCCCCTTGCAATTACTTTGCATACCATAATATCCATTCTACATTACTCTTCTTTCTTCACTCTTCCCTCCAGCCAAACTGGACTTCTCTTTGTTCCTCACACATGGCACTTCAATTCCTTTCTCCGTGGTTTTGTACTAGCTATTCTCCATTAGCGGAATGTGCATCCTCCTCACCTTGACCTTTCCTCTTTCAAGATGCAACGTGAGTACTGAAGCCTTTCCTGATTCTCCCAATTACTAGTGCCCTCTGCCCCTATTATTTATTTATTCTGCATACACTTAAATATTTGCTTATCTCCCATTAGAATGTAAGCTTCTTGAGAGCTGGGATGGTTTCATTGCTGTATTTGTATTTCTCAGCACAGGGCTCATAATACATATTTGATAATGCTGGTTGATTAACTGATCGGTATGTATTTGTCTTTGTCCATGTGATATACTCCAGTAAATTGTTAGGTACAGGAGGACTCAGTACGAAAATCTCAAGTCTTTCTCATGGAGATACTAAATGAGGAACTCTTTAAATCCTGGCTGAAACATATCACTGATGTAATGCAAGAATTGTACAGGACTAAGGTAGAGAAACATGGGTGATAATTGAAGAGCCTCAACAGACTTGCTTATGATATATGTAAATGAAAACTAAAGTATTCCAAGGCTATGGTAACTGATGAATATGAATTGTCAAGCAGAGAGTACCAATGTTACTAATTACTTCCTTTCAGGAGGGAAAGTCTCTGACTTTTGTGTCTAGATTGGACACGACTGAAAATGACTGAGCAGCAAACGCTAGGAAATGGTCTAGTGAGTAAAGCCCCCTACTGGAAAGAGAAAAGGACTTGGGCCAGAAGTCAGAGCAACTTTATTTAAGAACAGCTCCAGGTGGTAGGCAGGTAGTGGATGGAGTGCTGGGCCTGGGGTAAGGAAGTTTTTTTTGTTGTTGAGTCATTTCAGTCATGTCTGACTCTCTGTGACCCCATTTGAAGTTTTCCTGGCAAAGATACCAGAGTGGTTTGCCATTTCCTTCCCCAGCTCATTTTACAGAAGAAAAAATGAAGGCCCAGGGTCATACAGCTAGTAAGTATTTGAGGCCATATTTGCTTTTTTTTTTGGGGGGGGGAAGAGGGGAAGGCAAGGCAATTGGGGTTAAGGGACTTGCCCAAGGCCACATGGCTACCAAGTGTAAAGTGTCTGAGGCCAGCATGAACTCGGGTCCTCTTGACTCCAGGCATTTTATCCACTATGTCATCTAGCTCCCCCATGAATAAGGAAATTTGAATTCAAATCCAGCCTCAGATATTAGTTGTGTGACCTACACAAGTCACTTAACTACTGTTTGCCTGTTTCATCAACTCTAAAATGGGGATAATAATAGGACCCACCTCCCAGGGTTGTTGTGAAGATCAAATGAGATATTTGTAAAAAAAAACACCATATGTGCATAGGGCTAGCACATAGTAGGTACTATATAAATGTTTGTTCCCTCCCCTCCCCCCCAAATTTGACCCACATTCTATGGTCAAATGTGACCCACACCCTGCTCTAAAAGACCTTTAAAGTCCTTCCTACCAATGGATGGGGTGTGGTAAGGGCAATACTTCCTAAGGACTTGTAGCAAAGTGAATCAATGTATCATTTAATTTCATTATTTTCCATAACTTGAACCACCCCAGTTCTAGAGAGGGAAGTGTTCATTTTTTTCCCTTAGGTTTCTCTGGAGCCCAATGGGAGAAGGGGTGAGGGGGTGGGAAGGTGGTACTAGATTCTAGGAGAAGGGAGATGACCTTGAAGCTCTACAATGCCACGTTTCTTACATGTATGTGTGTTCTTGTTAGTGGTGTGTTCTGTGTGTGCGCCCACTCTTCTTTTTGATACTGTATTTATGAAAGTGTCCTAGATTTATGGGGAAATGTTTTGTTACTATTTATCATCCTATGCCATTTCAGTAAATGCCTTCACCTTTAGCTAACTGTGTCAAATGACTATTGAGGAAAAACCCAATAATAGGATTATATCAGCAATATAGTTTTAGGAATACAGAACTACTTTAGGGTAGAAATTCCACAAGGGACCTAACCTGCAAATGCAAGCTGAGGACATAGTCTCCAATATTTTAATGGATGAAGGGAATAGGGCTTTGGATAATTTGAAAGTTTATTGTCAAAACCTAGGGCCAGGCTTATTGTCAATGGAGAAACACTTTCATAGTACAAACAGTGATTAGGTAAGAATGCCTCTCTAACCCTATTATTTGGCTTACTTCTAGAAATGATAGTTATAGCAATAAGTTAAAGATAACAAAATGAAAAGCATAAACATCAGCAAAGAGGAGACACTAGGACCCTATTATACAGGGGAAAATTCAATCTTGGGAGGGAGTGCTTTCCCCCAGAAACGCCCAAATAAAGACAAAAAGAATCAGTAAAATGCAATTTAAAAATAAAATTAGCAACTTCTTGTAAATTCTAGCTTGAGGGAGCAAAATTTGGAATTTAGACATAGGTAGCTTTCAACCCAGGACTTCCTCCCATGTAGTACATAAGCCCAAACTTCCTACAATATCATTTCTCAAGTCCCTTACTCTCTCTAGCACAGCCCGGAAAAGTCTGTATACATATTGGAACCAAACTCAAAAATGAGTCAATTGATGAAACTAATGTCAGTGAGTGCCTATAAAATGAGAGGTTGGACTAGGTAAAGAGCTGAAACTTAACTAGGGAAGGACTAGAAGGCTTTGCCTCAGGGTACAAAAATTGAGGGCCCTGACAGCATTTCTATTCCTTCATCACCATAGAAACTACTGAGCTTAGAACCTAATTAACAAGAAAAATGTCTGAAAATAGAAAGCTACCAGATGGCATGCTTCCTCTCTTTTCCAATTCCTATGGCCACACCCCAGGTGAGCTGGTCCCTTGTAGAAAACTGTCCCCATCATGGGGGCAGTGTGTCCCAGGGTCTCTCAACCTCTACAAGGCCTTTTATCCTAACTTTCTCTCCTAAGCCTAATATAATTTGTCTTTCAAAAATTGATTTGAGGGCAGGTTTCATGCTGCTTGTCCCAAGCACATTTTTGTGAAGTTTGTTCCTTGCGTTAAAATAGCCAATTATGGCTCTAGAAGGTCTCTTGAGTTCCCTTCCAATTATAGCATTCTATAGTACTGTGGTTCTTCTTCTAGAAAAGTTTCTATAGTATAAAGTTTGGCAAAAAAAAAAAAAAAGACCTATGTACTAATCCATTCTAATCCTAACTCAGTTGAAAGTTGTTACAGTTGAAGGCTTTGCTTTTCTGGGACTCATTTTCAAATCTGTAATATGAGGGGTTTGGACCAGATGATCCCTAAACGCCTTCCAGCTGTAAATTCTATTATCCAAGTCTTCATTAAACTCTCATTCCCCCCCATTCTTCATCTCCTTTTCTCTATGAATAGTAGGTTCACTGAAGTAGCCATCTCTTTCCTGATCATTGTTCCCTTTTACCCCTTCATTTATGTAGCACTTGTCACCTTTTCCCTTTCGTCAAGGGCTGTGGGCCCCAAATTAGAAATTCCCTTTGGAATTTACATCCTGAATTTATTTAAATGAGCTCACTGATTGAGAAGTAAGCAATAGGAGGCTAACATAATTACACAGAGCTATATCCCATTGTACATAAATACAACAGGGAGACAAAGCTAACACTTTCTCCAGGAGAGGAGAATAGAGGTATGGACACAGAGGCTATGTATTTTTATATGTCCACATACAAAATAACAGCTAAAATGTGCTAATTTTGTCTAACAAACCAAAAAAGCTCCTACATGTGGAAAATGGCTAAAGATACTGAAATTCCTTACTAGCTTCCTTTAATATAAAAAAAATGTTTAATCATCCATTTATACCTTGAATTGTATTAGAAGCTAAAGAAAGCAATCTCAGTAGTTAACACAATGCCTTGTATAGAGTAGGTACTTAATGTTTGCTGACTGTCATGGCATCCAAAGAAAACAAGAACTTGAGGTACCAGAAAAGCTTATGGTATTTTTTTTTAAAGGAGATTCTGTGAGCAAAGGTGAGGAAAGGGTGTTTTTCAGGCATGGGAAACCTCGAATGCAGAGTCATGGAAATGGGAGATGGAGTGCCATGTGTGAAGAACCAAGAAAAGGCCAATTTGGCTGGATCTTAGAGTACTGGAAGGAGAGTAATGTAGAATGAGGCTGGAAAGATAGAATGGGGCCAAGTTGTGAAGGGTTTTAAATACTATATGGAATTTATATTTTATCCTAGAGGCAACAGGGAGTCAATAGTTTATTGAGTGAAGGAATAGAATTGAATAGAAGGAATAGAATGGTAGCTGTATGGAAGATGAGAATTTCAATAGCTTGGGCAACGAGGACCAACAATGGTGGTTATGTAAGTGAAGAGAAGGTTCTAGATATGTGACATGTGGAAGAAGAAACAGCAAGATTTAGTAAATGATTGAATATATAGAGGGAGGGAGACTATTTAAGAAAAATGCTGATGTTATGAACCTTGGATTTAGAAGGATGGTGGTACCTTTGATAGAAATAGGGAAGTTTGAAAGACAGATTTTGTGGGAAAGATGAGTTGCTTTGGATACGTTGAGTTTGAGTTCAAAACATCCATTTTGAAATGTCCAATAGGCAAGTGGTAATGTGGGACTGAAACTCAGGGGAAAGACTGGTGTCAGATATATAGTTTGAGAAGTCATTCCTAAAGGCAAAAATTAAAGGTATGAGAAGTGAAAAATTAGGATTTATTTTGGACATGACAAGTGAGAATTTATTTTGCTTGATTGTATTGTTTGGTTTTTTTTTTTGAGGGGGGAAGGCAAGGCATTTGGGGTTAAGTGACTTGCCCAAGGTCACACAGCTAGTTAAGTGTCAAGTGTCTAAGGTCAGATTTGAACTCAGGTCCTCCTGACTTCAGGGCTGGTACTCTATTCACTGCACCACCTAGTTGCCCCCTCTTGACTATATTTTGTTATAAGGGTTTTACTTTTCTTTCTTTTTAAATGGTAGTATTGTGGATAGCAGGGAAAAAAATATTTTTGTTAATTGAAATTAATGAATTAATGAAAATTAAAGCCATGAGAGCCAATGAGGTCATCAAAAGAGAGCACTGAGAGAAGAAAGTGGCTAGGATAGAACCTATGGGACACTCATAATTAAAGGGGTGTAATACTAATCATCCAGTAAAGGAGACTGTAAAAGAGTGGCTAAGAGTCACTGTGTCACTAAAATGCAGGAAAGAGAGAATATAAAGAGAGGATGCTGAATAGTGTCAAATACAGAAGTCAAAAAGGAACTGAAATTCTGAGGTCCTGTTTACTCTGTATGTGCAGGGAAGATCCTATGCCATATATCCCAGTATAGGGTACTGTCCTGATAGCACTACCCAAATTTCTCAGAAATGGCACATTTTGGGGACAACCAAAAGTTCAGGTTTTCCAGCAGAAATTCCTTTTTTTTTTTTTTGGCCTTTTGGAAGGGGAAGGGCAGGGCAATTGGGGTTAACTGACTTGCCCAAGGTCACACATCTAGTAAATATTAAATGCCTCTGGTCGAATTTGAACTCAGGTTCTCCTGACTCCAGGGCCAATACTCTATTCATTGCACCACCTAGCCACCCGTCCAGCAGGAATTCTTAAGGTATTAGTCACTTCATGAAAGTCAAATAGCACATCTTCATGCAAAAGCATACATGCCATATCACAATAATGCTTCTTCACGACAGACACGGCTGATCATAAAGGAACATGAGAAGGCATTGCTTCTACGAAAGGCAGTTGATCTTTTCAAAGACAAGAACACCCCGTTGGGTTCATGGCGCGCTGGTGGCCCTAGCGCTTAGCAGTGCCTGGCGCTTACAAATGCTAGCTGGGGGCGGCTGGGTGGCTCGGTGTGAATGGAGCACTGGCCCTGGAGTCAGGAGGACCCGAATTGAAATAGGACCGCAGACACGTTACACTTAACTAGCTGTGTGACCTTGGGCAAGTCGCTTAACCCCAATTGACTTGCCTTCCCCCCTCCAAAAAAAAAAATGCTGGTTGGCTGCCTTACTGCGGGGCAGTCGGGGAAGGTGGAGAAGCCAGGTGGGTCCTGCTGGAGGAGCCCCGAAGGTCCCGGGATTGGGAGAATGGTGTGGAGATTCACCCGAGATGATACTTGGCTGCGGGGATGGAGAGGAGGCGGGAAGGCTGCCCCGCCACGCAGGTAGCACATGCAGGCGGCGGGAGAAGGTCAGGCTTGGATGTATACAGGGAGGAGGCCCGGGCAAAAAAGGTCTGGGAGGCGGGGAGGGCGTAAGTGGTCGAAGGGCAGGGCAGACGGGGAGGAATCGGATCGGGGGCAGAGATCGAGGGAGCGCCTCACCGAGGGGCGGGCCAGGAAGAGTGGGCCGGCCAAGGGTCTCATGCGGCGCCCACAGGGTTAACAATCTGGGCAGAGGAGAAAGGGAAGAACTCGGTTTCCAGGGTAACGGCTCCGACTGTTCCGGCAGCACTGGCTCGTACCACTGTCGCAGAGGGCGCGGGGGTAGCCAGAAAGGAAGGGAGAAGGAACTGCTGAGTGGCGGGGGACGCCCCGGACTGTACCAAGTGCGCAGCCCGCCCGCTAGCCCTGAAGCCTGAGGGGAGCCTCGCGACGGCGGCCGAGACGGCGAAAGGAGGAGGAGGAGGAGGAGGAAGCGGCGGCGGCGGCGGTCTCCTTGCGCGAGCCGGGATCGCCCAACTGCCGGAGGGCGGAGGGGGGAGAGAAAGCTCGGCCCTCATCGTCCCGATCGGCCGCCTTGTCCCCCCGCCTGGGCGGCGGAGTGCGGGCGGCCCGGGGCTGCTAGGTTTGAAAAGCGGGCGAGAGACAAAGGCAGCAGGAAGCCTCTCCGGCGGCCCGGAGCCCAGGGCGCCCGGCCTCCCTGCCAGCCCGCCCGCCCCCACCCGCCCTCTTCCCGGCCAGGCGGCGGCGGCGGCCGCCGGAGGCAGAGGCGGCAGCGGCAGCAGGAGGAGGAAGAGCAGGATGCAGCAGGGGGCGTGGGAGCGGCGGCGGCGGAGCGAAGGCAGCCTCGCTCCCCGAGCCCAGCGGGGCTAGAGCGGCGGGGCCCTGCGGAGCCGGGCGGGGCCGCGTGAGTGCGAGCGAGCGAAGGAGCGAGCCCGCAGCCCGGCATGTGATCGCGAAGCCGCGGGAGGACGGGGGCAGGCAGGCGGGCAGGGCAGGGCAGGGCCGGCGAGGCAGGAAGGACGGACCCGGAGGAGGAGCGGCTTTGGCGGCTTTGGCGGCGGCGGCGGCGCGGAGCCGGAAGGCCGGGAGAGCTGGGGGGGATCTCGGGCCCGCGGCGGCGGCGGCGGCGGCGCCGGCGGCGGTGAGCGGGGCTCGGCCCCTCCTCGGGCCGGGGGCGGCTGGGGCCCGGGCCCGCGCCTCCTCCCCCCCGGCGCCCGTGGAGGGGGGAGGAGGAAGATGGAGACCCACATCTCGTGCCTGTTCCCGGAGCTTCTGGCCATGATCTTCGGCTACCTGGACGTGCGGGACAAGGGGCGCGCGGCGCAGGTGTGCACGGCCTGGCGGGACGCCGCCTACCACAAGTCGGTGTGGCGGGGGGTGGAGGCCAAGCTGCACCTGCGCCGCGCCAACCCGTCCCTGTTCCCCAGCCTGCAGGCCCGCGGCATCCGCCGGGTGCAGATCCTCAGCCTGCGCCGCAGCCTCAGCTACGTGATCCAGGGCATGGCCAACATTGAGAGCCTGAACCTGAGCGGCTGCTACAACCTCACGGACAACGGGCTGGGCCACGCTTTCGTGCAGGAGATCGGCTCGCTGCGGGCGCTCAACCTCAGCCTGTGCAAGCAGATCACCGACAGCAGCCTGGGCCGAATCGCGCAGTACCTCAAGGGCCTCGAGGTGCTGGAGCTGGGTGGCTGCAGCAACATCACCAACACGGGCCTGCTGCTCATCGCCTGGGGGCTGCAGCGCCTCAAGAGCCTCAACCTGCGCAGCTGCCGCCACCTCTCCGACGTGGGCATCGGGCACCTGGCGGGCATGACTCGCAGCGCGGCCGAGGGCTGCCTGGGCCTGGAGCAGCTCACGCTGCAGGACTGCCAGAAGCTCACCGACCTGTCGCTCAAGCACATCTCCAGGGGTCTGAGTGGCCTGAGGCTGCTGAACCTCAGCTTTTGCGGGGGCATCTCGGACGCTGGCCTCCTGCACCTGTCCCACATGGGCAGCCTGCGCAGCCTCAACCTGCGCTCCTGTGATAACATCAGCGACACGGGCATCATGCACCTGGCTATGGGCAGCCTGCGCCTCTCCGGCCTGGACGTGTCTTTCTGTGACAAAGTGGGCGACCAGAGCTTAGCCTATATCGCCCAGGGACTGGACGGCCTCAAATCCCTTTCCCTCTGCTCCTGCCACATCAGTGATGATGGCATCAATCGTATGGTCCGGCAGATGCACGGGCTCCGCACCCTCAACATTGGGCAGTGTGTTCGAATCACTGACAAGGGCCTGGAGCTGATTGCTGAACATCTCAGCCAGCTCACTGGCATTGACCTCTATGGCTGCACTCGAATAACCAAACGGGGACTAGAGCGAATCACTCAGCTGCCCTGCCTGAAGGTGCTCAACCTGGGACTCTGGCAGATGACTGAGAGTGAGAAGGTCAGGTGAGGGCAACAGTGCTAGGCTCCCTCCCCTCCCTTCTCCTTACCCTTGTGGACTGGATGCAGATTATCCCAGTGATGAGGGGGGCAAAGACGTCTAGCCAACACATTCATTTTCTCTTCTCTTGTGCCCCATCAAGCCCATTCTGTCTTGGCATTTGGGGCTGGAAACAGATCCAGCTTTGTCATTCCTCTGCTACACCTACCCTACCATTTCCTTTACACTGAGGATGGGGACAGACCCAGTCACATAGAGCCACCCCCTTTTTGCATAGGAATTGAAGACTGATTCAGCTTGCCTGTTCCCATACCACCTTGCATTGGGAGTGTAGGGTGAAGGAGGGTAAAGTGACTAGTCTCTTTAAACCAGGGGAGTTGCTGAAGAATCTCTGCCTTCACTTATGCATCTATTTGAATACTGTGATCTGGTTTTTATTTTGAAGTGTATAAAAAAAAAGCAAACCCAGCTACTACATCCTCCTCTACTTGTGTAACTAATCCTGGTCTCTTCTCATTATTCCTTCTTTTATAGCAAATCTGGTATTCATGCTATTTTCCCTTTTTTTTTAAATTTTGGAAGAAATTTGAAATCCTTATGGATTTTTAAGTACCATTCTTTTCTGCTGAATATATCCTATATATTATATATATGTGTATGAAATATATATAATATATACATTTATATATGTCTGGCTACCTCGTTTTAGTTTACTTTTTTCTGAAGCCCTGGAATTCTTACAAGAAAGATATTTTGAGACTGAAACATTTTTGTGCCTAGACTGGAAAGAGACCCCCATGGGTTTGTAAATCTTTTTGTTTTGATTCTCCTAAATTCCCCCATCCAGTGTATCTCACTTCCATATTCTGGCTATAATTTTCTCTCTTTCCTCCACAGGAATTGGGGGACCCAACTGTATCTCTGAACCTTGACTTAATTTATAGCACAAATGATAGGGAAAATGAGGACTGGACTGGTTTATTTTTGTCGTTTTTTGTTTTGGATTTTTTTTGTTTAAAGTGAGATGCAGATTGTGTCTTGAAAATGATTATTATATATGCAAACTCTACCCTCCCCTAACCCCCCTTTCCAAATTTCCCTACCAAGAAAAAAAAAAGGTCATGGAGGCTTCCTGTTGGGAGTGGAGAAAGGTGCAGAGCTGGCCTGTAGAACCCAGGGGCTATAATGTGAAGGGGGAGGAGACTGAAATTCATGTCTTATCTCAGTCGGTCAATAAAATGGAGCTCATGGGTTTTTTTAAAAATTCTGTTTCTAAATGGAGGAATAGATGACTTTTGGTTTAGGGGTTTTTGTTTTGTTTTTGGTTTTTGTTTTTCTCATTTTTGTTTTTTGGTGGTTGGGTGGGAACTGTGGCTTTAAAAAATGTTTACTTTTTGAGTAGGGAGGGCTTTTTTTTTTTTTTTTAAGAATCCTCCACAGTAATAGGCCAGATCACGGAGTTAAAACGAACCCAGAGACCCTATCAATTAATTGTACTGTTTGTGAATTTGTATAAATAATAACAAAGATCCTCTTAAAAACATTTTATATTCTTACAGTAAAAGGTTAAACTGATATTTATATAATAAAAAGAGGAAATATGAAATATGTTTTTGAAAAAAATCAGTCTATCTGTGAATTATTTTTAAGGCACTATGTGTTTATTTTTGTATACTCTAAAGAGAGTAAAAGGAAATAATGTATTCTGTGTGGACGTATAATAGCCTTATGTTTAGAAGTTTACTTTTTAGAAAGACCAATGTTGTCATTGAAATGTCCTAGAAATTAGATTATATATCAAACTTTAGTTTTAATCCAGTTTTTCTGTTTGTTTTAAAAATACATGTTATCCACATGGGAATTTCAAAAAATGAAACAAAACCCAGCAGAATGGCCAAGTTTTCTTTCAAGGGGAGTGGGCTATAACTATGGGGCTAAAAAAAATCCATTAAAAAGAGTAGAGGAGTAATGGTCTCCCTTACTGTTCTCATATTGGGTGTGGGGAGGATGTGAAATGGTGGAGGGAGCTAAAGCCATTGTTCAGGAAAGTTAAGAGAGAGCTGTCCTTGCTCGCTTGTTCAGTCATGCATACTGAATCTCTCACAGTGTGAAGGTCCCCATGGAAAAGAGTAGGCGCAGTTCATCCCCTCTTTTTAACATTCCTCTCCAGGCCTGGCTGTATTTAAGCCCTTTCCTGGGGGAGGGGAGACCAGAAGTTCTTGTACATTTGCATTTTAACCACTTCCACTATTGAAGCAGGCCCCTGATTCTACCCTAGTGAGTGTTTTTACAGTGCATGAGGGCTTTTTACAGCTCCACTACCTCTTTAATGAAGAGTTAGTTACCTCCAAATCTGACACCTACTTGCTTTGAGAATATGGATATGAAGTTTCTGGCTAACATTCATCTTGTTCTTATTCAGAGTTTTATGCTCTTCCTTTTTTCTTAAGGCATACAGATAAAGGACCTGATATTTATAAAATCTATGTAAAATAGGAATACAAAATTTCTCTGGATCAGCCCCCTTCCCAGGGAGAGGCCAGCATCTAGGCTTCGGCTAGGGTAAGATTGTTTTGTAAAATTTCCAAGCTTTCTGCTTGAGTATATCACAAAAGCTGCATTGTTCCCTTTAGGAAAGCCAGCACAATTGGGTCTAATTGAGCCTGACACTATATCCATCTTCCTTTGCTTTGAAGGAGTTGTGGATCTCTTCCCGGCTAGCAGTTTACAATACTTACTGGAAAAAAAAGATGATATGTGAACCCCAAATAAAAACTAGAAACTTAAGATCAAGGTCAGAATTCTAATTTAACACCATGCTACAACTCATGAGGGTTTTAGCCCGTTTTGATTCTTAGAAGTCCTTCCATATATGAGGAAATAAACTATACATTCTTTCCTTTTTGGATTCAACCAGTAAGGACCCCTAAACAGGCATCTTAATTAAAAAAAAATTTTATGGCAAGAAATACCCTTGTTATTTCTAGGTATGCTAAGATTTTAAATGACAGACCAAACATCCTTATGCTAAAATATATAGTTTGCTTCTTAGAAACCGTCTTTCTGAAAAAGTTGAGTGATTCAACCAGATTTTCTTAGAAGGCTTGTTGCCATACTATGGAGTCTGTTACATTTAACTAATAACTTGATCTTGATAAAGCTGAATGGTCTATATTCTCTAAGCTCCATCTCCTTAATCTTTAAAAGGAAAAATGATGAAAGTTGGTCCATGGATGAGGTTTTGGGGATTAGGTCGGGGTTGAAGTTACCTTCAGCTAAATAGGGGCTTTAAGACAGCAAAGAAAAACTCAAAAAGGGAACACTAAACAGAAATAACAGTTAATAGAAATTCTGTGGTAGGTTAAAAGATACAAGGCCAAATATCTTTCAAAATCAAGAGCAGAGAAGAATGGTAAAGCAAGTACTAACTAGAGTCAAGTTGATTGAAAATAAGAGTATTTTCTATTTTCATAAATTTCATGGTCTTGATTGCCAACAGTTTCAACAGATCTCACCTCTTCAGGCAAAAGCCCTTTTAATATTGTAGTCTATGCTGAAAAGATAATCGATAAACTCAACTGCATGGCTAAGATGATTTCTGCAGCCCCCCAAGGATGCCAAATGGGCACCAGGCCAAGGTCACTGGCACCATTGCATAATGTTCCCAGCCATAGAGTCCTTCCTCTCTGCTGAATTCCTCAGCCTTAGGGAACAATCTTTTCATAGGAACCTAGAAGTATTTTTTGAAGGCTCTTGTAAAAAATTTTTTTCCCCATATTTGGCAGTTATTTTAAATAAAATTAACTGAAGTCCATGTCATCCTTTAAAAAAATTGTTAAAAATCAAATTTCAAAAATGATCTTTTTAAAGGGGGAAATAACTTGGTGGAAAAAGTCATTTTTCTTTCCATAGCTGAAACATTTGAAATCTCTTAAGATTAAATTTTTTTGTTTTTCAACAAAGCCAACCAAGAATAGACGGACTTTGGAAAAGAAAGAGATGCTTTCACTTTTTACTTTGAGTATATGAACTCAAATTTTCAAAGGTCGAGGGACCACTGGCAGCAAGAGATCCAATGAAAAGGATCTCTAGATTAAAAGCTAGAAAACATAACCAAGATCTTATGTAGCTTCAAACCAGTTTTGCTTTTCAATATAATGAAAATAGCCTTGGACTGTGATTTTTTGTTGTTGTTAGAATTGTTCTAATGTAGAAGGGGAGGGACCTATGGCAAGTCTAGAGTAGTCTGTCTTCTCCATTTTTCTCTTTTCCTTCCATCAGACATCATCCCCTTTAAAAGTGAATTCTGTCCCTTTACCCTTTTAGGTAAGACCTAAATGTTGTGCCACCATGAACCACCAAGTAGTCAAAAGGTGAGGCTTTTTGATGAAATCATGAGGATTATGGGTAAAGCTAGGATTAGGAGTTGGAAGACTGGATCCAATCCCAAATATTTAAGTGTGGTTCTACTGAAGTGCTTCAGGCAACACATTTACCTCTTTCCCTGTCAGTAAAGGTAAGCAAAGCTAAAGTACTTAGAGAAATGGTCTTAGAGAAAAGGCATTTGACTCAATGCCAAATATTTACAAACTAACCAGAAGTGCACAGCTTAATTAAGGGTATACACTTTCAGATTTTCTGATAAATTAGTAAATGTAAATAGCCACAAAATACTGCTTTTAATCAGCATTTTTTTTCTCCTTGTAGAGAGACTACTCCCATACCTTAGCAGGGTGTGGAGGTGATTCTGTGTAGTCAAAGTCTGTGCCTGCCATTGTCCAAGTATCAGTGTAGCTAAGTTTAGAGAAACTCATCACAACATTGGCCTCAGCAACTTCTGAAGACTAATCTGTGTTATCTGGAGGAGCCGATGATGAAATTGAAGCTCCTTCAAGTCATAGAGGACTATGTCTTGGCATTGCCTCTTTCGAATTCTGATCTTAATAATTTGGTTCTGAAAAGCTGACTCTTCCAGGTAATGGAAAAGCAAAGTATAACTTGAAAACCTTGTTTATGTGGCATTGCTACATACTGTTTTAAGTCACACTAAAAGAGTTCATAATGTTTAGCACTGAAAGAGTCCTGAGAAACCATTTAATCCAAACGCTTCATTTTATAGAATCAGGCCCAGAGAAATGAAGACCCAAGGAGTAAGCTAGAAGTGAACTGACACCCCAACTCCAAATTCAGTCCTTTCTCCATCACACCCCATTTAGGTGATTGTTAAAGCATTTTCACATTAGTGATTTCAGATGGATTCTCTCATCTAGAAGACACAGCATTGGCATAATAAATACAGAGAACTAGTCTTAGAGCTAGGAAGTCCTGAGTTCAGGTCTTGCCTTGAATATATTCTGGTTGTGTGAAAGTGATTCGAATTAACCTTTCAGTGCTCTAGGGACATCTCCCACACTATTAGTTTCAGAGAAAGTGCTGAACTGCATTGGTAAAGAGAATCTCCTCATCTGGGAGTTTCCTAGACCAATGTAGTCATAGGTCCAGTCCCTCTCCCTATCTTTTTCCAGCTGTTTCTTCCAACATAAATCATACTTTTTTCCCTAAAAAAAAAAAAAAGAGGATAAACTGAAAGGTCTTTTTCTTTCTATAATTTAGCCTAAAGGACAAATGTTGCAAAGACATTTTTATTTGGGGAGAAAAACAGTGGATCTCAATCACAAAGGTCAGAAGAAAATTATTTTCGCTGTAAAGAAATTGGAATAACAAGACCAGGTGGAATGACTCTGTATCCCTGAATATGATTCATCTGCGGATTCCTCTAAGCTTCTCAGAGAGTTGGGGTTTTTGGTTTCATTTCACAAATAGAATGATGTGGTAGCAAATACTATTGACAGTTTTATCGAGAAGATAAGTGATGCATGAAAGGGTTAAGGAATCTTGCCTGGGCTGATTAGCCCTATCGGAACTTCTGTTCCAGACCTTGCTCAAATAACCACATCAGAGGGATAGCATCAGAGGTGCAGGCAGTTCTTTGATCCGGCTCTCCTTTACTGCTTGGCTGCCACCTTTTACCCATCTCCTCAGAATGGTACTTACTAATGGCTGACATTTACATAGTGCTCAAAAGCCGACTTCGAATTCATTTGATCCCCTCCACAACCCTGGGAAGTAGCTGCTTCTGGTATTAGCCCCATTTTACAGACGAAAGGACAACTACATCATATTACCTTTTCTTTGGGACAGAAAAATCCATTGCTGAAAATTTTACTACTTCAAGCAGCAGACCATCTTAGATATGCATGATCCCCATCCATTGCATACAGACAACCGAGGGAGATTCTAAGACCCCAGAGAGAATGGGCAAATGGAAGATGGGACTATTGGTACCCTCTAGTGTCAAATCTGTCACCGACTATCTTCAGAGAACTTAAGCCAACACTAACTCCTCCCTCCTGTCTCTTTCCTTCCCCACTCACATCTCCATTTGGAGAGGAATCTCCTGGAAGTCTGTACTTAGTATAACCACAAAACTAGCATCCTGTGCATACTTAATTTCCTCTGAAAGACCAGGAAGCATACCAGAATATTTGTGATCCTTCCAAGAATCAAGTTGAAGAAGTACCAGCTATGTTGTCTCTTCCAACAAACATGTAAGAAACTTGGACTTAAAAAAAAATACTCTCCTGCTGCTAACCCCTCTTTTTGAAGAAAATTTGTGAGGATTGAACAGGAATTGCATCCCATCCTTCAACTTTCATGCTCCCACAAGAAGCTCAGGGTCTACTCTAGCAGAAATCGATCAGTAATTGCTACCCAGATGAGGAAGACATTATGCTAGATTTGTTTTCTGAGTGGGTAGCACTTGGAGGAAAAAGATTTTTTTTCATGATTTTCAGTAAAGTAATCCTTCTCCAAGATAGCTTCCTAAATTACCTAACAGCATGTAAAACAATTATTTCCTATATACAAGAGATGAAAAAAGAATTAAGATGAAATTCCATACTGATATCTCCATTCCTCCCCTCCTTTCTTAGGAAATAAAATTCTACAACATCTCTATTTCTCACCACACTCCTTTCCTTAGGAAATCTTGCTCCAAAATATGTATTAAACTGCAGAGCAGATAACTTCCTATCTCTTTCTCCCAGGCCTAACTTAAGAGTGTCAGGGTAAGATTTTCTGAGTGAGGGAGGGAAAAAAAAACAGCTCTCACATTTTAAAAAATGACTAAACCAAGAAAAATACTGATGGGTGGGATAAAGGAGAGCCAACAATAGTGCTAAAACTCTCTCAAACAAATTTTCAAGAATCTTAGATGAAAAGTCCCTTTCCAATTCCATTACCAGGATTTCAACCATTAATCTCCCAAAGGTTGCAAACTTGTTTGTTAGCAGTTAACAACTCTAATATAACATAGACACTCCAGTCAATTTGCTTTAAGCAGACCTACTATGAAAGTCTAGAGGTACACAGATAAATCAGGGGATCTGCTTTAAAAGGATTTATTATTCTTTGTCTTAACTAGACTTGTCTAGAAAATTTGAACTGTGATGATATGCAGAACTTTTTAGGAACACATTTACGACTATGACTACCATGATGATTGTCTATTAAAGCATTCCTTTCTCTAGATAATATATATAATCCAACAGAAGAATTGTCATTTTGTGAGACTTTATCAGGCTCTCTCTGTTGCTACATTTAAAGCAAGAGTTCTTTATCAGCTTGTGTCATAGACCCCTTTGGCAATCTGATTGGGCAGTTTATGGATCCTTTCTCAGAAGAGTTTAAATGCATAAAATAAAAACATAGGATTACAAAGGAAACCAATCATATTGAAATATAGTTGTCAACATATTAAAAACTGTTCACAGAACCAATGTTAAAAACCCCTCTTATATGGGACAGATATCTATTCTCAAGTTTTTAGATCCCAGAGTGAATAAAATATTGTGGTTCTGGTGGAAGTCAGTGATCTTGAGACAGATGTCCCACTATTGTCCTCAGAGACAAATGTCAACAACCGGAACATTTTGCCTAAAGAAAGTGGTCCGTCCATCTTCTTTTCCCATCCCGCAATGTCATTGTCTTTTTAGAATCAGGCATCTTACTAAAGGAAATATATAGTACAGGATCCACTCACAGTCTTACTTTATTGCTGTTTGCATCAGAAACTCGTCTTGGTCTAACTCTGATAGCAGGACTGGTTTTGTGGTTTTTTTTTTTTTAAAGCAATCGGGGTTAAGTAACTTAACTTGCTCAAGGCTACACGGCCAGGTGTTTCTGGGTGGGTGCTAAGTGTCTGAGCCCGGGATTCGATCTCCAGGTCTTCTCAACACTGGAGCCGGTGCTCTTACTCGCTGTGCTACCTGGCCACCCCATGGTTTTGGGTTTTCAAAGGCCATGCTAGTGAAGCCCGAGCTCTGGCCCACCCTATATTACTAAGGTGGAAAAGCTTCAAGGACAGACCTGGTGACAGCCTGTATGTGTGTCTGTTATCCAAAGACAAGTCTAACTAATTTTGGAGATTCTAACCTCAGCATCAGTGAAGCCTTTGACATTTTAAAATACATGTGTCAGAAACAGAGGCTATATATATGGAGAATTAAGAAACAAGTTCCTCAGCATAGATTATTGTAGAGGAAAAAAAATGAATTCTTTCGCCTTTTCCTAAACAGCTTCTTTCTTTACCATATTCCTTCCTCTACTGAGAACTGGTGTTTGTTGTGAAAGCAAGAGGTAGTCAGAAACCCTGTCTTGTTTCTTTTCTCCCAGTTTCTGAAAATGAAGAGGATGCTCCTAAAGAAAGGAAAAGTTCAGCTCTGGTCTTTCTGAAATTTCAAAGGCTTGATACAAATGGAGGAATGTGGAAAAGAAAAAGATGAAATTTAAATATTTGTGGGTTTTAAAAAAAATCACCCAAGGTTGCATGCAGGTTCTTCTTGCTGTCAGCAGGTGGCAACATTGCCTATGAGTTGGAGACTATTTGCTATTCAAAATCTTAAATCTCAAAACAATTTCTTCCTGCCTTCCTCCTCCTCCTCTTCTCCTGAAGTCATCTTGGGGGTATCAGAGCTCATTGGGAAATCAGCTCCAGTGACTTCATAATTTCAAAAGGATAAAGATGACAATGAAGCTAATAAGAGCTTTTTTTGAATATCTTTTATTGTTTGGGTCACCTTAAAACTAAGCTATTTAGTTATTAGCACTGCAGATTGCAGTTCTAGAACTGGAAAGAACCTTGGAGGCCACTGAGCCTAGACCCCTCATTTTAGAGAGGTCAGTAAGGTCAGAGGCGGGATTTAGACCCAGGTGCTCTAATTCCACTTAGAGTCTTCAGGGCTCAAGAAGCAACCTCACACATATTTTTTAAGATGACCACATTCGGGGGTAGAGTTTAAGCAATTACATGAGAAAAATATGATTACATCTTCTAATGTTCACAGAACAGATCTTCTAAACTAAATTGCATAGTTATTTATATTTAATATATAATACAATGTATAATATTTCTAACTTTGGGAGGAAAAGGGGACAGTTGCCTTATCATAGAAAAACAGGAAATATACTTCCTGTAAGGCTAAGTCTCAAAAGTTGCTTTTAAGGAAAATTTCTGTATGAGGACAAGGGCTGACATACTCAAAAGGTTCACTTGAAGGTAGTATAGAAGATGAAGCCTGATAAGACTTTAAGAAATCTGTTATACTATGGAAAACTTCCAGCTTTGATACAGAAGTGAGTTCTCACAGATGGACTTAGTTCCTACTCTGGAAAATGGACATGAAAGGAAAAGGTAAGATTGACACAGATCTTGCAAAGAAGCCCTTTGACTGGAGAAACATCTGGAATCCAGGGTTGGGGTGATGGTGGGGAAAGACTTCAAGGCTGTTAACTTCTCTACTCCATAACTAGCCCCAGAGCTGAAGATGGTTTGGAGACCATATGATACCTAGACCCTCCTCGAATAATGGTAAGGCAGCTAGGTGGTACAGTGAATAGAGTTGAGAGAGATAATTAAATAACAAATTATTGTGGAGATCCAGGGTTTTATCCTCATTCTCTACTAGGTCAAGCCAGTCTCTGAAGGACGTTGTTGATGGATGAGATTGCCCAAATCCCCAGAGTACGTGCTTTTCTATCCTGGGTGGAAGACCCCATCCAACTAGAAAACCTTACAAAGAATTTAATCTAAGGCGAATTCTGGCCTATTGTGTTCCACACTGGTTGGCTAGGGTGAGGGGTAGATCTTTTGTCTAGAGTACCTGGAGCTGGGGGTAGTCTGGCTTGAGATAGTCTCCCTTTGTCCATGAGTGACATAATCAAAACCTCCCCTGGCCCCTCATTAGAATAGGTCCACCTCTCACAATTTTTATTCTTCTCATTAATTTTTTTTTTTTGCCTTTTGGAGGGCAATTGGGGTTAAGTAACTTGCCCAAGGTTACACGGCTAGTATTTTTTGTGTGGGTGTTAAGTGTCTTAGGCCGGAACCGAACTCAGGGTCCTCCTGACTCCAGGGCCAGTGCTTTACTCACTGCACCACCTAGCCACCCCTCTTCTCATTAATTATTAACCAATCAGTGTTGATTGCCCCTCTCACCCCTACTCTTCCAAGGGCATATAAACCTTGAGTGGGTTTCATGAGGGGTCTTTTGGCATTCAGTAGTGTCACTGACGACCCCTTTTATTAATTATCCATTAGCATGATTAATAAAATTATTAATTACCCACAGACTATGTCTCTCAAACTTTTTTATGGCATAGAGTGCTGGACTAAGTCATTGAAATGCTCCATGCCTCAGTTTCCCTATCTGTAAAATGGGAATAAGAGCATGTAGTACTCAGGACTAGGAGGCTCAAATGTAAAGTACTTTACAAAGTTTAAAGTGCAATATAAATGCTAGCTATTATTAATTGCCTAAAATAAAACAAAAAGGACTATGAAGGAAACCAATTAAAATGTTTTTGCTGCTGTTGTTTATTCTTACAATTATTAGAAAAAAATTTCAAAGACCCAGCTTAAGAACTTCTGCCTTAGGGAATATTTTCATCAAATCATGTTAATTTGTTGAGTTATGGTTTACTGGATTTTATTACTTGGGAATATAATAACATGAAGACTTTTTGGTGGGACAAGAAAGTAAATGCTTCTTGCTACTCAGTGTCTAGGTATAAAGACGATCATTCTTGATAATATTCCATAAAGGCCTTATGAAACTGAGAACAGAAGTTTCCTTGGGAAAATTTACAGGGACCTTACCTGAATATTGCATTTTTTGTGTGTCCACACTGAATGGATACAGATACAAGAAAGGCGATCTACATGGAGAAAGGAGGTTGAAGGATGGAAAGAGAACAAATATGTATTACCCTACTTAAAAAGGACTAGAGGAACATGATAAAATTAATTTGTTCACACATTTATTAGAAACCTAGGGGCAGCTAGGTGGCGCAGTGAATAGAGTCCTGGCCCTGGAGTCAGGAGGACCTGAGTTCAAATCTCAGACACTTAACACAAAAACTAGCTGTATGACCTTGGCCAAGTCACTTAACCCCAAGTGCCTTCCAAAAAAAACCAAAACAAAACCTATTATGTGCATTGTCTTAGGTGTTGGGGGGAGAGAATTTAGGGGAGAAGATGCAACCCCTGTCCACTTGGGCATCATTTAGTTGGAGTGATTAGATGTGCCCAAATGGGTCTGGGACTCATTGATTCTGGAGTTTCCTCAAACAGTTCAGATTGCAACTCATCCCTATCCCTCATGCCTGCTTATCCTGTATGTCTCTTGTCTGTGTCTTCCGTAAGTTTGCTATAGGGTCCATTCAACACACTAGAGGCCTTTTTTTGCTTTCTCCTGATTTTGCAAGGGTACCAATGGCTGTCCATTTGTCTGCCATCCCTTTACCTCATCATGTGACCAACCTACCTTCTCTCCTGCTCATTCATTTCCTTGATGATACCTTTTATTTCTGTTCCTAATTGAAGTTCTTCATTGCTCATATAATGCAGTCTCCCACCCATCCCTCTATTGCTCTCTGTATGATAATAATTTTTAATTCATTACAGTGTTATTCTATGTCAATGCCATTTAACCCTATTAATAAAATATTATTATTTTAAAAATTGGCCTTTTCTACCACAAGAAACTTAAGGTCATGATATAATTAGGAGAAATGTTTAAAATATTCCAGTGAGATAGAATAAGGATTAGTATAGAATGCTTAAATGAAGTGCCGTGTATATACTTACTAATAGATCATCATCTCTTTTCTTAAACTGGTCCTTCTTCCAATCTTCTCTGTTTCTGTTGAGGGCACTACTATCCTCCCAGTCATCCAGGTTCATAATTTTAGAAGTATCTTTGATGACCTAGTAGTAAACAAATATTTTTTTCCCCATTATACATGTGAGGATATTAAGGCACAGAGATCATCGTGAGGATCAAATGAAATCATGCAGGAAAAAAAAAAAACCACTCTACAAGTAGGAGGTATTGGCTAATATTACTTCACACCTGCGTCGTGCTTCCAAGCTGGCAAAGCATTTCACATGCATAATCTTGTTCCATACAACCACCTAATGAGGTGAGTGCTATTTTTACCTCCATTTTAAAGATAAAGGAGCTGAGGTTTCTCCAGAGTCACAAAACTAGCTAGTCCATTATCTGAAATAAACCTTTTAACTGCATATTTAACTGTTTGGCCATAATAACACTCTGCCCTAAACAGCAAAAATTAAAAACTATTTTTGTATCATTAACAGACAATTCCCTATCAGCAAAGGAGCTGTCCTACGAAGAGTCTACCTAGAACAATGACAACATGGGATCCACATTCAGCAGCACAGGGTCTTATGTTTAGTACTGATTATATATGTTGCTGATAACCCCATTGAGCCACATGAAGACAGAAATTCCTACTTCATGGAACTGTCTTCATTTCTGCCCCTAAACGTCAGACCCTTTAGCGTTAAACAAACCCCATGAACTAGGCTAGGAAAAACCTTAATGATGTAAGAATGCTAGGTACCGTTTCAAGCTTGACAGACCACTGGTGCCTCTTCCTTTCCCTCTCCCTCCTCTTTACTCCAGAAAAGTAGAAGTTATATAGATTAACAAAGAAGCACCAATAATCAGATTAGGTAATCTGACCCAGTTTGCTTCCTATTTTTTGATTGTTTTCCTTTGACCTCTGATGAGACTACTAGGTTTCAAGTGAGCTATGCATTTATCTGCCCTAAAATTAGATAATACCTTTAGAACTTGACTACATTTCAGCTGGCACCCTAGAGGTGAAGTTTTTATGTCATTACCAAGCCCCTGAGCCAATTCTTTTCCATTCCTTGGTAACATTTCTACTCTTGATATATCTAATAGCTGCATCTGCCAGAAACTCTCAGAGAGACTAAGTTGAGAATGACTTCCCACCCTGCCATTAGGGTCTGAAACAAGCCTGTTGATGTCAATCTGCCCCACACATACAGTCCAACTGCTTTTCTTCCTTTAAACCCTTGGTAATGGTTTTACTAAAACCCTTTTTTTCATGGAAAAAAATCCCAGCTGGATGTTTCAGGCCTGAACACAATGTATAAGTTTACAGGACCTTTTCCTTCACTTCAGAAAGCCTCTAATCAAGCCTCATGCATCTTTTATGTTGTGTATTGTCATTAGAAGAAAGAATAGAAGAATTAAAAAAAAACTTGGAGATTCAGGCCTCTATATATGCTGACCCCATGTAAACCCTGAATTATGAAAACTATTCTCTTCAAAAGAATCGTATGTATGGAGGCAGCATTTTTCTATTAACCTTTATGGGTCACCTGAAGGAAAGGTCGTTATCGTGTGAATATAGAAAAGAGGATATCTGGCAAGATTTAACTTAATCTTTACAAGTTTTCCAGGGTGAAAGGTCATGCTCCCACCCCTTGCCAGATATGCTTCCTCCCATAATATATTGAGCATATATCTATCAGACTCATTTCTTTTCCCAAGAACATAAAAAACATATATAGAGGATTACACTATAAAAAGTTAACAATTTACATGCTGGTCCTTTTTATGTGCATTCTTACTGAGATCTTTTCTGTATTTTGTAAAATTTTTTCTGTTTCACAATGGGGGTATTTATTAAGATTTGATGATATATCTTTTAATGCTGTAAAAACACCTTATTTTATATTCATAGTTTGGATTCTATAGAAGAGATATCCTTCCAATCAAAGTTATTTGGCCATGAATACTTTTAATGGATTTGTGATCTCAAAAGTTTCAGCACTCCAAGTGTATGTACTGCAATGTATCTGTGCCTTTACTTCTTGTACTTGTGTCTATGTGCTTATGTCTTCTTGTAAATTCTCTTCCCAACCTGCTGGAAGTGTTTCCCCAGATATTAACCTGGAATCCACAGACCCCATAAGTAGTTTGTAGATAGATTTCAGGCAGTTCATGAATTTAGGAAAATATTATATCTTTATTTTCACTAACCTCTAACTAAAATTTGGCATTTCCTTCAATTACAAATTTTTAATGCATATTATTCTGAGAAGGGGACTGTAGATTCCTCAGACTACCCTATGTTTCTGTGACACAAAAAAGGTTAAGAATTGCTCTGGATCTTTTGATATTTATAGACTAATGAAATATGTCTCCACTGATTATTCCCTTCTCCTTCTCAAGTTCCTTTTTGCTTTCCCAAGTATTGATCTTTCTGACAACATCCCTTATGTACTTCTCTGTAATTCTTCATAGGTAATATGTTGAAACCTGTTCATATCTCCAAGTAAGCAGTTTAGTGCAGTGGAAAAGGATATTAGGATAGCAGTCAGAGCACCTGGGTTCAAATCTAGGCTCTACTTTTTTTTTTTTGGCAGCCAGGTGGGTAGTAGATAGAGAGTGCCCCGCCCTGGAGTGAGGATAAATTCAAATTTGGTCTCAGACACTTACTAGCGATGTGACCCCGGGAAAGTCAGTCACTTAACCCTGTTTGCTGCCATTTTCTCATCTGTAAAATGAGCTGGAAAAGGAAATGGCAACCTCTTTTAGCATCTTTGCCAAGAAAACCTCAAATGGGGTCATGAAAAGTCAGACACGACTGAAAAACAACAACTTAGATCAACTTCTCTATTGGGGTACCTCAACAATAATTCTTGCAGATGTAAAGTAAATAATACTTGCAGATGTAAAGCATTGCTAGAAAAACACTGATATTAAAAAGAGAGGGAGAACTTTGTTTCAGGGAGAAGCTTGGAATCATTGGGGAAAAAAACTCCCTTTCCTAAAGACAATCGAGCCTTTTCTTCTCCTTTTATTTAGTTCTGATGCCAGTTCATTGTCCATCTATAGTACCTGTCAAAGATATAATAATAGACCATCTCTATGGGTTGTCCATCCAACTGCAAATCATAGTCTAAAAATCTTGTCTTCCAGTTGTGTCTGACTCTCCATGACCGTTTTTGAGGTTTTCTTGGCAAAGATACTGGAATGGTTGCCATTTCCTTCTCTGGCTCATTTTACAGATGAGAAACTAAGGCAAACGGGGTTAAGTGACTTTCTCAGGGTCACACAGCTAGTAAGTGTCTGAGGCCATATTTGAATTCAGGAAGATGAGTCTTCCTGACTCCAGGCCCAGCACTCTATTCTATCCACTGTGCCACCTAGCTGCCCAGTCAGAATAGTAGATATTTTTTAGGTTTTTTTTTTTATCTACTTGATGAAAAATTTACATACTCCATATGTTGTCCAAATACTATGGGGCCTCTTAAATGAGCTCCACAATTATTTTCAGAGGGTCCAGACTAAATCAAAATGCCAATTACTATTGTCCATCCTTATTCAAATGTAGTACCAAGGATTTAGAGTTGGAAGGAAGCTTGGAGGCCATTAAATCCACTCTACTCATTTTATGAATGAGGAAACTAAGACACAAGAGAAGTTAAGTGACTTGTTCAAGGTCAACAGTCAATAAGGGTCTGAGGCAGTATTTCAATCCAGGTCTTCCTGACTTCAAGCCTAGTGCCTTATCTAAGATACCATGCTATCTCACTTCTGATTGTTGCTGCTCCTTACTACTCAAGGCAAAAACGAGAAAAGATTGCCCCTGGTTCAAGATGTGAGCCTTAACTCACTCAAAAGCCGGGAGTCCAGTGGAGCTAGAGCCGCGGCACTGTTGGTAGCGACCTTCTGAATAAGAAGCCTCTTTTTACCAATGTAGGTTTGTGTCCTCTTTCAAACATAATGCTTCATTTAAAGAGTTGTCTAGAGTATTGAGAGATTAAATGATATATTGAGGATCATACAGCCAGTATGTATCAATGGCAGGACTCATACCCGGGTCTTCTCGACTCTGAGGTTAGTTCTCTATCCACTATGCCAAGCTACATCTCAGCAGCTCCATACCAATTTATTTACTTTTACCAGCCATCCAGAAGTTAAATTGGAATATATGCTCTTTGAGAATAAATATTATACTAAATACTCTATAATAAATACTTGCTGACTGATTAATTCAAAACAAATGAAGTAAGAATCTTCCCATGAGCATATGGGGTATATTCTCCCATAGATGGGAAGGTACACACCCATAGCACACAGGCAGCCAGAAGACATGCATGAAAGGGCACATGCCAGGAACCTGTGTGGCCAGGATACACACATGGATTGGGCAACTCACATCCATGATGCTGCAGAACTTTGAGTGTCTTCTGGTGATATTGTGCTGCTGTTCTCTGATGGGTAACACTAGGTGTCTTGTCTTTGGTGAGTGTGTTGGTTCCCCTTGGCCTCTTCACTGTTCTCATGTTTACCAAGCTTCATTCTGTTACCATCTTCTAGAATTCAGTCTTTTAGGGTCATCTTCTGGGTTCTCAGCTCCTATCTATTAAGGTCCAGTAAATTGAAAACCTCTTTGGCTTGTCAATTTCCTTCCTAAAATGTAGAACCCAGAATGGAACACAATTTTCCAGATGTGGTTTGACTAGCATAGAATGTACCAGGATGTTTGTCTCTCTAGTGCTACACAGAAACCTTCTCTTAATGCAAACTAGAATAGTATTACTTTTTTGGCTGTCATAGCTCACTGCTGACTTATACTGAACTTTCACTAAAAACCTTGGCCTTATATGTTGAACTTTTGTCTAATCATGTCACCATATAAGACCTTAACTGTATCCTTTTGGATATGAACAGTAAGTTTTCAAATAAAGAAATCAAAGCTATCTTAGTTATATGAAAAATGCTCTAAGTCACTATTGATCAGAGAAATGCAAATTAAAACGACTCTGAGGTACCACCTCATACCTATCAGAATGGCTAATATGCAGAAAAGGAAAATGATAAGTATTAGAGAGGATGTGGGAAAATTGCAACACTAATGTGCTGTTGGTGAAGTCGTGGAATGATCCAACCATTCTGGAGAGCAATTTGGAACCATGCCCAAAGGACATTCAACTGTGCATACCTTTTGATCTAGCAATACAGCTACTTGGTCTGTATCCCAAAGAGATCATAAAAAAGGGAAAAGGACCTACAGGTACAAAAATATTTATAGCATCTCTTTTTGTGGTGGCAAAGAATTGGAAATCGAGGGAACACCCATCAATTGGGGAATGGCTGGACAAGTTGTAGTATATGAATGTAATAAAATACTATTGTGCTATAAGAAATGAGGAGCAGGTAGATTTCAGAAAAATCTGGAAAGACATGAACTGGTACAGAGAGAAGTAAGTAGAACCAGGACAACACTGTGCAATTATTAGCAACATTGTGCAACAACCGACTATGAATGACTTAGCTCTTCTCAGCTACACAATGATCCAAGATAATTCCAAAGTACTCATGATAGAAAATGCTATCTACATTCAGAGAAAGAACAGATCGAGTCTGAATGCAGATTAAAACATACTATTTTCACTTTCTTTAGTTTTTCTGTGTTTTTTTCTTTTGTTCTGTTTCTTCTTTCACAACATGACTAATATGGAAATACATTTTACATAATTGCACATATATAACCTATATCAAATTGCTTATAGTCTTAGGGAAGGGCAAGAGGTGGGAAGAGAGGGAGAAAGAAAATTTGGAACTCAATATTTTTTAATATTGTTAAAAATTGTCTTTACATGTAATTGGAAAAAATAAAATATTTCAAAAGAAAAAAGTATTCCTTTGTTTCATATTACTTGATCTCTTATATTGTGTTTCCCTTCTGCAATGTGCTATCTCCCCTAGTTTTACATTACCTGCAAAGCTGATAAGTATGTCATCTTTGCCTTTATCCAAGGCATTGACAAAAAAGTCAAACAGCTCAGATCTCTAGGGCAAAGATCTCCTTGAAAGCTAACAGCAAATCACTAATGACTATTCTTTGGGTCCAACTGTTCAACCAGTTGAATGTTACTTAATTGTACCATTGTCTAAATCTCTCCAACTTGTTCACAAAAATATCAGGAGAAAGCAGTTAAAAGCTTCCTGAAATTTAGGTAAACTATAACTAATACTCTCCTATATCTACCATTCTAGTAAACATGGTTAGCTCAGCATGACCCTGTTCTCAATGAAGTCATACCACCTTTTTGTGATGACTGCTTTCTTTTCTAGATGTTCATTAGTCATTCCTTTAATGATACTTTTAAGAATTTCCCCTCAGGAATCAAAGATCACTGATTTGTTGTTTGTAGACCCTACAATTTTCTTCTTTTTTTTAAAATTAGGACAATATCTGTTTTTCTGCAATCTTGCAGTATTGATCCTATTCCTTCACAATCCTTCAAAGATCATATTTTCTAGTTCTTTCAGTTCCTGGTGACCATACTCTTTCACTATTTCCTTTTTTATCTTGAATATTAACTCTTGTTAATGCCTTTTTTTTACCTTTTTTTTTTTTTTTTTTTTTGGAGGGGGGAAGGCAAGGCATTTGGGGTTAAGTGACTTGCCCAAGGTCACACAGCTAGTAAGTGTTAAGTGTCTGTGTGTGGATTTATTCGAACTCAGGTCCTCCTGCCTCCAGGGTGGTTTATTCACTGTGCGTCATAGCTGCCCCCACCAAGTAGTACTTCTTTATTATCTTTTTTTGGGGGGGGGAGGAGGCAGGAGGCTCTGTTCTTTCCAGTGCAGACATTATTCTGTTAGGCAAAGAAAAGAGAAGAAACATAAAAGCTAAGCAACTTTGCTTTCTCTATGTCATCCATTATCTTGCTCTATCCACTTTAAGCAGTGGTTCTACCCCTTCTTTAATCTTCCTCTTTAATACAGCTTAAATCATTTTTTGTTGTTTTTGTCTTAGTTTCTCACCAACCTTAGTTTACTCTGAGATTTAGTGACCTTGATAGGATATTTTATCCATTATCCCTTATCTCTCCTGGTTTCCATCTTCTATACATGTCTATTAAGAAAAATCCAAATTGTTCAGTTACTATTTAGTTTATCCACATCAGTCTAGTTAGATGATTCCCCTTTTCCTTCAGCAGGGGAATTGTTTTTCTGAGAGTCTTAATTTCATTCTTCAGAGCTATTCAGCCTCCTCTTCTGACTTGCACTTTAGAATTTCAGGTCATGAGATCCTACTTATTTTTCTTCTGAAGCCTTTGAGATCTGCTCTCCCAAAATCAAGGGTGCATTTGTAAGACTATTTCTGGATTCCTTCTCCTTTGCTTATTACAAATTCTAATATGGAGTAGTCATTCCTCTGAAAGATTCCTGTCATTTTCACCTCAGCAACCAGTTCCCCCTTGTTAATGAGAATCAGATGTAGAGAAGAATTTCCCCTTCATTATTTCTTTACCTTTTGAAGGATGAAATTATTTAAAAGCATGTAAGGAAATTATTTTTCCTGATTTACATGGAGAAGAAACTTTAGTGGATTTCAAGAGAACTGGAATCCCCTCCTTCATTACTATATCATACCTTCATCTAGCATTGTGAGCCTTTTTGCAAACTCATCTATTTCCTCTTTCTGTGCAGATGGTCTGTTACCTCCTCCAATAACATTACTTCTGTTTCTGCCTCCTTTGATTTCTCAGCTAAATTCTCTTCACTTTGTTTCCACGCTCCTGGACTGCTTCACATCACTACATATTCTTAAGATACAATGTTACTTCACCTTTTACCTACCCTTTTCCTTTTGAATAGGGTATACCCTTTCAGAATTGTAGTGTAATTATGGGCCTCATCTTCTCAAGTTTCAGTAATATTTATACATATGTATAAACACATCACAGAAATCTATAAATTTATGTATATGTGTGCATATATGCATACTCATATACACATGTGTGCATATTGCATGCATGCATTGTATGTGTGTATGGGAAGAGGGTGAGAGAGAAAGAGAGAGAGATTTGTCTCCATGCATATATGGTCTTCAATTTATGCTGTTCATTCCCTAATACTTTGTCAGAAACTAGAGGTTTTGTTCTTGAATTTTAGTCTTAGGAATTTCTGGGTAGATCAACTGCTATTCTTGCTACATTGTAGCTATTGTCCCTGGTATCTAGGGTGGTGAATATAGGAAAGTAGCTTTCCCCCCATTATTTACTATTCAGATTAAAGTCTTTTTGATTTTATATATATATATATATATATATATATATAT
>NW_027185867.1:7156286-7184090 GCF_028583685.1 Petaurus breviceps papuanus
TATATATATATATATATATATATACATATGTATATATACATATGTATATGTATATTTAAATCCTGACAAATATATTCTTACCAGTCCCATTAAATATATTTTATCTCTATAAGTCTATCATTTCTATATTTTAAAATGTCAAGAAATTAAAATCCTTTTCTTAAACAGCTCTTTCTTAACCAGCTTCTCAAATCTCCCTTTCTCTTCCGAAGACCTTGCCTTTAATCAACAGCAGTGAAGAAAACACCATCTGTGGGGCAGCTAGGTGGTGCAATGAATAGAGCACTGGCCCAGGAGTCAGGAGGACCTGAGTTCAAATCCGACTTCAGATATTTCCTAGCTTCTAGTACTTTTACTAGCTCTAGATACTTACTAGCCATGAGGCCTTGGGCAAGTCACTTAACCCCAATTGCCCTGCTCTCCTCCCTGCAATAAAAGAAAGAAAACACCATCTGTGCTCCTATGGTCTTCAATTTCTTGCCCAAAATAATACTCTTTAAGAATATTCTAGATTGAATATCATTTTTGCTCATGCAAAATGTGTAGCAGTCATTTGCTTTGATAATTCTTCAGAGGTATTTTGTCATGTCCTGGATAACATGAGTAGAAGTTATATAATTTGACAATTACAGAGTAGTTTTCTGTCATACCATTGGAAATATATCACAGGAAGTCAGTAGACCTCTCTACTATTATCAGTGATCCACAGAAGGAAGTCACCAACCACTGCTACTCATTTTTTCTTTTTCTGATCCTTACTAGAGAATCTCTCATTCAAGGACAAATATTAATCAATATCATCATTGCTTGAAGAAAAAGCAGCTACTTCTTCCTCTATGGGTCTTGTATTCTTTCCTTTGCCCCTTG
The DNA here is from genome assembly GCF_028583685.1 of Petaurus breviceps papuanus. Lineage (NCBI taxonomy): Eukaryota > Metazoa > Chordata > Mammalia > Diprotodontia > Petauridae > Petaurus > Petaurus breviceps. Next base: position 7,157,154 of record NW_027185867.1, read on the forward strand.
AGATTCTTTTTCTTTTTTGTTTTAACATGGAATCTCTTTTCCCTTTTTTTAAATAAGGAATACTATTCTTTCTGATTTTCTGAAAAGTTTTTTTTTAAAAAAGGATTTTTTTCAAACTCTCTTGCCTTCTCCTCCAGAAAACTAGCCTGCACCTTGAGAACAGACAACAATTACTTGATCATGGAAGAAAGACAAATACTATACACTCTATGAAGATTACTAGAAAATTATCCCCACAGTATTTCTGGAGGTGAAGTCTTCAGTCCTTTGTCATTCTTGATAGAAGTGTTTGTGGTCAATATCCCTGGAAAGCTCTTTTTAAAATTTTTCCAATTAACAACAACAGAGAGGCCTGCTCATCTCCTGGGGTATGAATGGTACACCTTCATGAGGTCTTCAGTCAAAAGTTTTATTGTAGAGAATAGAGTTGCTCAGGTACTGTGGATTTAACTAGAGGAGTTCTCTCAGTTCCCTGTGATTCTTAGCATCTTTAAAAAAATGATGTTGTAAATATCCCTTCTTTCCAAGCCATCACAAGAGCAGATACCTATCAGCAGATCCTTTTAAGCTGATAGGCAACTGAGATAGTTAAGCAGAAGAACCAGGCTCATCAACTGGTGTTCAAAAAGACAACTTTAAAATTCATATTATGCAATCAGTCTTTCCCCTCCCCACAAATAACAAAGGCAGAGAAATAGAATGCTCCTCTCTCCTTGCACTTCTCTCCATAATGTCCTTTGGTGGTTTATTTTTCCAAGGATGTTCTTAATATTTATTTAAATCTGATTTATTCTGTGAAAATGTTAAAAGGGACAGAATGCTATGAGTAACTATCCAATGTGACAATGTGACCTAGCCAGGCCTAATCCAATGTGACAATGTGATCTAGTCAGGCCCAAACCTCTTATGGAAGGCTAGGGTCAGAATACCACCTAGAGACCTCCTTAAATATCAAATGAAGTCAGAATGCCCATCCTTCACCCAAGCAAAAGTTGAAAAGTCCCTTAGAGGTAATTTACAAGTTCCTTATTTGTGTTTTTCGTTGAAATGTTCTCCACTTCATAATCTCCAGTAACTTTGTTTTTATTAGAGAATAAGCTTTGTGGGAAGAAGATCAAATATTGAAAGTTTCCTCCTTGTAATTCAAGGAAAGTTATAAGCAAACAAAAAAAAGTTTTTTCTGCTGTGTATATGATTTGTCATGTCCATCTCCATTTTGACAAAAACATATAGGCAGATTTTACAAGAAAGGCAAAGTGCTCCTGGACACTTGCTTCTTTTAAAAATTTTTAAAATTAAAAAAATATAATTTTTATGCTTGCTTCTTATTGTATCTTTATTATACTATTAGTAGTATATTATGTTATAGTATTATTATATAGTATATAATACATTATAGTATAGCATTAGTATAATATACTATTAGTATTATTATACTAATGAACTTCCAAAGGGAGAGAGTGTAGAGATCACATGAGACCTGCATATTATCTTCAGTATTTCCTTAGGTTCTAAGCAGAGAAACAAAGACAAAAGTAATGGTGCACTTATCATTATTCCAACCAAATAAAACTACCTGATTATAATGAATTCAAACTCTATTTTCTTATAAAGAAAAACAACTGAGAAGAATGTTTCACACCATTGTCAAATACAGATAATCTGACAAGAAGTATGGACACATGCCAACATTCTCTTCCCAGGGGAAAGTACAGACATTGTGTTGGGGGTGGAGTGAATTACCAGCTAGTTCTGTGGTGAAAAGCAAATAGATGAACTTTTCAGTAGAAGTGGGAAAATTGTGGCATATTTAAAAGATGGATGAATTTAATACCAGGACCTTGAAAGTGCAAGTATATAACCTCATCCAAAATACCTTCAAAAGATGTCATTGATTATTTTTTTGTTTGATTTTTGCCAAAAATGTCAGCATGCATATGCTTCAATGCCTCCAGTGGCAAATCACCTCTTGGTCTTAGATAAAGACCACACATTAAAAGCACCAACAGTAAAATTAATGTTTGCAGATGGTCTAAGAATTGTCTTCTTTTCATCAGCCTGTCTCTTTCTCACCTGTGCTACTATCTTCTACCATATACTTTAAAATTCAGTGACACTGGGCTCCTGGATGTTCCTGAAATAAAAGACTTTTCACTCTAGGCATTTTCACTAGTATTCCCCGCCTCCTCTCCATCTCCTGACTTCCCTGGCATCCTTTAAGTCCCAGCTACAATTCCATCTTCTATGAGAAGTCTTTCCTAATCCCCACTTAATATTAACACTTTCACTCTATTGAATACCTCCAATTTAGCCTTGTTTGGACATGGTTGTTTTCATGTTGTCTCCTCCATTAGACTCTGAGCTCCTTGAGAGTAGAGACTATTTTTTTGCGTTTCTTTGTATCCCAGTGCTTTACAAGATTGGTGAACCTGCAGCCTCGAGGCTACATGTGGCCTTCTAGGTCCTTGGGTGGGGTCTTTAGACTGAGCCCAAGTTTTACAGAACAAATCCTTTTATTAAGGGGATTTGTTCTGTGAAGTTTGGATTCAGTCAAAGGGCCCCACTCAAGGACTTAGAGGACCACATGTGGCCTCCAGGCCACAGGTTCCCCCACCCCAGCACAATGTTTGGCACATAGAAGGTATCTGATAAAAGCTTATGGACTGACTGAGTAGAAGAGTGTCATAAAGGACTCATGGTTATTCTGCATTTATATCTGATGCCAGAACAAAAGAAAATCATCACTCAGTAGCCAGCCTTATGATAATGATCCGCTTTGTACGTAGCTAGCATTGTTTTTGAACAACAGATGAAGTCTATTGTGAGGCCCAAACCTGAAACCTTTCCAGCATGGTAGAAATTGTGTTCCACTGACACAATCTTTGGGAACCCATGGTTGGAAAAAGACTTTTCTGGAGATATGACAGTTGAAGGTAATGTATTGGCTTTGGATTACACTCATTTGGAAAGCTTTATGGAGGACTGCATGTTTAATATATAAGAATATAGAAGGGATCTATAATGCATTTCATCTCTATAGGAGTCAGAGGGGTCCTGGGGGTTCCCACAGAGAACTAAATCAGAAGCTAGACTACTTTAATCACACCCATGCAGCAAGGAAGAAGGTGCTGCCTGTGCAACAGGTGGGAAAACAGGTGAGATTCTGTGTGCAGTCATCTAGGCTGGCCCTTCCCCTTTGCCTTTCTTTGACTCTTAGAGAAGGAGTGACAGAGAACTACTACAAGCCACGAGCCCCTCTTCTGCTGATTGCTGCTATGGCATAAATTTGGAGCAGCTGGGATAGACCACCCAGAAGTATAGTACTATAGCAGCAAGATCTTTGGGCAAAAATTGAGACAAAGCTTTTTGGAGGGGATTACCAATTAGGACTGGACTGGTAGCTACCATGAAACCTCTTTGTTGGTTAGAAAGCTAGTAAGCCAGTCTGATCCTTGTCATGCTCCTTATTTCATTGCTTTCCCTGTTCGGGTCCAGGACCTGGAGCATGGCCATGGACAGAAGCAATCCCTTTACCCAACACCCCCTTTCCACGACTTACAGGTACAGCAAGGGCCTGGGAAAAGCACTTGGGGAGGAGAGTATGTAATGGTTTCTTTGGAATTTTTTTAATGTTTAATAAACCATGTAGCTAATGAAAACTACTGGCCAGTACAACATAAATATACAGGGTCAAGACTGAGCTAGAAAATTTCCCAGATGTAGAGTGAGTAGATTTTCCTATAATTTTTCAAATAATCCAGGCATATATGTCAACATCTCTTACTCTAGGTTGAGAACCAAGGCCAGGGAGATTTTGTTTCTTGTACAGTCTCTTGGAGTAATTCACTCATCTGATAAACAGCTAGTGAATTTGCACATGTGTCAGAGGGACCTTGATGACAACACTAGGCTGATAGCTCAAGTATAGCACCACCTACTGGGCAAAAGTATAAACTGTATTCCCTTGCTGGTTAATGGCTAAGTGACACACTGTCTTCTCTGGCCTTAAGGAAGGCAGGACAACAAACCAGTGTGGGATGCTACTCCTACCGCAGTACCTCAAGTGGAATCTTGACTATCCCCAGCAAGTGCAAACACAGGCTGTACCATATAAAATGACAGAAAGTATTATTATCTAATCTATTGAACATAATTCATATTTCATTTGGAAAATATCATAGTGAATAGAATTCTGGGTTTGGAGACAGGAAGTGCTGAGTTTAACTACCCTTCTCTAACATTTATGAGTGTATGACACTGGGAAAGTCTATTGACCTCTGTGACGTCAGGCAACCCCTTAGGACTCATCCATGAAGTCATATATGGGTATACAGCTGGCAAGAAATTCCCACACTAGGAAATTCCCACACTGATGAAATCACATATCCTGAAACATGTAGAGGAAGATGTTAGAAAACTATCACCTTACTTCTTTCAATACTTCGAGAATCTGTAATTTCATCAGTATGAGTACTTCTTTGAACAAGTCAGAACACAACCCTTCAATGGTTTCCTTTGTAATTTCTTTATGTTTAATAAACCATGTAACTAGTGAAAATTGCTTTAGTGACTAAGTATATGATCTTCAAGTGTTGTTTTGGTCAGAAATATTTATCACCATTACCATGCCATCAATCATCAGGTTGTGGTCCTCTTACCCTTACCCTTCCCCCCCCCCCCAAAAAAAAAAGTTTTCAATGGGAAGAAAAGATCGCAGAGACCAAGAACTGAGTATGAGGATGAGTCAAGTCATATCTCAAGGACACTTGTGGTTGAAACTAGAAGAATAAAAACAAATAGATATGAAATGGAACAGATCTACTGACACTTCTATGGTGATCTATTCTCATTAGAAAAGCTAGTGAAATACTACATTTGGGATTCACCAATTCCAATATTAAATATATTGTATGAGGACAAAGAAGTGAAAATAACGTGAAAAAATAAGGTTAGGAAGAGTGGCTGTGCCTATAATTCTTATGTGTTATAAACTATGCTTTTTGTTACAATACAGGGCTCCTAAGGGGGGGGGGGAGTGATAGAGATGCAAAATAAGAAATAAAAGATGATACAACATTTAAAAAAAACCAAAAGATAATTAAGTCCAGAAGGGGTCATAAATAGGAAAATTGTTACAATTTCATATATAAGCCAGCTTCATATGTCAGTCTATTTTTGTTCTTTGAAAATTAGAATGTTTGTATTATTTAATGATTAAGTTCATAACAAAGAAGAATTTTTTTTTTTACTAAAAGACTGTCTGTATCTGACAAAACACAGAAGAAATAAATGCAAGGCAATTAAGTCAGCCTAGCAACCCTACCAGCTTGACCTTCTGATAGAGATAGTCTGCTCTCCAAACTACCCAATCTACTTCTAGTGTCTAAGGGCACATTTGAATTCAGCTCCTCCTAACTCCAGGGCTAGTGCTCTCTATCCAGTACACTACCTAGCTGCCCCTCCAATTGATTTTCTACAGACCGTGTTTTGACAGTCTTACGTGAAAGAGAGGTAAAAAGAAGACAAAGTAAACAACTCTTTATTATTTGTTGATTTAAAAAAAATGTAACTTCGTGGAGCAAAATGCAACTGAAAGTGTCTTGAAATCATGCAAGTTTCTTGTATAGCGGATGTGATGAAGCCTCAGCATCAGCATTAGGGGGACAGCAAACAGGGACACACGCTGAGCAAGGGTGTTTGTGACCATCGTAGATATCATTTGCTGGGTCCCAAAAGAAGAGAATTTCCCTATTAATGCACAGGTTCTACGGATGTTCTTGTTTGCAGGTGACATTGTACTGCTTTCTCAATGAAATGCACAGAGATCAGTCTAGCTAACTAAACAGGAAAGACAAAGTGGATCACAAATACATATTGCCTCAATTATGACAAAGATTTGAATGAATACTCCATTGGCTTAATCCATAAGTACATAGATCTTGGAAATGTACTAAAGAATTTGGTCTCAGAATGAAATAAAAGGGGAAAAAAGCAAACTAAACTGCATTTAAGAAATTGCACAGTACTTTAAATAATCTCAATCTATTTCCCATTGCAAAAGCCCGTCATTTTAACAATGATAGTAATAACTAACAATACTTTCATGGTTTTGAATAATGAGACATCCCAACTGCCAAAGAATCATAATTGCAGGCAATAAAAAAGCAAGTTGGGAAAAAGCAAAATGCGGCATATTTCCAGCGATGAATTTTATGTGTGATAGGACACAAACAGGAGAGTGGATAGAGTTGTGGGCTTAAAGTCAGGAAGACAATCTGGGTGATCCTGGGCAAATAACTTAACCTCTCTTAGCTTCAATTTCCTCATCTGTAAAATGAGGGGGTTGGACTCAATGGCCTCTATGGTCCCCACAAGCTCTAAATCTATGTTCCTATAGTTCTAGGTATGAAAATAAGGTGGGCCAATCATGCATCAAGAATAAAGAATAACCAGTGACTTACTTAAATATGCACCGGTCTCTACAAAATGTTAAAAGAACCAGTGGAAGACTTTGATTATGTCATTCTCTGTGGAGGACTTATGGAAAAAATATGAACAAGAACTGCACAAGATAAGAGAGTATGGATAAGTTTCAATCCACACTGTTGAAGGGATAGTACCTATATTGAGATTATGCTTCTATTGAAGCATTTAATAACTAGTTTATTTCGTATTAGCGATAAGTACTGCCATAATCCATTGGATTTGTGACTTCATTGGTGTGAGTACTCCCTCCTTTGGTGGTGATTGCAACCCATCCAGACCTTCTCCTCCTACTTAATTCTTATCCATGATCCTTCATTGGGATGTTCCTGTAGGTGTTCCATTGACCATTAACCAGTTTAATGCTCAAGATCCCTATATGCTAGCCATCATTGCTGCTATATGACTCACCTCTTTTTCCAATGATACATTTCCTTTATGATAGCATTGCTGGAAATATGCTAAAGTCTACTTGCACCTACCATGCATCTTTCCATGGCCCTCTGGGTCATCTGTAGCTTTACTTCTTTGATTATTGTGGTGTTCGAATACACACAACCATACATCATCAGGAAAACATTTCTGTTAAAAAGATAGTGTTTTTATGTCAATGAACAATTTGGGATTATTGAAAGAACAGTACAATCCAGACTATTCCTATTCATCATGAACCCAACTCACTACCAGTTGGAGATAATGTACTGAGGCACTACTTTAATAGCTTACCCAATAGCAAGTCTTAGCAATAAGCAACTTTCACCCATTTACTTTTCCCTAAATAGACTTTTCTCTACCATCTCTACTGAAAAATCACGGACATCACTGAGGACGTCCTATAATGGTCTGGGACTTGATGCAAATGGCACAATATCACCTGCAAACAAGCACATCACATCTGGAGAACCTCACTGTTCCTAGAGAATCCCTCTTTTATTTAGACCTTTCATAAGTTCATGACAGTGGTGAAAACCTCATATCAATCTTTCTGAAGACTTTCAGCTCCACTGCTTTGTGCTGGTTTTGATGTAATAGGACTTGTAATTTTTCACTATCTTCCTCCTACTACTTAACACATGACTTTGTATTCTAAAACAGTGTTTCCTTGGATGCCATGTCTTGCCACTGGACAAAGATATTAAGTGTTTGCTGGTTAAGACTGGTTCTAGGCTCTTTTGGTCTCCTCATTGTAATGATCATTTTGCATAACTTAAATTTTTGTTGGAATTGGAGATAGCCAAAGTCAATATCTCTGTGTTTTTTACTTTTTAGTTTGGGGAACAGACAGTAGCTTTGAAAAGATAAAGCTGAAGCTCTTACAAATATTCTTGACCATCTTCAAAAATTTATTATCTCTTCCTCTAAATTTAATACTAATTTTGACTTTTGCTCTAACTAGTCAGTCAGTGCTGACTGCTCTGACAGCTGATTCTTATATGACTAGCATATTAGTATCAATTTCCTGGAAAGAGACCTTATTTGGTGCTTGGCATTTTCAATGCCTTCTGATTCTCTTCCAGAAGAAAATCTTTGAAATATTTCTTAAACTTGAACCACATTAGCATTTCACCATCCTTCCCTGTGCTCACTTTTGTAATTTTATCATAAGCCAGTGTATTTTATCTCTGTCTAAATGTATGAAACAGCTATTTAGAGAACTTAGAGATAAGTTAATGTTTACAGATTATCTAAAAAATCTATGAGTTCTTCTTTTTCCATCACTCCAGTACTATCAGGACTTGAGTCACATTTTATTTTTCTTTGTTTCATGTGTTGTTGCCATGGCCAAAGAAATCATCACCAGTTTACTGAGTCTCTCTCCATACTTAGATTAGTCCTTGAGCTCTGTTACTGGGGCAGTAATCAAAGCCTTTTCAAGTAGAAACTGCCAAAGCTTATACCTGCTGGTATAGGTGCAAAACCTCCACTCTGATATTCTATCCACTATAATTGATCTTCCTTGGCAAATGATATTGGGGCAATGATCCCTGATGATTGATCCTGGGGGATCAGAATGGGGGATCAGAATCAATCAGAATGAAGGCTTGAGATAATGACATTACAGAATATCCCATAATCCCTTTGTTAGCCTCGAACCCTGAGGGGGAGGTGATGCAGATAACCAAGATCTGGGGATCTGAGCTGCCAGTATGAGTGGGAATAAAAACAGAGACTCCCTAGAGTCCATATCATTATACTTGCTTAATGGCCCAGTCAAATCTTAGGGTGCAAGGGAAAACTATGGAAGCTTTCAAAAAGAATACAATCAAAGGGACCTTGGAGGCTGTAACAGGATTCATTTCTACCAGCATTTCCTCATAACACGGTTTAGGCCCATGCTTCCTCCTTCCTCCTGTGGCAAGAATCAGTTTTCCCTAAACTTCCCTGAAGCAGCTTCATGGCATAAAAAGGCAGGATTGGAGCCCTCAGTCTTGGTGGATTTCTGGAGGCTACAAGAACCACAGCATCCCATCCCATTGTCCAGACACATGGAAAGAGGGGAGGCCATGGTCTACAGCTAAATGCCACTGTAAGCCTTACTGGACATCCTTACTGTGGTGGGAAAAGGAACAAACCTCCTTTTCTTAACTGTTCAATGACTTGTGAGTTCCTAATCGCATCCCAACATCAAATCTGAACTGAGAGTGCTAACATTAGGTTTGCCTCAAACAGTGACTATCAATCTAACTTTCTCATTTTAAAGATGAGGAAACTGAGTGCTGCCACCACATGTGAAAGCAGAGAGGCACCACCAACCCTTTCTTCATGTACTCCTCTCTCTGTATAATGACACCTATGCTGGAGTACACATAAGACATCAATTTTGATCAACAGTGGCTTCCCCCCTCCTTGTATCATAAGACTAAATAAAGATGGAGCGGCTAGGTGGCACAGTAAGTAGAACATCGGTCCTGGAGTCCGGAGGACCTGAGTTCAAATCTGGTCTCAGACATTTAACACAAAAACTAACCGTGTGAACTTGGGCAAGTTACTTAACCCCAACTACCCTCAAAAAAAAAAAAGACTAAATAAAGATAATGTATTTAGAGTTCCTAAAATGAGTCACGTTCAATATATGCTAATGGCTATAAAAGGCCAGTGACTGTCCCAGGGTGCATGTGTGTGGCATACACAATTTAATTAATTGATAAACATTTATTAAGCACCTGCCATATCCAAGACATTGTTCTATATGCTGGAAGTATAAAGACAAAAAATGACAGTCTTTGTCCTCAAGGAGCTTACAATCTAAGGGCAATGTGACACATACATAAAGAAGGATAATACAAGGAGAACTGAGAGAGAGGCAAAGGAGAGTTTAAGGCAAATTTTAGGAGGAGAAATGATTTTCATCTGCTACCATCATGGAAGGCTTCATAGAAAAGGAAGTATTTGAGCCTGGCCTTAAAGAAAGAGAATAGTCTTAACAGATAAAGATAAGGAAGCAGCCTGCTGGGAATAGTCGGCATACTACTACTACTACTATTAATAATAATGATAATTGGGGCAGCTAGGTGGTGTGGTGAATAAAGTACCGGCCCTGGAGTCAGGATGACCTGAGTTCAAATCTGGCCTTAGACACTTAACACTTACTAGCCATGTGACCTTGGGCAAGTCACTTAACCCCAACTGCCCTCCAAAAAAGAAAAAATTATAATGATAATAAATGATAATAATAATGATAATATCTAACATTTATATAGCACTTAGTATGTGCTGGGCATTGTGCTAAGCACTTAACAAGTTAATATCTCACTGGACCTCACAATAAACCTGGGAGATGAGTGCTATATTATCACCACTTTACAGATGAAGAAAACAAGGTAAACAAAGGTTAAGTGACTTGCTCAGGGTCACACAGGAGGCCATATCTGAACACAGGTCTTCCTGACTGTGGGCCAAATGCTTCATCTACTGAGCTGCCTAGCTGCCTAATATGACTTGAATATCTAAGAAAGAGTAGTGTGAACCAAATTTGGAAAGTTATGTGGCAGAGGTTAAAGGCATCACAACATCATTTAGCAAAGATGAGAGCATTTGGCTGCTCACAATGTGACTATTTAAGAACATGCGGAAGTATCCTGGTCTGACATCTCTGCCCTTTCTCTGCTCAGCTCCTTGAGAAATGTAAACCAGGTGTCTACTTCCTCTCCTCTAATTTGCTTCTGTTTGTCTTCTGATGTCATCATTCAGCTGTTCCAAAGTTACCAATGAACTCTTCATTGCCAGATCTAATAGCCTTTTCTCAATCCTCATCCTTGACCTCTGTAATTTTTGACATCCTAGGTTGCCATTTCCCCCTTCATACTCTTCTCTCTAGGTTTGCATGACACTATTCTCTCTCGGTTCTCCTCCTGACTATTCCTTCTCATCCTCACTTTCTGGACCTTCATCCATATCATGCCCTCTAGCCATAGGTATTCTCCAAAGCTCTGTCCTGGGCTCTCTTCTCTTCTCCCTCTATACTATCTATTGGTGAGCTCATTAGCTCCCATGGGTTCAATTATCATCTCTATGGAAATGATTCGAAATCTATATATACAGCTCTAATCTACTTGTCTCCTGAGTTCTAGTTCTAAATCACAACTGCTCTTTAGACATCTCAAACTGGATTTGAAAGCCAACAAGTCCAAAATATAACTCATTATTTTTGTCTGCCTCTTCCCACCAACTTTCCCATCTTCCTTCCTTTCTTATTACTGTCAAAGGTGCCACCATCCTCTCAGTCACTCAGGCTAGCAACTGTGGTTTTATCCCTAACTCTTATCTCAACCACCCTGCTGCATGTACAATCTGTTTTCAAATCTTATTTCAACCTTTACAACCTCTCTTATATATACCATTGTCTAGGACAAGCCTTCCAACTGATCTCCCTTTTTCACACCCTCTCTCCCTACTCTAATCCATCCCCCACTCAGCCACAATGATTTTCCTAAAGCACATGTTTTACCATGTCATCACTCTACTTAATAAGCTCCAGTGCTTCCCTATTACTTCCAAGATCCAATATAATACTGTTTGGCATTTAAAGCCTTCTTCCCTACCTCTTATTTCCCACCACACACTCTATATTCCAGTCACATAGACCTTTTTGCTGTTCCTTGTACACAGCACTCCATTTCCCAACTTTATGTCTTTGCACTCTATATCTCATTCCCATGCCTAGAATGCTTTCCCTCCTTCTTAGCTTCCTTCAAGATTTAGTTTAGATCCCACCTTCTGCAGGAGCCCTCTCCAGATTCTCATGTTGTAGTGACTGACAATTGAGTTCCCCTTCCATCTACTCTGTATAAATCTTGTATTTACCTAGTTATTTACGTGTACCCTAACCATTGGAACATGAGCTCCTTGAGGGCAAGGACGATGATTTTGCCTTTCTTTTTTTATCCCCAGAGCTAAGCCCAGAGCCTGGTACATAGTAAGCATTTAACAAATGAGTGGTGGTTACTTGATTGATTGATTCATGGCTATTATCGGTTATTAGTGGTTAGATACCCAGCTGGGTATGGTGGAAGAAAAAGGGCAGACCAAGAGCTAAACTTGAGGTTACTGTGGTGCATTGAGAGAAAGAGAGGGAATTTAGTGTAAGGATAAGTTAGGAGCTCAGTGCACTGGGGACAGAGCAGGAGGTTGGAAAACTGAGTCAAGTATGAGTGAATGAGGAGAGCAGATAGTGTGCATAGGAAAGAGAAAGGACAGAAAACGAGGGTTAAGGCCAATGAATGGCTGGAAGACACAGCATAGGAGTACAGGGAGGGTTTGGGTCCCAGTTCTTTCCTCCCCAAAATCCGGTAGTATAACTATCAGCACAGCAGAGACATCAGTGATGGGAGGGAGGTTCGACAGCACAGAAGTCAGACTGCAGTAGATTGAAGAATCAGTAAGGAAGTAGAGACAGCAAGAATAGACTGGACTATACTTTTTTTTTTTTAAAGTTTGGGACAGGTATATGACAAGCATATTTATAGTCTGTGAGAAAGAAGGCAGTAGGAAGGGGGGATTGAAGAAAAGAGAAAGTGAATGGTTGATAAGAGTAAAGTCCAAGAGGATATGGGGATAGGATTAAGGGCATAGGTAGGGGAAATTAAGAGGCAGCTAGAGCTCTGGCCAGGGTCAGGAAGACCTGAGTTCAAATTTGGCCTTAGACACTTAATAGCTGTGTGACCCTTGGCAAGTCACTTAACCTTTGTTTGCCTCTGGAGAAGGAAATGGCAGACTAGGATCTTTGGCAAAAACAAACAAACAAAAACAAAACAAAAAAAACCAAAGACAATATTGGAGTGTTATGGTCCATGGGGTCATGAAGAGTTGGGACATGACAACAGAGGTAATTAGCCTGAGCAAGGAGGTGGGTCATCTCATACTCTGAAAGTTGGAGGATGGACACATCTTTTCAAAAAATTACAAAGTATGATCATCTGCCAAGAGAGATTTAGGTGTTCAATAATAGTGCTATCCTAGGGTACTAGAAACAACTGCACAACAGATCAACCTCATCGCTCTTTTCCTTCCTCTACCCTTAACTTACTTGCCTCTAGAACACAAGACATTAGAGTACTGACAAACAAAAAGTCCACCAATCAGACACTATTTGCATACTGTTTCTAGCTCTATTATGTCCCTGATGAACAACAAATGGAAAGTATAATTTGAAAATTATTATGGGCTGTTAGATTTCCCTAAGAACATGTCCCTCTATTGCTAAGTCTATAAAAACTCCCTTAAAGAAGTCTACCATTCCTCCCCCTATCACTCAATGTAAGGAATGAAAACGCCTTGAGAGATTGTTTCATTCTTTTAAACTGTATTCTTAGCACCTAGCCCAGTGCCTGGCACACAGCAAGCCCTAATAAATTCTTACTGATTGATATGTGCTTGTGTAACATTACATGCACATCTTACATAGCATGTACATACATCCATACATATAAATAAAATAGTTATATTAGAATAACAAAAATTCAAGCTTAATAGAATCTTGCTGAATTGAATTAAATGAATTATTGGGGAAACACACAACGATAACTAGATGCATAGGAAACAAATCATAATATGTTCAGCAATTCTCTCCTACAATCCCCTATAATTGAGTATGGCAAGAATTAAATATGGCATTTAATAGCTTAAGACTTTTCTGTGTAGCAGTTTTCTAGCATTTGACTAATTTCATTCACTAAAAATATTTATGGAGTGCTGACTATTTACAAAGAAAATTGTACTATGCACTAACTACAGACAATACAATTCTTGGCCTCAAGGGGTTGCCATATTAACAGAGTGTCAACACAGTCCTAACCTATCTTTTTATTTACTAACTTTTTTTTTTAAAGCAATTGGGGTTAAGTAACTTGCTCAAGGTTACATGGCCAGTGATTTCTGGGTGTGGTGCTGAGTATCTGAGCCCGGGATTCGATCCAGGTCATCCCAACACTGGAGCCGGTGCTCTTACTCACTGAGCCACCTGGCCGCCCCTACTAACTTTTTTTAATGTACTAACAGCACAGCACTATCTTTTCTTTTTTTTTTTTTGGTAAAGTTTTCCATTCTGGTTTCTTGTTTGTCTTTGTGGTACAAAAGAATGGTTAGTAGGTTTTAAATGATAAGCTTGAATATTTCACTTCCATTTTATCAGGGAAGGCTTTGTGAGAGTGGTAAAATCTAAGAAGGATCTTGAATAAGGGAAGAAAGTAACTGGGGGGAGGGGGCACGGCCAGGTAGCACAAGAGCACCGGCTCCAGTGTCAAGAAGACCTGGAGATCGAATCCAGGGCTCAGACACTTAGCACTCATCCAGAAACACCTGGCCACCTAACCTTGAGCAAGTTACTTAACCCCAATTGCTTAGGGGCGGCCAGGTGGCTCAGCAAGTAAGAGCATCAGCTCCAGTGTTGGGATGACCTGGATCAAATCTGGGCTCAGATACTCAGCACCACACCCAGAAACAACTGGCCGTGTAACCTTGAGCAAGTTACTTAACCCCGATTGCTTTAAAAAAAAAAAGTAACTAGGGGGGACAAGAGGAAACAAAAGTATTATATGTTATGCACTGTGCTAAACTCTTTACAAATATTGTCTCCTTTGATTCTTTCAATAACCCTGTAAGGCAGTACTTATTATGATCCCAATTTTACAGTTGAGAAAAATGAGGCAGACAGAGGATAAGTGACTTGCCCAGGGTCACACAAGCCAGTAAATTTCTGAGGCCAGATTAATTTTGATAAAGTCAGTGAAATTTAAAGAGGATCCTGACTCAGGGAATAAGAGAAGGAAGGTACATGATCAAACAAGTTGGTGGCACATAATTCAGGAATTCAGTGGTGATACCTGAGAATTTGGGAGGCCAATGGTCAGTTTTATTTAGGTGGGACAATATAGGATAACATATTTGGAGCTGGACAAGACATTGGACTTAATCTAGTCTAACCATCCCATTTTATATTAGAGGAAACTAATAACCAGAGAAGTTAAGTGATTTGCTAAAAGTTAAACAGGATCTGAACCCAATCTTTTGACTGCAAAACCAGCAATTTCTTAACTGTATCTTACACAGGAATCAAGAAAGGGATTGTCCTCTGAGGTACCACATCTCACCAGTCAGATTGGCTAAGATGACAAAACAGGAAAATGACAAATGCTGGAGAGGATGTGGGCAAACTGGAACACTAATGCATTGTTGGTGGAGCTGTGAACTGATCCACCCTTTCTGGAGAGCAATCTGGAACTATGCCCAAAGGGCTATAAATACTTTCATACCCTTTGATCCAGCAATACCACTCCTAGGGTTATATCCCAAAGAGATCATAGAAATGGGAGAAAGACCCATATGTACAAAAATGTTTATAGCAGCTCTTTTTGTTGTGGCAAAGAATTGGAAATTAAGGGGGTGTCCATCAATTGGGGAATGGCTGAACAAGTTGTGGTATATGCATGTTATGGAATATTATTGCGCTATAAGAAACGGGGAGCAGGCAGTCTTCATATTTACCTGGAGAGGCTTAAAAGAACTGATGCTGAGTGAGAAGAGTAGAACCAGGAGGAATTTGTACACAATTACAGACACAACGTATGTGTGATGACCAACTTTGATAGACTGGACTCTTCTGAACAATGCAGGGATATAAGTCAATCCCAAAAGACGCATGATGGAGAGAAAAACGTGCATCCAGAGAAAGAACTAGAAAGAACTAAATTTATATCCAGGTGGAAGCAAAATACCTGATCTTTTTCGTTCTCTTATTTGATTTTATGTCCTCTATACCATTTTTCATCCCAGCGGGTACAATCCATCCTTATAACCTGACCATTGTATAATGTGAAAGTATCTACAGATCCTATACTTGATTATAAGACGCCATGGGGGGGAGAGGGGAGGGAGGGGGACAAAATGTGAAATTCAAGGAATTGTGGAATTGAATCCTGTAAACTAAAAGGAAACAAACAAATTAATAAATTGAAGAATTAATAAAAAAAAAAAGAAAGGGATTGTCCAGTTTTTCTTATCACAAACTCCATACCTGTGTTTGCGACTTTTATCCTATCATCTCACAACACTCAGACAATTTCATTAGATATATTTTTTTTGGTCTCCATTTCACAAATGGAGAGACTGAGGTATAACTAATGAAGCATATAGACAACCCAAGCAGCACAATCTTCCTTAACTCAGTATTTCTATGAAGACCAGCTGTGATTCTGCTAAAATGGTTATGATAACTGAGAACATAATTTTCCTCTGACCTTCTCTAAAAACTAGTTTTCTTTCCCATTGTTAGGTGCTACTTATAGAAATCCTCTCCCTGCTGCCCCAAAATGAGCTTTTTTTTTGGGGGGGGGGTATAATTTTGAAAGAATGAACCATATAAACAACCTGAAGGCTTGAGCTCATAAATTCCCACAAAGTGACCAGGTGTGTGCGTGCGTGTGTGTGTGTGTGTGTGTGTGTGTGTGTGTGTGTGTGAACATTACCAATAGAAAGCTCTTTAAGGAAGAATCAGGATACTATGGAGAGAGTTAGTATGACAGCATGGCACCATACAATACAGTACAGTACGGTACAGTGAGTAATCCTTTTGTTATCCTACACAAAAAGATCCGCACCTGTGGTTTCAATGCTTTAGGGAACTCCAAGAAAAGAACTCTCCTTCTATCAATACTGGTCAGCATTTTCTAAATTGAGAAAGCTACCTAGGAAATCGAGAGATCAAGGAATTTGTCTAAAATGACACAACACAGTAGTATGCGTCTGAGGCAGGACTTGAACCCATGTGTCTTAGTACTGAGGCCAACTTTTTGTCCACTCTACCTCTGCCGTGCACATAGTAAAGTAATGTTGAGAGGGATTACTAGCTATGAAATTTGCTTTTGTAGGATCCCAGGATTTAGAGCTGGAAGGGACCTTAGAAACCACCTAGTCTTGCTTTATATAAATGTTGCTATCGTAGTCATCATCATCATCATCATCATCATCACCTCCTATGGATCCAATTATCATTTCTATGCTAATAATTCTCAGATCAACTTATCCAGTCTTTGCTTGCTCGTGTTGCCACTCAATTACTTGACTTTTGAGCTTTTTGCCACAGTAGAACTCTGCTTCCAGAGAGGAGAGCTTTGTCCCAAATTGCTGGGTTTTTGTAGCTGCCAGTATGATTAGTTGGCTGCCTTCTCTGAAGCCTCCACTGGCTCTGACACCTGGTCACACACCCCAGGACCTCCACCCTAGACAGCAATCCATATCTGAGCAGGTTAAATGAAGAGCAATTACCTCTCAGAACGGTTGCTTTGTCCCCCTACAATCTGCAGGCCAGGAGTTCTGAAGCAACCATGCAGCCACCAGGCCTCAGCCACTTATCCCTCTGGGGGCAAAGGCTGAACCACACTCCCAGACTCCCTGTTCCCAAAGTCTACACTGACCTCTCACTCTGTCTTTGGCATTTATGGGTTGATAATTCTGGCAACCACCACAGCTGCTGGTGATCCACTCTCCTGACATCCCTCTAGCAGCGGTTGGTTGTGGCTGCCCTGAGACTAAAACTGCAGGCTCACACGGGGCTGGGCTCTGCTCCCAGTGGGCTGCAATGAACCCTTCCTGTCTGCCTGCCAGGCTGTCTTCAGCAGGAGATTTGTTTCTCTCTGTCACTTTTTGGGTTCTGTAGCCCTAAAGTTTGTTTAGACTCATTTTTATAGGTATTTGAGGTGGTTATGGGGGAGCACAGGGAGTTTTCCCGCTTCTATGCCACCATTTTGGCTCCGCCCCCCCCCCAACTTATCCAGTCTTAACTTCTTTTCTAACCTCTTCTCTCATCTCCATTGCACATTGGGTGCCCATTGGACATCTCAGACTAGACAAACTACTGAAGTCCTGTAGGTATCTAAAACCCAACATGTCTAAAACTGAACTCATTATCTTTCTCTCCAACCCCTCTATTAACTTGCTACCCAAGGGCACCACTATCCTCCCAGTCACCCAGGCTCACAACTTCATATCCTCCTCATGTCCTCATCTCCCCCCTCCCCAAATCCAATCTACTGTCAAGTCATGGTGATTCTACCTTCAAAACATATTCCATATATTCCCTCTTCTCTCCTCTGACACTGCCACCACTCTGGTACACCTAGGCCCTCAAAGCCTCATGATTAGTCTATTGTATTAGCCTTCCAGTTGGTTTCTCTACCTCATGTCCCCCATATCAGTCCCTCTCCACTTAGCTATCAAAATGACCTTCCTAAAGAATAATCACATCGTCATTCAATAAACTTCATTGGCTCCCTATTACCTTTAAGATCTAATATAAAATCCTTTGCCCTTCAATGACCTTTATAACCTGAACCCTTTCTAGCTTTCCAGCTGTGTTACACCTTACTCCCCTACAAGTACTCTATGATCCAGAGATACCAGCCTTCTTGCTGTTCCTCCCACAAGACATTCCTTCTCTTGATTTCATGTTTTTTTTCAATGGCTATCCCCCATGCCTGGAATTCTCTCATTCATTTACATCTCTTGGCTTCCTTCAAGTCCCAACTAAAATTTTACCTTCTACCAGAAGCTTTTCTCAGTCTCCCTTAATGTTAGTGCCTTTTCCTTACCGATTTTCTCTAATTATAAATACACACACATATACACAAACACACACAGAGACATACACATATATGTATGTGTATATACATATATGTATACATGTGTGTATGTATATAGACACACAAGTATACCATCTTGTTTGTTCCTAATTGTTTTTGTGGTGTCTCCCCCATTAGATTGTGAGTTCCTTGAGACCAGGGACTGTTTAGTTGTCTTTCCAGGTATCCCCAGCACTGACCACAGTGCCTGGCACATAGCAGATATTTAACAAATGCTTGCCATCTTGACTTAAAGTCTTTCTCATTAAAGAAATCATGCTTATCTCAAAAAAAAAACCCCACACTAACAACAACCCACTAACTTTGTTTTTCAAGATTACTGCTAGATAAATTCCTATGCTATTCTCTTCCTAGGGGACGCAGTAAGGTAAGAGAAGGGAAGATTAGTAAGAATTATAGAGTACCCATTCTGACAATATGGAAATAGGTCAAGAAAAGAGACTGGGAGGTCAAGCAGTCTGAGCAGTATGGGGAGATTGCAAGGCAACCATCATCATCCTAGAAATAGTGCCAGTCTTTGAAAAGCTAGTGTCTCAAAGAAAGATACATTGTGACTGACACTTATTATATTAGTTACCAGTGAGAGGGGAATGGGGAAAACACAGAAGAGGAAGTAAGGGAGGAAAAAAAAAGTTTACTTTAGGACAGAAGCAGCTAGGCAGTGCAGTAGATAGAACACTGGACCTGGAGTCAGGAAGACCTGAGTTCAAATTCTCCCTCAAACACTTACATAGTCTGTGTGACCCTGGGCAAGTAAGTCACTTAACTTCTTGTACACTCAGTTTCTTCATCTGTAAAATGGGTGTGATAATAGCACCGACCTGCCAAGGTTGTTGTAAGGATTGAATGATGACATTTGTAAACCTTAAAGTGTTATACAAATGCTAGCTATTTTTATTATCTAACTAAAGCATTACATTGGAAAAGAGCAGAAAATTTTCACTTAAAGAGGCTGAAACTCTACCCCTAGACTGTGCTCTTTTGCTTGGCAGACAGAATCAAAGCCTGATCTTTCCCAAGGACAAAGTGCCTGGCTACAATTGTTATGCCACTAATATTTTTCACTTATTTAAGTGGTTTTGGCAAGGGCACTAGTAAATGGGACCAAATTAAAGCTCCTGTTTGGCTCTTTAGCTATGAGCTGTTATTTAGAAACAGATATCAGCACAGTTCATACAGAGCCACTCTAAACTCTGCATACAGGGCTTATGAAACCCGAAATTAAGGGAATTGTGAGAGCATACAAAAAGACAAGGGGGGTGAGAAATTAAACACTTCTAAAGCAGCGAGGTGGCAAAATGGATAATGCGCTGGGCCTGGAGTCAGGAAGATCCAAATTCTTGAGTTCAAATCTAGCCTCAGATATTCACTGGCTGTGTTACCCTGGGCAAGTCATTTAACCCTGTTTGCCTCAGTTTCCTCATCTGTAAAAATGAGCTGGAGAAGGAAATGGCAAACCATGCCATTATTTCTGCCAAGAAAACCTCAAATGGCGTCACAATGAGTAAGAGGTGACTGAAAAACAAGTCAACAACAACAAAGCACCAACACTGGGTCATGCATGTGAAGCGTTAGTATGAAATGTTTTCTATAATAAGCAAAAAGTTTTCAACAGCATAACTTTATGGTTAATTTCAGACACTCTGCTAAGACAGTCCAGCACCCTATAAAAAGAGATAGCAAGGCTGAATAGCAGCAGAGAGCTAATCATGCTTCCTTGCCTTGAGGGTTTGCACTGTTACTCTGGAGGGGCCTATAGTCTTCTGAAGTACCATGTTGTAGCACACGGCATGATGTCAGGAAACCTGGGTTCAGATACTAGGAGGTGATAACCTATGTCATGTATATTCCTCACACGGGTATTGCAAGAATGAACTCACGTCTTATAAAGGGCTTTGAACTCTCTTGTCTTCCTTGGATGAGAGGCATGAAAACCGTATCCAGGGGAAAAAAAAGAAGCTACATGAGTATCATTTGTTTTTCTGTGTTTGAAAGGAAATGAAAGAAAAGGGAGGGGAAATGTTAACAATCAATCAAGTAACTCACAGATATTTATTAAATATCGACTATGTACCATGTAGTGTGCTAGGTGCAGGGAATACAAAGATAGAAAGGGTTCCAGTCATCAAAGAGCTCCCATTCTATCCCATTGAGATAGAAAAAAAAATTATATGGGATAAAAGGCTTACAGGGCATGGTGGATAGAGCGTTGGGCCTGGAATCGGGAAGACCTGAATTTAAATCCTACTTCTGGCATATACTAGTTGTGTGTCCACAAGCAAATCTCCCTAAGCCTCAGCTGACTCACCCCCAAAATGAAGAGAATAGAGTAGATGGTTTCTAAGGACTTTTTCAGATCTAAATCTATGATCCTCTGATTTACCTGAACAGCCACATAGTACATTTCTTTTCATTTATTAATTTATTTTAGAAATTCATTTTAAACTTAAATACCAAATTAAAAAAGAACATTTCCATGTACACAGCAGAACATAAAAGATTCAATATAAAACAATAAAATTCCATTTCATGAAAACCTATGTAATAAATTCTACCTGCACATGGTATATTAGCATAAGCATTCTCTTCCTACACAGCAATATTTTGCAAGGTAGCTCATGCTCTTGGAGTGATCTGGGAATATATAAATATTACATAAATATTCTAATTTTCATATTTGGAGTTTTTATTTCTTTCAAGTTCTTTTAAATACCAATGAGAATGGTTTCTTTCCTTAGGGCTAGGTCAATAACAAATCTTCTATATTCTTAAAAATTCTTGCCTTTACATTTTTATGTTCAAAAAAGGTTCTGAAAAGCATCTTTAATATTAATACAATATATTTCTTTTAAACTCTTTATTCTGAACTTGACAATGCTAAATAAAATGTAAGCATTTTCCCCACATACAGAGTATAACAGAAAAAGGAGATTGTTCTTGTATTTGTAAGGAGATTTTGTATTTGTATGTAATTGTAATTGTAAGGAGATTTTATCTTACATTAAGTCAAAATCTGCCTCTGCCACTTTCACGTAAAATCCTTCTACCAGGAGACAACCCTTCAGATACTTGGGGAGAGTGATCAATGTCTGCTTTTACTTCATTTTCTTCCACCGCCTGAGGTCTGAAACTTTCACAACCCTTTCTGGATAAAACCAAACTCAGGCCTGTAGCCAAAGGCAAGGAAAAAACATATTCATATGACCAAGAACCCTAAATAGTGATTTAAAATGTTACAAATCTTTGTATTTCTTTCAGGATCTTTTTATCCCAGGAGTTTAAGGCTTCCAACAAGGCATTAGCCATTAACAATAATTTCTCAGAGGAAGATTAAGTGCATTTTGCATTTTAAAATGTCTTTTAATAACTGGAGGAACAGAGGTATTGAGAAGCTAATGACTGGCCTTCTGTCCAAGAATTAATGTTTGCTGAACTGAACTGAAATCAATAATAGATTCAAAGGAAAAAACCCAATAATCCAATCTGTTGATCTCTGCTCTATAGAGTGTTGAAGAAATTTTTCTGTTGTAATTACCTTAGTATTTTGTATATTTTTAAATGTGTAGCACTCATTTTAAAAAAATCAATAACATCATGAAGGGAATTTTCCTGCATCCCCATGGTTTAGAACTGGCAAAGAGAGACATGGGTCACATGGCAAAGTGAGAATTATAATTTGGTTCTATATGGTCAGTTATGCCTTATTGCCTTTCTTATCATTATATGAAAGATTAAAGTCATCGTTTATTCATTATCAGATTCATAGCTAACAAGCTAATGGGAAACGTTTTCAGACAGTTTGAGAGTCAGTGAACCGCCACATTGGGCACTAAGAGAGAATCTGGATAAAGTGCTGGGCAGCCAGATATCAGCACAACAGCTGGGTACCATATGTGAACCTAAAACCTCCATAGCCAACAATTCCCATTACTCTATTTTCAGACACTTCCACACCTTCAAAGGCTTCTAGCCCTCTTCTTTTGCCAAGATCACTTCACTCATTTACTCCTTTTCCCTATCTCACTTCCCTATTCTGCCTAGGATAATAATCCCATCTGCCTTCTCTGTTCTCTTCTCTCATCTACATCTGTTATCTTCCTTTCCCCATTTCAGTCTGCACCTGGAAGCATTTTTTCCTTTCCCTGCTTGTCCAATTGCTTCTTCTAAGACTCTCTGCAGAATTCATTTATACAGTAAAGACTTCTAGTGGATTTCCTATAACTGGAGGTTTTCCTTAAGTTTTCCCCAAAATCTTCTCACCAGTGAAGGTTTCCCACTTAATCCTAGGGTCACAGCTTGATGATCAAATTTCCTTTATAAGTATGCCTTAAATTGGTTATGATCTCACTGAATTTTATAGCTCGTTCCTGCTTTCAGTTGAAGTTCAGAAATGTAACCTTGGCTAACATGGGTGGGGTGTGATGTGGAACCTGTTATTTTATAATTAAGGCCCTTCTGAAAACTCTTTTGCTGGGCAAGATTTCATCTTTTAAATTTTTTTTTCAACAAGGCTACCAAAGGCTTTGCTAAAGCTCTCTAAATATACAAAGTATTTGAAAGTAGCTAAGTAGTTTAGGTTAGAGTGAAGTAAGGTCTTTAAAAAAAGGGGGGGGGGTGCTAACTTCACAATAATGTCAGATTTCCAATAGTTAAGAGTTATGAGATCTCTAAAGTCTCTTCCAAGAATCTCTGGTTCCATGATTATAGGGATGTAGGATCTTAGAATAGAAGGGACTTTGGTGGTCATTTAGTCCAGCTCCTCTACCCAATGGTGAATTACCTTGAAAAGCATCCCAATAAGTGGTTGTCCACCATCTGCTTGTATGCTTCCAGTGGCAGGGAAACCCACTACCTCATAAAGCAGTTAATTCCATTTTTAGACAGCTCCAATTGTTAAAAGAAATCCATTTACATACTGAGTCAAAACCTGTATCCTATAAGTTCCACCCTTTGGTCCTGGTTTCTATGACTAAGGTAATGTGGGGAGAAAAAACCCAAGCAAATAAATAACCTAAAAAAGCCCTTCCTCAAAATAACATGTGGTGGGAAGACTTGTATGAACTGACGCAGAGTGAAGTAAGCAGATCCAGGGGAAAGATATACACAATGACTACAATAATGTAAATGAAAGGAACACTAGAGGGAAGCCAAACTCTGAGTAATTATATAGTAATTATAATGACCAATCTTGGTCCTGGAAAACAAATGACGAAACTCATCCCCCCTCCTTCCTTTTAGCAGAGAGTTGGAGGGAATATGGGTGTGGAATGTTGTATCTACTGTCAGATGTGGTGTCTGGGCTGGTGGTTTTAGCTTAATAAATTTGTTTTTTGTCTTGCAACATGGAAAGAATTGAGCATTGTCCTCACCAGTGGAGTATCAGAGATCAAGTGAGGTTCTGATTGATGCCTCCAAAATATCACACAAGATGTAGGTGTGTGTGTGTGTGTGTGTGTGTGTGTGCCCACGCATGCACATGCACACATCTCATTCCTCCTCTCATGGGCAGGTCCAACATCGTACTTGTTTCTGAGTTTGGTTTACTCATTCCAATTTGCTCTCACCCTGGCAGATCTAAGTTCTCAAAGGTAGAACACCACAACATGGTTACATTGAATTTTCTCAGGGTCCTACCCTATTGGTGGATAATACACTTCCCCTTTTTACTACCCTAGCTCTTCAGTCCCCATGTAATGTGTTTTCCTTCTCTACAGTCAGACACTTACAAGGTAACACACCCACACAATGTGTGATATTTAAACAACTAGGCATTCCCAAATATTGATACTTCTAGATATTAAACGTAACCATTTACTTGATAAGGCAAAAGAAATATATCATATACAAATCATAAAATACATCATAATACACACATAAACTCAGATCATACTTTTCCACCAATTATACTCAAAAGCTATGATGAAGAATGGGTCCACACTTACAAGCACCTGCCAGGTGCCAGTGAAACACATGAGGAAGGAAAACTCCTATGCTTAGGGTAACTCACTTCTGGGCTGCCAGCTGCAATGTTATTGGTCCATTCAGGAACCATTCAGTTTCACCACATGAAACTGCTTCTTTGCTTGCTTCACTGCAGACCCTTACTTCTTTCCAGCTGGAGAAACCCTTTTCTTCTCTTTCTTCAGACACAGCCTTTTAAAGCTCTTTCAGTTAACCATCACCCTTAAAAGGGTATTTAGACACCTGTTCATTCCTCTTTAAGCAATGGAACTCCAAAGCTATGGCCCTCTCTGGATGATACAGACCAGATCAGTCTCAATCACAGACTTGAATGCTATGCTGTCCAAACAGTCAGCTCACCAGGATACCAAATCCCCTCCCCCCGCCCCCCCCCCCCCAAACCCTGCCTCACCTCCCCCACCCCCTGCTTTTCCTTTTCAAGCAAAAAGTGGCATCAGAGAACAACGAACCCTTATGGAAAGCTTCACCTTTCATAATGGGTGGTGCTGAAGGGCAATAGCTCTCAGAACTCTTGGGAAATGAAGGTAGGATTTCTCTTTGACTTGTTCAGCTGAAGCCTTCTATCAGCTGCTGTTCCTGAACCTAACTGCCACAGCGCGCAGGGGTGTGCTAAGGCTGGCTCCAACCAGCTCCAGAGAGACAATTATTTCATTTTCGGTATGAACATTTCAAATACTACAAGTCAAGGCTTGAATTACTGTTTTGATGATTGTCTAGACTTCAGAAAGTGATGGAGAAAATGTTAACAATGCAGATTATACTTAAAGGCATGTCCTGTGAACCCTCCTCCCCAAAGCTGATTGTTAAATATTTACCAGCACACCAGTGCCCACAGGGCAGCTCTTGGTTTTTCTCGCTGACTCTTCAAGTTTTCTCTCCAGTTCCTAGGCTGTCCCTTCTCCCTTCCTGCTATGTCTTCAGCTGCTTAAATGAGAACCTTTTGACTCTCAACAATGCACCTTTTGCTTAAAAAAAAATCAAAACTCTCCAAAGTTCCAAGTTCACTGTCCTTTTAAATCATAACTCAGTCTCCAAATGTTTATAGAATTTCTCATTATTTTGGTTTTATAATCTTTAATAATAAAATGTGTATATGCAAATTAATTGATATACCATCATGCTTCACAATTCTCTGATGCTTTTAACATGTTAGTCTTTCTCTTTAGTGATCTCTTCTTTTGTTTCTTTCCATTCAAACTTATCTACCTCTGCCTCTTTATAACATTAAATAGTTCCCAAACAACCTCATTAGTAAAAACATACAAATCCTCACAAAAATTGCAGATCATTTTTTCTCTAAAACAATCCAAATCACATATGAAAGCTCTTTCTTCAAACTCATACTAACTGTGTATTTATAACATACTTCTATTTCTACTCTTTTTAAGCATCAAAATATTTATCTATAACAGTCACATCCTGTGACAGTGACTATAATTTCCTTTACAGAAAAAGATGTTTTCTGTCCCTTTCATTGCTAAACTGTTGTATTTATCTAAAAGGGACATTATACTTTATACTCTGTTTAAAAGAAGGGTTCAATCATTCAGGGTGGTGGGGATATATGTGGAAATGACAGTGAGGTAAAAACAAAAAGTCATTTAAAATAATTATATTGATTATAACCATTACCTCTATCTACCTGATATTAGAGCAATCAAAGTCTAATTGGGCTTTATATATGCTCATTTTTCTATTTGAGGACTCCAATGAGATTTAAGAATGGGAATGTAACTTCCTGAAGCTGTTCTTATCAATTATTAGGAAAGATGACAGACCCAGAAAATTAGACAATCCTGTGAAAGGAATTAAGGATTTGCATGTTTTTTTTAAAGGATAGAAATTTGGAACAGAAACAACTTAGAATCATGGAAAATTGAGGAATAAGAAATATCTGTGGGCATAGAGAAGCTTGAAACTGCCATAAGAAGGAGACATAAAAGCTAGAGACTAGGAAAGATAGAATTGGTAGAGTCAAGGGGAGCAAAGCCCCTTCCTGCCTTCCCAGTCTTCTTACACCTTACTCCCTGACATATACTTTTTGATCCTGTGACCTTGGTCTCTTGCCCTGTTCCACAAACAAGATGTTTCAACTCAGCTCTGGGCATTTTTGCTGGCTGCCCCCTATGCCTAGAATGTTTCCTCATCTCTACCTCCTGGCTCTCCTGGTTTCCTTTAAGTGCCAACTAAAATTCAAGCCTTTCCTAACTCCTCTTAATTCTATTACCTTCCTTCTGTTACTTATTTCCTATTTATTCTGTATTTAATCTATCTATCTATCTATCTATCTATCTATCTATCTATCTATCTATCTATCTATCTATCTATCTATCTATCT
>NW_027185867.1:7184100-7186965 GCF_028583685.1 Petaurus breviceps papuanus
TCTATCTATCTATCTATCTATCTATCTATCTATCTATCTATCTATCTCTATCTGTCTGTCTATCTATCTATCCATATAGGTATATGGATTTATATATATCTCTATATACACATATGTATGTGTATGTATATTGGTTGGTTGGTTGTTGTCCTTCGTTCTCAGAGAGGACCAAAGTTTCAATGTGTCTGACTGTGACTGATCAGACCAATATGAGCTCGGGATGCTCTACCACAGGTCAGGCACAAATAATCCATGTGAACATTTGGGGTGGATTCTCTAAATTTGCACATCCTGCATTTCCTTGGAGCTGTTTCAATTCTGCTTTGCTCATAGAGCACAGCACCTTCTCGGATGTGGGTTCACCATGCTGAGCAGTCCTGTGCCAGAAACTCCTATGTCACACAATCAGTCCAAAGTTCTTAAGAGAGAACTTGAGAGTGTCCTTGTAACCAACCCACCAATATGTATGTGTGTATATCTATCTATATATACACATGCATATATCTATATACACACATGTATGTGCGCGCACACATGTACATACACACCCATAAACACACATGTATGTGTATATCCATAAATACATATACACCCACATATACATACATGTATATATCCAAATACAATACCTGTATGTGTGGACACATACACACATGTACATACACATCCTCAAACACACACATGTATGTGCACATCTATATACACATATTTATATGCATACGCCCACATACATACATGTGTGTACATCTAAATATTCATGCACATATATCTATATACACATATGTATATGTATATACACACACATGCACACACACACACACACACACACACATATATATATATATATATATATTTGTTTGCATGTTATCTCCCTTCCCATTAGATTGAAAGCTCCTTGAGGGGAGGGACTATCTTTTGCCTCATTTTGTATTCCCAGCCCTTAGCATAGGGTGAACTTTAGTTTACTGGTTGATTCATTAACCTTATCAGCTCCCATGGGTACAATTACTACCTCTAAGCAGCTGCTGCCGAGATAGATAAAGAGCTGTAGATAGTGATAGATACAGATAGAGTTGATAAAGATGCAGATCCATCCCTAATCTCTTTCTCGTCCTCTTCTACATCAGCATCTGCCTATTGGACATTCTCAAATGTCCCAGAGGCATCTCAAAATCAACATGCCCAAAACAGAACTCAAATATCTTTACTCTCAAACCTACCCCTTTTGCACACATCCCTATTCCTGTCAAAGGCACCTTTCAGACATACAGGGTCACAATTTGGAGTCCCTTCAGCTCTTCACTCTCCCTCAATCCCCTTCCCCATCAGTTGCCTAATCCTGTCCCTTCTTTCTACATTCCATCTCACATACATGTCCCTACCTCTCTACTAACTCAGATTCCAAATAGTCCAGGCTCTCTCATCACATCTTACCTGTAATACTGCAATAATCTGCATTTTGGCCTCCCCACCTCAGGCCTGTCTACATTCAAAATCATCTTCTAAACAGACACCAAAGTAATTTTCCTAAGACATGGGTATTATCATGCTTCCCCTTATTCAATCAACTCTGTTTTCTCCCTGTTACCTCTAGGATCAAGTCTAAAATCCTCTGGCATGGAAATATCTTCATTACTTGTCTCCTTCCTACCTTCTTCACATTATTCCCCTCCCTGCACTCCCTGATTCAGCCATAGTGGCTTCCTCTATGCTCCACACACATACCACTCCATTTTTTTTTTGTCTCTTTATTTTTGTACTGGCTTTACTCTAACCTGGAATATGTTTTTTCCTTGTGTTTACCTTTTGGAATTCCAGGTTTCCCCCAAGTGCCACCTTTTTCATGAAGCCTTCCCTGATCCTACCCTGCCTCTCCCTCCAACTAGTAATAGAATCTTTGCTAAAACTACCTTGTATCATTTTGTATATATTAGGTATATACACACATATGTGCAAACATATGCATAACTATATATCATACCAATTGTGTAACTATGCACACATGTGTATCTATATGCATGTGTGGGCACACATGCTGGGAATATATGCACACACACAGTCGCCCCAGTTCAGAATAGACACAGTTTCACTTTTGTATTTGTTTCCCAGCATTTAACACAGTGTTTGCAGATTGATTAAGTGGTTGAAAAACAAACTTTGTGGTCAGAAACCAAGCTATCGCTTGAATCAAGGATCAAGTGGTTACAAGAAAAATAGTTTCCACCTGGAACCAAAGGTGGACTTAGGTCCCAGATATACAGAATCTTGCTTCCTTGGTGGTCATGGGAGAATGAGATTTGGTATTGGAATCAGAATAGAGAGCACAGACTAAGAAGGTAGGACAAAGATACTCAAGGAAAAAACAGTCAACTAAGTGGGGGGAAAAATGAAAAGTCTTGGTAAAGGTTAATAATTGCCTTAAATTGAGACAAACTATCTAAATATGGAAAGGCTGCTTACCTGCAACTTACTTTAGACACATGAGAGTTGTCATTTTATTTTTTACATTCCTGTTGAGGATAAAGAAGGTAAAATAAAGATCCTTGCACAAAGAGGCAAATTAGACCTCACAGATATCAGTGAAGATTGGAAGAAACCAATGTCTTAAAATATGGTTTCTTGAGGCGGCTAGGTGGCGCGATGAATAAATCACTGGCTCTGGAGTCAGGAAAATTTGAGTTCAAATCTGACCTCAGACACTTAACACTTACAAGCCGTGTGACCTTGGACAAGTCACTTAACCCCAATTGCCCTGCCCTTCTCTCTCCGAAAAGCAAAAAAAGAAAGGAAGAAAGAAAGGAAGGAAGGAAGGAAGGAGGGAAGGAAGGAAGGAAGGAAGGAAGGAAGGAAGGAAGGAAGGAAGGA
>NW_027185867.1:7186975-7229860 GCF_028583685.1 Petaurus breviceps papuanus
GGAAGGAAGGAAGGAAGGAAGGAAGGAAGGAAGGAAGGAAGGAAGGAATATGGTTTCTTACTCAAAAGAAAATAGGGCAGGTGAAGGTGAGGGGTTAGATACAAAATAACACTGTAAATTAAAACATGCCCATATGAAAAAATCCAGCTATCAGAGAAGGAAACATGGAGGGCAAAAACCAATCAAGGCAGAAACAGAAATAATGTTGTCATCAAAATGTACTCCAGACTACTTGTACAAAAAGAAGGAATAGAAGAGATGTTTGGGAAACATTACAATCCTGACAATCTGGGTATAGAGGGATGATAGTAGTGAAAAGAGCTGGAATGAGAAGCTTCAAATATTTGAATATCTCCTTGAGGTGTCTCCCTGCCAAAGGCAGAGCAACTAATATTTTCTTAATTTGCTTTAATGGTCACTTCATTCTTCAAAGGTAGAAAAACCAACAAGAGGGAAATTGTGTAACTGACTTACCAACAAAAAGGAACTGATTATTGAGTTTAAAATAACATAGACATTGCTGGCAAAATCCTAAAACCAGAAGGCAAATTTGATCTTAGGTAAAATTGAGTCTTAAAGAGACATTCACTTATTCAACAAGCATTTATTAAGCACTATTAAATGTGGGGATACAGATATAACAGTGGAAGTTGAATGAGTGAATCAATCAATCATTCCTCCCCCACCTAAAGTAACTTTATTGGGTAAGAGTACCTTTACAGAATCAATTAATCAAATGAATAGGTCAAATATCTCATCCCACTTAAAGTAACTACCTTGATGAGATAAGAGTGGCTGTATTGGATCAGTCAGTTTATCAAAAGCATTAGACTAAGAATAAACTTATTAAATTAAAATTATTAATCAAGTGGGGAAGGAATAGAATACATCAAGCCACTGGATGAAATGGAAAGATTCTGCAGACTTGGTCACATCATGTTGGTGTGGATAAAATAGCAAGCCAGGTGTAGTCCAGCATTTCAGTGGTGAACCATTCTTAGAGGAAAGAGGAGTCCAGCCAAGCCCCCAGGAAGTGGGAGGGGAGGAGAGTTAATCTTCTCTCTCCACCTTAGCCAGGAGATGACCTTGTCAACTCTGGAAGACTGGAAGATTTTTTTGCACTTGTCATTGGAACCTAGCAGTGTGCCTGGAACAGCAGTGTCTGCCAGAGGAGTTGTAAACAAACTAGAGAGATGGAAGAAAGATAGCTTCAGGACTGAACTGAATGGGGAGTCCTGCAGACAGCTATCCCATGCCTAAGGCAACTTGATGTGGACCCCACAAAGGGGTGACAAGGACTTCCAGCCATCAGGCTCTATAGTTACCCCTTTGTAAACATGTGCTCCCCAAGCTCTAGCCCACTTTTCCCCTGTGGACTCTGTTTGAACTTGTGGAAAAGTGTGGCCCTGGTTTGGGGGAATATTTGTATGAATCTCTCTTACTAAACCACATTAATTAACATGCATTTCTAAACGCTAAATCTAGTTGGCTAATTGATGACTGCTAATTAATGGGGAAAGTATATAGGAGAGGAAGAACTTATGAATGATAATAGTAGATAACCCCTCAACTTTGCTCCTAAAACCCTGAGAGGAGATGGATCCAAGTTCTAGGGACCTGACTCATTAGTGCTGGGGGTAAGGGAGGTAGGGTGCAAGGAGAGTGAGCTTGAGAGTCTGTGCTATGCAAGTGCAAAATGAAAACTGGCCTCTATCTGAAAGATTTTGTGTTCAACTGGGGGGATAGTAATATTTAAACATAAAAACAAAAAACTTATGATTTGAGGAGGAACAGAGTGTGAATAATTAGGGCAACCGAGAAAGGCTTTCCATAGGTTGTAGCATCTGAGATGAACCTTGAAGGAAGCTAAGAGGTGAAGGTGAGGAGGTAGCACCTGTGAGACAGCTTATGCAAAACCATCAAGGTGAAAAATGGAATATAAAATTTAAGGAATCACAAGTAGATCAGTTTTGCTGGGGATGTGTGCAGAGGAGTAGCATGTAACAAGTGTGGAAAGGTAGGCAAGAACTTATGAAGGGTTTTAAATTTCAAGATGAGTCTTTATTTTACCCTAAAGGCAATAGAGAGCCATTGATGATTCTTGAATAGGAGAGTGATGTGGCCAAGACATGTGCTTTAGCAATATTAATGGCAGGTGTGGATTAGTGAGGAGAAAGACTAGAAGTCAGGTTTATAATTAGGCATATGAATATAATTAGGCAAACCATTATGAAATTATGAGACCCTAAACAAGGATGGTAACTATTTAATAGACAGATATGAGAACACGATATAGGGGTAGAATTGACAAGACAGGGAAATTGATTGTTCATAGGGAGGAAACAGAAAGTCAAAAGTCAAAGGTGAGATTGTGAAGACTGACAGGCTAGAAGGAAGACAGTGCTGTTAATAGAATTAGTAAAGTTTGGTGGGTGGGGGAAACAATAGGGTTTAGGACAAAAGATAATAAATTCCTTTTTGAACATGTTGGATTTGAGACGCCTAAAAGTTATCTACCCAAGATTTGATTCTGGTTCTGGACGGGTACAACTAATACTGACTGGATTGTGATCTTACTGATTTGGTAATTCCCTCTAAAAATGCAGGTTGCAATCTTTCCCTGCCTACCTATACTTTGTGACTCCTGAACAAGCACTCCCAAACATTTTCCATATACAAAAGGTCAATTTAACATTCTCCCAATATCACAAACATACCAGTGGAGCAGCCTGTATTTCAACATGTCATCCCTCACTCATACACATGACCAGCCCATCTTCTCTTCCTAACCACAATGCATCCATTGCCTTCTCTGTGATATTTACCTTTAGTTTTTCACATGGCTCAGATCAGGCACAGAAGAAACAGAAAGATGTGACCACTGAGTCATGACTACCCCTATGAAAGAATTAGCAAAGGCACCAAAATATTGGAGAAAGGGAAATGGCATCCTGATTTTCAGAAAGAAAGAAAGACCAAAACACACATTCTAGCTTAATAAACTTGAACTTGATACCTGGTAAAATTCATTCTCCTTGGTGTTATTAAAAGGAAATTTGTGAACACATTGAAAAGGAAGTGGTGATCAAAAAATGATGATGCTCCTTTTCTTTTTTAAATATCATTGTCACATCTCATTGTCTCCTCTGTCCCTAAACAGAATCCTGCCTTACAACAAATAAGCGCAGTAAAGGAAAATAAATAAATATATTGGAAAAATACTTGCCTTATTTTGCACCTATGGTATACCACCTCTTTGCCAAGAGGCAGCAGGCATGCTTTTCCATCAGTCCTCTGATGGATCACTACATTGATCAGAGTTCTGAAGTCTTTCTGTGTTGTTTTACTTTACCTTACTATGGATATTATGTATATTATTCTCCTGTCTCTGCTAATTTTTTTCTGCAATATTTCCTGCAAGTTTTTCAAAGTTTCTCTGAAT
Organism: Petaurus breviceps papuanus; assembly: GCF_028583685.1. Classification (NCBI taxonomy): domain Eukaryota; kingdom Metazoa; phylum Chordata; class Mammalia; order Diprotodontia; family Petauridae; genus Petaurus; species Petaurus breviceps. The sequence continues at coordinate 7,190,418 of NW_027185867.1, forward strand.
TCTCCATGTTTTTCATTTCTTAGGACACAATAATATTCCACTTATTCATATATCACAAGTTGTTCAGCCATTCTCCAATCAGTGGGTATGCATTTTTCCTCCCAGTTCTTTTTTTTTACTGCAAAAAGTGACACTATAAATATTTCTGTATACATGGGAACACTGGGATGAATTTAATAAGATGAAATTGAATAGGCATACATGTATAGTCAGTCTTATATTTGGGTTTAGGAAATCAACTAAATAAGTCCAAGATGGGGGAGGTGTGGTTAGACATGGCTCATTTGAGAAAGATCTGGGGGTTTTAGGGGATGGTAGTCTCGATATGAGTTAACAGTGTGATATGGCAGCCAAGAAAACTAATAGCTAAGTAATTTTAGACTGCATTGAGAGGCATAATATCCAGAACTGTGTTGTGCCCTGGTCAGATGACATCTGGAGTATTGTATTCAATTCTGAATATCTAATTTAAGGAGGGATGTTGGTGAACTGGAAGGTGTCCAGAGGAGGGAAGCCAGTATGGTAAAGGGCTTTGAGTTCATGAAAATGGCAGATTGGTAGAAGGAATTCAAGGTGTTTATGCAAAAAAGAGAAGATTTAGCATTAATTACCTGAAAGACTGTCCCATGTAAGAGAAATTACATTCATTCTATTTGTCCCCAAAGAGAAAACTGGGAGCAATGGGTGGAAATTTATGCTTATAAAGATAAGGTAAAGGAATCGAGATACTACTTTGAAGTAATACTTCTTTACTCACTTAACTTTAAGGGAGTTATGTGTGGACTTAGGTGGCATTCAAGTGTTCTATGCAAAAGCTAGTATTAGACTTGTTTTTCTCTCAAGATGATAGAACTAGGAAAAATGGATAGATTTTGCAAAAACAAAACAAAACAAAACATTTAGGTTTGAAGTAAGGAAAATATTCCTAAAAATTAGAGCTTTCTGAAAGTGAATTGGGCTTCCTCAGGAGACAGTATATTCCTTCTCACAATATATATTCATGCAAGGACTGGATAACCCATTGTTGGGTACATCAAAGAAGTAATTCTTGATGAGATGACCTCTGAGATCCTCTCCAACTCTGAGATTATATGATTATGACTGTATATACTTCACATCACAGGATTTCCTCACATAATAATTTCTGTAGTTTGGAGGAAAGATCACAGGATTTAGAGTCAAGTAAAATCTTTTAAAATTTAAATCTTGTTTTAAATCATGACTTGTTGAATGTTGGGCAAATTTCACCTTTTTAGGCCCCATTCTCTTCATCTGTAAAATGAAGAGATTTGATTACGTGACTTCTAAGGTCCCTGCCTGCCTTGATATCCTGTAATCCTGTGACTGTGCCCACAATGTACTGAAGACGAGGCGGGGGACGGGGAGGGGTACCTTCAGTCAGAGAAACAAAAGAAAAAGGTTAAAGTCCCAGGACCAGAAAGTCTTTCAAGCAGAAACCCCTAATCCACTGCATCCTGGCAACAGAAAGTTACCCAAGTGGTGCCTTTTCATCAAATGTATATGCCTAGGGAATTCTTGAGTTTATAAATCACTACTGGCCTATTTAGCATTCTCAGATTCTGATTCACACATGGTACGGTGAGCTATGGAGAGCCAATGTGAACTCTGCCGAAAGGACAAGAGTCCTTAATCAACCCAGCATGAACACCTTCATTGTGAAACTCGGTATGTTTGAATGCCAAAGGTTTAATCATATGTATGCTAAAACCAACCGCACTGGAAGGCAAAATGCCAGAGGTAGTTGTACCGCTCTGGGGACTGATGCGATCTGGGTCTTCTCAATGTCACTGGCTCAGGGCCAATCTTGGTTGGTGATGTATGAAACTTGATTCTCACTGATGGCAATGCAGAGGTCTATGTGAAATGAGGTTGGTAAACTCAGTGCAGCCCTTCCAAACAAAAATCAATACAGTATTGCTGCAGCTCATATATGCCTATAGATTCAAAATTCTTTACAAACAGCTAATTATTAAGAAGACCTGAAGTACATGCTTTGACTTTGGATAATTATGACTAAATGCAATAAAAGTCTAATGTAATTCAGCCAAAAGACTGAGCATTGGACCTCACTCACTTTAATTCAGTTTATGAGGGGTTTTTACTTCAATTAAGAAGAGCTTTTAGGGGCACCTAGGTAGCACAGTAAATAGGTTCTGGAGTCAGGAGGACATGAGTTCAAATCTGGCCTCGGACACTTAACACTTACTAGCTGTGTGACCTTGGGCAAGTCACTTAATCCCAATGGTCCTGCCTTCACCCTCCAGAAAAAAAAGACAAAAAAAAAAAGAACTTCTAAATTTTAAGCTACTCAAGGGCAGACTATTTGTGAAAGTGGTAGCATCATCTTGAACTGGCTGGAGAACTGACTGTTAAATTTTAAGTGCGGGCATTTATACCTTGAAATTGGCAAGCTACAAAATATGGCTTGATGTATTGTTTTGTTGATTACCTAGACTTAAGAAAGTGATTATGTAGACTTAAGAAAGAAGAGTTAATATTGCAGATTAAACATATTAACATGTAGCACATCCTTTTTTGGAGGGAGGGGGGAGGTGGTGGGGAAGAAAGCAGCTATTAAACAGCCCAGTATAGGACTCTATATTACAAAAAGTACTGAACTTACAGTGAAAAAACTCAAGTTTCCAAATTTCTGCCCTGATGCTTTTTAGATATGTAACTGAGCAAATCACTTTACCTCTGAGTTTAACATCCCTCATCAAAAAAAAAAATATATCACTTGCTCTATCTACCTCAAAGGACTTTTGTTAAGAAAGTATTTTGTTAAGTAGTGAGAAAGAGCAATGGCTAGAGGGCTGAACTTGGAGTCATGCAGACCTGAATTCAAATCTACCCTCCTTTACCAACTAGTTATGTCACCCTGGGCAAGTTGCTAAACTTTTCTCGACCTTAGTTTCCTCATCTGTAAAATGGGGGTGATAATATCACCTACCTCCCAGGGTTATTGTGAAGATAACATATTTGTAAAACTTTATAAAACCTTATCACTCTATATAAATTTTAGCTATTACTAAGCTAACTGCTAAATCCAATCCCCACTCTTTTTTTTTTTAACCAATCTTAACCTCATAGACATGTCTTCAACTTTTTTTTTTTTAACACTATTGTCTACTCCCTCTTCCTAAATACAAACACCCTCTTTCCTTGGCTTTCTTCTTCTGGTACTCCTATTACCTACCTGACTATTACTTTTCACACTTCTTTGCTGTTTAACAGCCACCTTCTTCCCTCTATGCATGATTCTCTCTCAAGGTTCCTCCCTGAGCTCTTCCCTTCTCTTTCTACACTTTCTCCCTTGGTGATCTTCTCAGAACCCATGGATTCCATTCTTATCTCTATGCAGATGACTCCCAAGTCTAAATATATCCAACTCCAATTTTTCTCCTGAGCTCATATCAACAAGTACCAGGTGGACATCTCTGATGGTTGATCCAGAGTCAGTCCCCTAACCTTCCCTATTTTCCATTCCCTATGGGAGATACTATCATCTTCCTAGCCATTGGAGTCCATAACATTAGAGTTAGCCTTTACTCTTCCTTGTCCTTCAGGTCTCATATTCTATCAGTTGGCAAGTGTTTCCAAATCTACTTCCACAGTATCTCTTGCACCCATCTCCTACTTTCCACTCACATGGCTACCACCCTAGTACAGGGTCTCATTCCTTCTCATCTACACTATTGTGAAAAGCATATCATTGTTTTCCCTGGTTCCATTTTATTTCTCCTTCAACCATCCTCTACTTTTAAGCCCAAATAATTATTGATGAATAAGGCACAGTTCTCACTATGTCATTCTCCCACTCAAAAATCTTCTGGTTTTTTTTCAATTGCTTCTAGGATCAATTACAAACTCCTTAGACTGGTGTTTAAGTTCTCCAAAATCTGACTCCTAACTAGCTTTCTAACCTTGTTTTACATTACTACATTTCTTGTACTTTGTGTTGTCGTCCAAATTGGATTTTTTTTTTTTAAAGCAATCGGGGTTAAGTAACTTGCTCAAGGTTACACGGCCAGTTATTTCTGGGTGTGGTGCTGACTATCCGAGCCTGGATTTGATCCAGGTCATCCCGACACTGGAGCCGGTGCTCTTACTCACTGAGCCACCTGGCTGCCCCTAAGCAATTGGAGTTAAGTAACTTGCTCAAGGTTACACGGCCAGGTGTTTCTGGGTGGGTGCTAAGTGTCTGAGCCCGGGATTCGATCTCCAGGTCTTCTCAATACTGGAGCCAGTGCTTTTACTCGCTGTGCTACCTGCCCACCCCAAATTGGATTATTAGCAGTGCACTGAGCTCACCTTCCATCCTTTCACCTTTATGAATTTGTACACACCATGGTCCATGCCCCAAATGGACTCCCTCCTTATTTTTGCTTCTCAGAATCATTGTCTTGTTTCAAGGATTCAGTCAGGTGCCACCTTCCCTAACCCTCCCAGTTATTAGCTCTCTCTCCCATATCAAAATGCCTTACATTTATATTGTCTCCTGCCTGTCCCCAGTAGAATGTAAGATTCCTGACACTGCTTTGCTTCTTTGTATCCCCAGCACCTAGCACAATGAATTGCAAGCTGTAGGCATTGAATACATTTTTTGTTGAATCATGTTTCATCATTGCATTCCCAGCACCTGGCCCACTGCCCCACACATAATCAGTGCTTAATAAATGTGAGTCAGATTGAATCAAGGCAGCCTGGTCCAAGAGAGAGCACACAGGCAGGGGAATGAATCAGATCTGCCAATGGCCCTGAGGAAGTCACTTCACCTACTGGGTCTGGTTTTTATTTGTAAAATGAGGTAACAATACAACCTTCTAGATCCTATTCCTGAACCATGCATGTATGATGTGGGGTGGCTGATAGAAAGTTCACTCCAGGGAAGCATTCACAGAGGAATTTTTCCAGGGCTGTATGGTACTGACATGTGATAAGACTGAAAGTCCCTGCAGTTTTGAAATGACAGTGGAATAATAAGAAAATGTATGGTTTATAGATCAGAAAAAACTATCTGATGGAAGGTATACATTGACAGGAGATATAGAGCTCAGAAAACACAGGAAGAATGAGGAAGCATTTTAAGAGGCTTATTCAAACCAGCTCAGGTATAGAAATCTTCAAAACACATACCATGTGTCACATTCCCTGTCTCAGAGTCCATCCCACAGAGCGTCACATTAGAGCGGAAAGAACCCTTCAGAGAGTTCTGTCAGCTATGAACTGTGACTCCTGTGAGCCATGGGATCAGGATTTAGAGCTGGCAGAGAGAGGAGAAGGCATCTAGTTCAACCTTGTTTATTACTTTACATATCTGGGAGTGAAGGCCCAGATTTGTCAGTAACTCACCCAAGGTAAACACAGGGCATAAAGATATAGCAAAGTCAAGACTCAATCCTAGATTTGCTGACTCCAAATCCAAGGTACTCTTTCTTTTTTAAGCTTCCCTGGGCAGATTTTGTTTCTCATGTTGCATTGGAGACAGTCTGGGAAGCAGGTTAGCAAGAAACAAGCATCAGTGCTCTGCATTCTCCTTAATCTTTAATCTGAAGAGCTTGAAGGATTTTTCCTGTTTTAGAAATGAGTAGACTGTGCAGTGGGGTGACTTGCTTAAAATCATACACTTATACAGGTCATTATCATTTATTATTTCCATTTGGAAAGTCATATCCTTAGACAATAAAGTATCTAGTGGCAGAAAGAACCACAGATATAAAGAAAGAGCAGATAAGTATCACTTGATATTATTATACTGCATAAAACTAGATTCATCATCAAAAATAAGGTTCAGAGATAGGGAGTAACTATATCCATCACAAAGGCTTCTCTTCTGAATATTAAGGAAGCACTTGAAAGGCCACAGTTGTCTAATATCCAGGGGGCAGGGAGAAGGTTCTTCAATTATTTTAGGGGCTGTCATGGAATTCTCAAAATTAAATTAATCTTAATTCACTTTAATCTGAAGAGGAACATGTATGTGGATGAGCTGATAAGTATTTAACAACCAGCTCTCTGAGGGAAAAATATGTAGGACACATTTTAAGTTTAATCTGCATTATTTTTTCCATCATTTTCTGAAGTCTAGAATCCACAAAATAAGAAGTAAAGCCCTGATTTGTAGCATTTGCCAATTTCTTTTCACAATAGGTGGGAAGGAGCTGGTTGGAGCTGCTTCTAGTACGCCCCTAAATATATGCATACATTCTCCAGCAAAGTCCTTGGCTCTACCTCACTGGATGTGACTTAAAGCCCACGCCCACAGACAGCAAGCTGGAAAGACTTCAGATATGGATAGGACAATAATCTGTATGTCTATTATCTAAGGACCAGCCTTCCAAAATTCACAAGGGGGTTGTTAGTAGAGGGCTGGCCACAAGGTGATGAATTATTTTTGACCCCAGTAACATATGAAAAAGTTCACTAGGAAGCAGAGGGATTATTATGATTTGTATTGATAAAGGAAATCCACACACTGAGAGAATCACAAATCTCACACATATATGATAGTTGTGGAAAGATCAGTAGCTGACATTTACAAAGCACTTTAAGGTTTACAAAATGCTTTAGAGGATTTTGTTTTAGCCTCACAACAACTCTGTGTAGTAGGCACTATCATTATTACCCCCATTTTACAGATGAGAAAACTGAGGCCCAGAGAAGTTAATGGTAATGTTCACCCAGTTAGCATCAGAGACAGAACTTTTAACTGAGGCCTTCCTCCCTCCAAGTCCAGCATTCTGTCTACTACACAAGACATTTGTGTAATCGGCCCAGTTAAAAGGGGCATCTCCCTTCTTAACACTCTCATGCCGCGGTTTAATCCTGCCCTTTCTCCAACTTGAGAGGCGATGAGACCATGGGAGCTTCATGGACTTGGCCTGTGGAGTGCAGGGGCATCTAGGTGGTGCAGTGTACAGAATGTGGGACTTGGGAGTCAGGAAGACCTGAGTTTGAATTCTACCTCAGACACTTGTCAAGATTTTTGGAGACACCCTATATTCCAGAGCTAAAGCCTAGGAAGTTATACCCTGAGCTTGGCATAACAACAGTATTTTGTTCTCACCTTCTGGAACTGATGGTCCCTGAACTCAGGCAAGCACAACAGGCCCAGACAGGAAGCCTGGCTATGAACAGACTCTTTGTCACTGGACAATGGTGGGTGGGTGCCTCGCTGTTGCTGTTGTCCCTCGATACCGTTGCTGCATATATTGTTTGACTCTTTGTGTACCCACAAGTATATAAATCAAGGGTCAGTCACACTAAAGCGGGTCCCCCGCCTAGGGGCATGGCCCCAGGCATATGTGTCTAATCTGCCTCCTTGCTAGCCAACCATTTCCCTCACTTGGAAATCAAGCTTCTGTTTGATTCCGGACTCTCCAGTCTCTAACCTGCCGGTTCAGTTCAGTTGACATTAGCTATCTCCTAGTTATGTGTCCTTTAACCTCTCCCAGGCTCAGTTTCCTTAAAATGGTAAAAATAATAATAACAGCACTTACCTCACAGAGTTGTTGTGAGGATAAAATAAAAGAAACACTAGCTATTACTATTAATAATCATTAATATTAATTAATTAATAATAACACAAAGGAGAGATTGCAGAGGGTCTTTCGGATTCCAGAGAGGAAGAACAGAAAACAGCAGGAAAGGTAGGTGGCCCCAAGAAAATGAGCATTCTGAGGAACAAAGTCCCAAAGACCAAATTCATACTTCTTATCACAAGGCAAAGTGGCCTGAAAAGTTAAGGTAGAAAGAAGCAGGCAGTAAAGTAGCCCCTGAGTCCCTCATCCAGCCAATGAAACTCTACAGAGGGCTTCTGTACTATGCAGGGCACAGTCTGGTCAGTGCCATTGGTGACCTCCTGACAGAAAACTGATGAACTCAGGGTACAGAATGAGACATATATTTTTGGGGACACAGCCAATGAGGGAATCTATTTTGCTTGATTATGCATATGTGTTACAAGGGTTTTGTTTTTCTTTTTCTGATGGGTTAAAGGTGGGTAGGAGAGAAAATAGATTTCTGTTAAAAAAAAACAAACCTAAAATTTAATTTAAAAAATAAAGCAGGGGGTCAGCTAAGTGGCACAGTGAATAGAGCACTGGCCCTGGAGTCAGGAGGACCTCAAATCTGGCCTCAGACACTTGATTACACTTACTAGCTGTGTGACCTTGGGCAAGTCATTTAACCGCAATTGCCCTGCCCCCCCAAATAAAAAAAATAAAGCAGGGGGCAGCTAGGTGATGCAGTGAATAGAGTACCAGCACTGAAGTCGGGAGGACCTGAGTTCAAATCCGGCTTCAGATACTTGGCACTTACTAGCTGTGTGAACTTGGGCAAGTCACTTAACCCTAACTGCCCTGCTTTCCCCCCCTCAAAAAAAGTAAAGCAAAAAAAGGGCAGCCATCTTAGTTACTGTTATTTATTGTGGAGGGGTCACCGCAGCAAAACAGCTAATTGGTTTGAACCCTGGGGCATAGGACAAGACCCTCAAAAAACAGTTCAGTTACCATTTGTGCTTTACATACATTGTCTCATTTCATCTTCACAACAACCCTGCGAGGTACAGGTGCTGTTATAATCCCTATTTTACAGTTGAGGAAACGGAGGCCAATAGAGGTTAAGTGACTTGCCTAGGGTGACACAGTTAAGTGTCTGTCTGAAGCCAGATTCGGACTCAGATCTTCCTTATTCTAAGACAAGGATCTATCTATGGAACCACCTAATTGTCTCCAAATTATTCAGTTCATGACCCAATCATTCTGGAGATCGATTTGGAACTATACCCAAAGGGCTATAAAAGTATGTATACCCTTTGGTCCAGCAATACTACTGCTAGGTCTGTATCCCAAGGAAATCATAAAAAAGGCAAAAGGAACTACACGTACAAGAATATTTATAGCAGCTTCTTTTATGGTGGCAAAGAATTTGAAACTGAGAGAATGCCCATCATTTGGGTGCTAAATATGTCATGGTATACAAATATAATTGGAATATTATTGATCTATAAGAAATGATGAGCAAGCAGATTTCAGAAAAACCTGGAAAGGCTTACATGTACTGATGCAAAGTGAAGTGAAGAGAACCAGGAGAGCATCGTACATAGTAACAGCAGCATTGGGTGATGATCAACTATGAAAAACTCAGCTCTTCTCAGTAACACAATGATCCAAGACAATTCCAAAAGATGCATGATGGAAAATGCCATCCACATTCAGAGAAAGAAGTGATGGAATCTGAATGCAGATTGAAGCAGACTATTTTCACTTTGTTTTTTCTTTCTCGTGGTTTTTTTCCTTTTGTTCTGATTTTTCTTTCACAACTTGATGAATGTGGAAATATGTTTAACATGATTGTACATGTATAACTTATATCAGATTGCTTGCTGTCTTGGGGAGGGGGAAAGGGAGGGCTAAAGGGAAAAAATCTGGAACTCAAAATCTTACAAAAATGAATGCTGAAAACTATCTTTACATATCATTAGAAAAAATGCTATTAAATTAAAACCCCCAAACTATTCAGTTTAACAAATATCTGTTGTTGTTCAGTTGTTCAGTCATGTCTGACTCTTTTTTGACATGACCCATCAAAACTGAGTAAAATCTCACAGGGGGAAAAAGGAGGACCTTTAATGGAGGACTTCCAAGTATCTGATTAAAAAAAAAAACAGCTAAGGAGATACTTTGAAATGTAAACACAAGAGTCTAGAGAGTCCTAGAAAGGTAAATACACTCAAGCAATTGAAAGGAACTACATAATAATGAAGATTTTATATTCCAATAGGGAGAGAATAAACAAATATCTCCTCAGAATCTTAATGACTTCAAGGGTCATAGAGAAAGTAAATTAGTCAGAGAGCCTAGAAATAAGTTTCGTCATATTTTCATGACCATGAGACAAAAAAAAGTAAAGAGTCAGAATAAAGACTACATTGTCATTTGGTGTGTTTGACTCTTCATGACTCCCTGGACCATACTGTCCATGGGGTTTTCTTGGCAAAAATACTGGAGTGGTTTGCCATTTTCTTCTCCAGTGGATTAAGTGGACCAGAGGTTAAGTGACTTGCCCAGGGTCATACAGCTAGTAAATGTCTGAGGTCACATTTGAACTCAGATTTTCCTGACTCCAGGCACAGCACTCTCCAGAGAGCCACCTAACTGCCTGGGCAAGTCACTGAACCTCTGTCTGCCTCAGTTTCTTCATCTGTAAAATGAGGGTGAAATAGCACCTACCTCCCAAGGTTGTTGTGAGGATAAAATGAAATCATATTTATATGGGAGCAAATACAAATATTTAGGTAATAGTTTTGGGGTTTTTTTTGCCTGCTAAGGACATTAAAGGTTATCTTAAAAGTTCACTCACTATTTATTTTTTTTTGCTTTTTGGAGGGCAATTGGGGTTAAGTGACTTGCTCAAGGTCACATGGCTAGTTTGTGTGTGTGTGTTAAGTGTCTGAGGTTGGATCTGAACCCAGGTCCTCCTGACTCCAGGGCCAGTGCTCTTTTCATTGCACCACCTAGCTGCCCTCACTCACTTTATTTTACAAATGAGGAAACCTGATAGACAAAAGAGAAACCTCAAGGTCACACAAGTGGTGACAAAGCTGGAATTCGAATTCTGCTCCAAGTTCAATAGAATTTCTTCTTCATTTATCCCAGGTTCCCCAACAAAAAGCTACAAAGACAAAACCCAGAACAATCATTGACCCCAGAGAACTTAAATGCTACTGGGGGGCAGGAACATACAGCGTGCACAGAGATAAATAAATAAAAAGTAATTTGAGAAGGGAAAGAACTGGCAGGTTGAGGAGAGAGATCAAGGAAGACTTCACCAAAAAAGTAAAATAAAAGCAACTGAGTAAGCCTTGAAGGAAAATGAGGATTCACATGGATAGAAATAAAGAATGGAGTACATTCCAGGGAGTACTTGTACAAGAGGTAGAGCATTAAGGTCAGACACTCAGGCTCAGGAGAGAAATGATACTTGTCTTCAGGTATTTGAGGAACAGTCATATGGAGGAAAGATTAGGCTTATTCTGTTTGGTCCCAGGGTGGGAAACCAAAAGCAATCACTGACATTTCAAAGAGGTACAATCAGGGGCTGCTAGAAGGTGCAGTGGATTGAGTACAGGTCCTGGAATCAGGAGGACCTGAGTTCAAATTACTAGTTGTGTGACTCTGGGTAAGTCACTGTGGGAAATGATGGGAGGAATTTTGTTTCCACATAATTAAAAGTGCTCCATCTTTGATAGCAGAATGTGGGTCAGAGGTGACTGGTTCTAATCAGAGCTGTGATCTAGCAGGGCCAGGCTTCTGATCAGGTAGGGGGTTAGAGGCTTGTATGCATGATTCTGAGCTGTTTGAGGGGAGCATGATGTGGGCAGTTCGGGAGGTTGCACCTAGCCAATAGAGAACAAGGTGGGAAATTCTAATGGAAGCCATATAAAAGGGCCCACATTTGTCTGAGTTGGTGTACTCCATTAAGGGAGCTACCCATTAATTCAGAAAGAATAAATTCGGGGCAGCTAGGTGGCGCAGTGAATAGAGTACCAGCCCTAGAGTCAGGAGGACCTGAGTTCAAATCTGACCTCAGACACTTAACACTTACTAGCCATGTGACCTTGGGCAAGTCACTTAAGCCCAACTGCCCTGCCTTCCCCCCTCCAAAAAGCAAAAAAAAAAAAAGTATATTGAAAACCTTCATGGCTTCCCAATGAATATTATTCCTTGACTAAGTACATTTCTCAGAATCATTTAATCTCTGTCTGCCTCAGTCTCCTCACTTGTCAAATGAGGTTGATAACAGCACCTACTTCCCAGGGTTGTTGTGAGGATAAAATGAGATCATGTTTATAAAGCATTCTGCAAACCTTAAAGTGCTATATAAAAACTAGCCATTATTATTATATAAAATATGCCTGAATTTTGTTGTCACCATGGATCATAATACCTATTAACTAATATAAATGCAAAGCACTTAGTACGTTCCAGGCACTGGACTAAGCACCTTACATGTATTATCTTATTTGTTCCTAAAACAGCCCTGGGAGGTAGGTGCTATTATTATCATCACCTTTTTACAGATGAGGAAACAGAGGCAGAGGTTAAGTGACTTGTCCAGGGCAACCCAACTAGTAATTATCTGAAGTCTTATTTGAACTTGGGTTTTCCTAACCTCAGGCCTAGTGCTCTATCCACTGTGCCACTTGGCCTCCCTCAATTCCAGGTTAAGGAAAGAACAAATATTTATGAAGAGCCTGTTTCACACAAGACATTGTGCTAAGCATTTTATAAATATCTCATTGGACCCTCACAATAACCCCGGGAGGGTTCAATGCCTGTTTATCCATGCACAGAAAGACTATTCTCATGTGGGAGAATATAGAACAAGGCTGAGGCACAGACATTCTACGCCATCCAGGTGGCTCCCTATTCTCTAACCTTTGGGAGGAGAGGGAAGAGAGGATGGTCCAGAAAGGTCTGATTTCAGAGACTCCCAGGTATCCAAGGAATAACAATAATGATGGCTAGCATTTAAATAGCACTTTAAGATTTGCAAAAAAAAAAAAAATAAAATTCATTATATTCTCATAACATTAGGAAGTAAGTGCTACTGTTCTCTCCATTTTACAGAAGAAAAAACAGACAAATAGAGGTTAAGTGACTTGCCTGGGGTTACGCAGGAAGTAGCAGAGTTCATACTTGAACTCAGTCAAGTTTTCCAAATTTCAGGTACATGTTCTAGCCCCTACACTACCTATGTTGTTACAGCGGAAAGATCATTTGAGGAAGAAATTCAAGACTAGTCAATGAGACATTTTACCTGCAGGACTGTATACCAAGGGGACCACAGACAATTTACCTTCAAGATTCTCTAATTACCTAAAATCACCCTCTCTGTGATGGAGGGTTGAGGAATCCTGTGAAGGAGTTGCTAGTCAAGCTAACCTATGGCATTGTTATTGAGTTTTTCTAGTCCTTATACCTCACTTCTAGCTGTGATACTAAAGAAAACTGGAAGATTCACTATGTATTCTCTGCTGAACCCAGAATTTGGGTATCTTGAACTCATGACATGTTATAAAGTACAGCATGCCATGAGTTCAAGATGACCGAATTGTCTGCTTGGCCATCTGTAATCCTCTGTATTAGCTAAATGTGGAATGAATATTCTTTTTGTTTTTTCCCCAATTTATCTACTTATTTTTAGTTTTCAGCATTCATTTCCACAAGATTTTGAGTTACAAATTTTTCTCCCCATCTCTCCCCTACCCCTCACCCCAAAATAGCAAGCCTACTTGAATACTCCCTCCCCCAATCTGATCTCTGTTATACCCTCTCTCATCCCCCCCAACTTTCTAGTAGGGCAAGATGGATTTCTATACCACAGTGCCTTTATTTATTTCCCAGTTGCATGTAACATGCATTAACATTTGTTTTTTGAAACTTCAAGTTCCAGAGTCTTTCCCTTCTTCCCTCCTCACCCACCCCCATTGGGAACAAGCAATTAAACATAGGTTGTACATGTGTAGTTATGCAAAACATTTCCATAGGAGTTATATTGTAGAAGACTAACTATATTTCCCTCCATCCTATTCCCCCCCCCCTTATTCTATTTTCTCCTTTGACCCTGTCCCTTTTCAAAAGTGTTTGCTTCTAACTACCCTCTCCCCCAATCTACCCTCCTTTCTATCATCCCCCCTCTTATCCCTTTCCCCCCTGCTTTCCTGTAGGGTAAAATACCCAATTGAATGTGTATGTTATTCCCTTAGGCCAAATTCAGTGAGAGTAAGATTGACCCATTCCCTTTCACCTTCCTGCTCTTCCCTCCATTATAACAGTGTTCTCTTTTATGTGATACAATTTACCCTAACCTATCTCTCCCTTTCTCCTTCTCCCAATATATTCTTCTCTCACCTCTTAATTTTATTTTTAAGATATCATCCCTTCATATTCAACTCATCCTGTGCCCTCTATGTATACATGTACACACATATGCCCACACTCATATATATATATTTATACACACATACACCCTCCTAAACATACATAAATATGTATGTACACATATATACATATATTCCCTTCAACTGTCATCATATTGAGAAAAGTCTCATGAGTTACAATGATCATTTTTCTATGTAGGAATGTAAATAGTTCAACTTTAATAAGTTTCTTATGATTTCTTTTTCCTGTTTACCTTCTAACATGCTTCTCTTGCTTCTTATAATTAAATTTTCTTTTCAGCTCTGGTTTTTTTTTTATCAAGAATGCCTGAAAGCCCTCTATTTCATTGAATGACCATATTTTCCCCTGAAGCATTATACTCAGTTTTGCTGGGTAGGTGATTCTTGGTTTTAATCCTAGCTCCTTTGACCTCTGGAATATCATATTCCAAGCCCTTCAATCCCTTAATGTAGAAGCTGCTAGATCTTGTGTTATCCTGATTGTGTTTCCACAATAGTAAAATTGTTCCTTCCTGGCTCCTTGTAATATTTTCTTCTTGACCTGGGAACTCTGGAATTTGGCTAAGATATTCCTAGGAGTTTTCTTTTTGGGATCTTTTTCAAGAGGTGATTGGTGAATTCTTTCACTTTCTATTTTGCCCTCTGGTTCTAGAATATCAGGGCAATTTTCCTTGAGAATTTCTTGAGGGATGATTTCTAAGTTCTTTTTTTGATCATGGCTTTCAGGTAGTCTAATAATTTTAAATTATCTCTCCCAGATCTATTTTCCAGGTCAGTGGTTTTTCCAATGAGATATTTCACATTGCCTTCTATTTTTTTCATTTGTTTGGAACTGTTTTATAGTATCTTGATTTCTCATGAAGTCACGAGCTTCTAATTGCTCCATTCTAATTCTGAAGGAATTATTCTCTTCAATGAGTTTTTGAAATTCCTTTTCCATCTGGCAAATTTGACTCTTTAAGTCATTCTTCTCCTCATTGGCTTTTTGGGCCTCTTTTGCCATTTGCCATAACACTTTTTAAGGTGTTATTTTCTTCAGAATTTTTTTTGGGTCTCCTTTAGCAGACTCTTGACTTGCTTTTCATGATCTTCTTGCATCATTCTCATTTCTCTTCCTAGTTTTTCCTCCACTTCTCTTACTTGATTTTCAAAATCCTTCTTGAGCTCCTCCATGGCCTGTGACCAATTCATATTTTTCCTGGAAGTTTTTGATGCAGGAGTTATGACTTCATCGTCCTCCTTCAGTTCCATGCTTTGATCCTTTTTGTCCCCAAAAAAGGATTGTATGGTCTGACTGTGCTTCTTCATCTTGCCAATTACTTGACTTCTGAGCTCTTTGCCATGATAGAACTCTGCTTACAGAATAGAAAGAGCTTTGTCCCAAATTGCTTGGGTTTTCACAGCTGCCAGAGCTATTAGTTGGGTGCCATCTCTAAAGCTCCCACAAGCTCTGGCTCACTGGCCACACACCCCAGGACCACCACCTAAGACCATGATCCAGATACAGGCAGGTCAAAGCAAGAGCGATTACCCTCTGAATGGTTGCTTGGTTCCCCTACAATCCGCAGGCCAGGAGCTCTGAAAGCAGTAGCAACTCCGTGCCTCCCACCACTTCTTGCCCTGGGGGCAGGGGCCAGACCATGCTGTTCCATTACCCTTACAACAGAGTTCCCAACTGACCTTTTATTTTCTCTTTGGCATTTATGGGTTGAGGAGTGTGGAATCCACCACAGCTGCTGGTAATTCACTCTCCTGAAGTTTGCTCTGGCTGGTCTGGGCACTGATTGGGGCTGCTCTGGGTCTGGAACTGCAGCTCACTGGGGACTATGCTCAGCTCCCAGCATGCTGCAATAGACCTTTCCTGTCAGCCTGCCAGGCTGCCTTCAGTGGGAGATTTGTTTCTCTCTGACTCTTTGTGGGTTCTGTAGCTTTAAAATTTGTTTGGAGTTATTTTTTTTTACAGGTATTAGACATGGTTGAAGCTGGAGTCAATACCAAGTTTGTGCTTTTACTCTGCCATTTGGGCTCCGCCTCTGGGATGAATATTTTTAGAGCAAAGGAAGATAAGATGATTGCTTTTATCTACCTAGTGAAATTTTCCCAATTTGAAAACATGTCACAGGGGATTTCTGGGTTATCTATTACTTTTCAATAGTTCATAGAGTGCTGGTTAATGTCAACTATTTGGAGGTATTTGTCCACCTGGATCATCTCTTTGTGGGAAGGTGGTAGAAGAATAAGAAGAGATATCTGACAATATTAGATCATAGTATCATAGATTTAGAGTTGGAAGAGATCTTGGAGTTTGTGCATGGGGCGGGGGTGATCTTTTTCAACTCCTTTATTTTAAAGAAGATAAAATTAAGACCTTAAGACATAGTGTCTCTGAAGAACTTGTGATGGAAAATGCTATCCTTCCCTTGAGAAAGAATTGATGGTGTTGGAATATAGATTGAAGCATACTTTTTTTTCAAACTTTCTTTATTTTTTCTTGAGTTTTTTTGGTTTATTTTTCCTTTTACAACATGACTATCATGGGATATATTTTGCATGACCCTACACCTGTATAACCTATATCAAATTGCTTGCCTTTTCAATGGGGGGAGGGAAGAAGAAAGGAGAGAATTTGGAACTTAAAATTTTAAAAACAAATGTTAAAAAATTGTTTTTACATGTAACCAGGGAAAAACAAAATACTAAATAATAATAATAATAATAAAAGATATAGTATCTTACCCAAGTTTAGAAGACATTGAGCAACACACAGGATTTGAACCCAGGTCCTTTGATCCAAATTCGGTCTTCTTTCCATTGAATCATTCTACCTTTGGTCAAAAGCTATTGATTGACAAAAGGTAGTTTTATCCAACCTTTGTCAAGTAAATGGGTCAGATTGTATCTCATCAGGAGTTATTGTTGTTTCTCCAGTTTTTGAAGCAGACCAAGGACATCATGAGGAGGTGATGTCTTGACTTGCTCATGAATTGGACTTAAGTGAGACAGAGTTGTACAAAGTCATTAGCCTCACTCTTTCTTCCTGAGTCATTGAAATTCAGTGGCAGGACAAAAGCCAAGATGACTGACCATGGCCCAGGATGCAATGGATGAACATGGCACTTTCCATGTCTGACCAAGCTCTAAGCAATCCACAGCACCTGCTTCAGTCACTTTCATGACTGATGGAACAAATTGTTCTCATACATTCATTCCCTGTGGAAAGTCTTCACATGCCTGGGGTAGCCATCCCCCTAACTCACTAACAGGTTTGAGGCATGTTGGTTTAGCCCATCTACTGAGACAGTTTACCAGAGTATGGTCACTGCACATGCTACAGCTTCCTGGAGCCACAAGTAAGTAAGAGTTGGTAGACAGGTGGACACCAAAGGTGGATAAGCAGCCTTGGCAAGCCCTCATACCGGAGATGCTAGTCCTCCCTAAACATCCCATACACTCCTCAGGGATTATATAATGAACCTGAAAAGACAGATATCACTTGTTATCTGATTGTATTCAAAAAATTATCATGATATGATGGGGTATGGTGGCTATCATTGGAAACATGTGGAAACAAAGTCCTTCATTTATCTCATCTGTGGGTACCTTGTTGGGAAGAACCTCGAGCAGAAGGGGGAAGGGAAGAATAATAATAGATCAAATTTATATAATACTTTAAGATTTTGCAAGATTGGAGAATTGAAAATGGCTTCAAGAGAAAGTTAGCTCTGGCAAGAAAGCTAGCTGAGAACCATCACAGTGACTGTCTTGGATAGTCCGTTTTGACTCATCAGAGGACAGATGTCATGTATTCATGAGGTCATACAAGACACGTGGGCAGGGAGGGAGAAAAGGACATTCTGAGAGAGAGAGATAGACAGAGATGAAGACAGGAAGGGAAGAAGGGAGGGAGACAAGGAGAGAGAGAAGAAAACATAAGAGGGGAGAAGAGAGATAGAGGGACACAGAGAGAAGAAGAAAGGGGAAAGAAAGAAACAGAGACAGAGAGGGAGGGAGACAGAGAGGAGGAGAAAGGGGTATTTGTATACACACATACATACACATATGGCAAAATAACCTCTTCTTATGGGAAGAAAGCCAAATTCTGTAAGAGTGATACATCTTAAAAAATGGCTAAAATCCCCACCTTTTGACGGCTCACTGTTTGTCAGCCTTAATGGGCCAAGGCAAGGGTCCCTGATCTTTTTGTGAGAAGGAGCTGCTTTTAGTATTTCCACTTCACTTTGAGATGACGAAAAGAGCAGAACACTGAATTTCTGATTGAAATGTTCAAGGATGGAAGAGGGAATAGGACTGGTTCACTGCACGGTTAAAGATAACAAGTGCTTCATAGAGGAAACCTTCACTTTTACTTAACATTTTTCCTTCAAGAGGCTAAGAGCATTTCATGAACATAGCCTGTTACATGATAATAACAGCTGCCAATTAGATACCACCTTAAGGTTTGTAAAACACTTTAGATATGTTATTTCATTTGATTCTCACAACAAATCTATGAGATGGATGCTATTATTATTCCCAGTTTGTAGATGAGAAAACTGAGACTGAGGGGTCACAGAGCTATTAAGTATCTGAGATAGGATTTAAACTCAGGTCTTCCTGAATTCCAGTCCAACACTCTATCCTCCATACCATTTAAACACATAAGCTCCATATTTTCTGGACACATGTAGTAGACAAACCTAAACATGCTCCAGAGGAGTCATATAAGCTCCTAAGCTCCAGGAGTGAAATTCCCTGGACAAGGTGTAAAGTTGGCTTGTTCTAAGTTCTTATAAACATTTTTCTAGCATTAAAGATAAAGCTTCCATACCTTAAGCTGATCCTGGGACTTAGCTTTTATTTTTTCAAAAATATTTTTTATTTTTTCACTAATTACATGTTGAAACAATTTTTTAATATTTTTAAAAAGTCTTGAGTTCCAAATTCTATCCATTCCTCTCCTCTCCCACTTCCCCTCTATGAGACTATAAGTAATCCAATATATGTTATACATGTGCAGTCATGTAAAACATTTCCATATTAGTCATTTTGTACAAGAAGACTCAAAAGGAAAGAAAGAAGATGGAAGGAAGGAAGGAAGGAAGGAAGAGAAGGGAAGAAGGAAGGAAGGAAGAAAAGTGAAAAACAGTATGCTTCAGTCTGTATTTAGACAATAGCAGTTCTTTCTCTGGAGACAGATGGCATGTTTCATCATGAGTCCTTTGGGATTGTCTTGGACCATTGTATTGATGAGAATAGCTAAATCATTCACACTTCTTCGTTGTACAATACTGCTGTTACTGTGTACAACATTCTCCTGGTGCTGCTCACTTCACTTTGTATCAGTTCATGTAAGTCTTTCCAGGTTTTTCTGAAATCATCCTGCTGTCATTTCTTATACTGGGACTTACTCTTTAAAAGGAGATAGAGACCAGTAAGAAGATACTCCTATCCACCCCACAAAGAAAATATCAGAGATAGCACAGCAACAGACAGATTCACCAATAGGAGGGAAACAGAGAACTACCCAACAAGAAGGGAGACACAGAGTTGGAATGAACTGGGTTCCATGAAGAAGACCTGTGCATGCACAAGGGTACACTAGGAAAGAAGGAGCAAAGACGTGGAGAAAAGCCATATGGACTCTTTGCTGATACTATGAATAATATGGTCCCTATGGAAAGTCAGCCCCTTAGAGGACAAAAGTTTCTTGACTGTTTCTTGGTGAAGTCCCTGCATTTTTCTTGTTGTTGTGTTGAATAAAACATGTCCTGGTTATGTTGCCTTGTTAGCTTGTGTGTTTGCATGGGGCTATTTTTTTGGGTGCAAACTGAGATAAGTTAGATTCTGATGTTCCCAAGAGAAACCCTAGGTTGTATATGAGCCATAGTGATTTGTTTAGAAGCCTCTGAGATTGAATCTGGCCCAGATGAGGCCAGAACTCAGAAGCCATTGATTACAGATATTAGGAAACACTTCCAGAGAGGAGTTCTAGACTTCTAACTTTCAGTTTGCCTTTCATAGAAGCCAGCTAGTCCAATTCCCTTATCTTACAGATAAAATACTAAAGGCTATAGGGATTAAGTGACTTGTTCAAGATCATACAATTAGTGTAGGATTTGAACCTCAGTTCTCTGACTCCAGTGCAGGTGCTCTGTACCATACTGCCTCCTACGTACATATTGTTTTTGAACTTTGAATCAATTGATTTAAGTCTACAGATCTGAAATCAACACAGTCTCGGAAGCCTTTAACTCTCATTACCCAAACATCTCCCAAAAGAACCTTCTCAATCAATGTGTGAAGCTCTTACCTGAAAAGATCACTGAGGGGAGAGACTATCTTATTCCATTCTCCTAGAAGGCAGGGTAAGTCTTTCCAAGAACAGAGGGGCAGGAAGCCAGAATTTTTAAACAGGAAAAAAGGTGTGAATGCACTGGCCTTTGTTCTTCCTAAATCCAGTCTGGTTGGAAAGGCAAAAGAAGGCCCAAAGCATAAGAGGTTCCATACCATTACTATGCAGTGGGGACAGAGCACGGACAATGTTGAGGCTCAGATACTTGGACTGAATAAGGCTGCTCAGGTGCATTGGTTCAAGCTTCGAGCCTTGTCTCTCTTATCATCCAGCAGATGCCCAAACAAAGGGGCCAAGGATCAGCAGTGGGCATAATTGTCAGACTCTTATCTGAGAGGCTTTACTATCATATTCCACTCCCCTCAGAATGACTTCGATCAAATCTCACAACTGAGAATGAGTACATGACTATAAAATTACTTGGTAGAGGGGGAGAGGTGGATGACAGGCACCAGGAGTGAATTTGCTAATAAAAAAAAAAACAGCCAGGGGCAGCTAGGTGGTGCAGTGAATAAAGCACTGGCCCTGGAGTCAGGAGGTCCTGAGTTCAAATGCAGCCTCAGACACTTAATAATTACTAGCCGTGTGACCTTGGGCAAGTCACTTAACCCCAATTGCCCTGCCTTCCCCCCTCCAAAAAGCGGAAAAAAAAATAACCCAGTTCCCTTTAGCTACATCAAGTCCTAGTCCCTTCAAGAGAATTCAGTAAACCAATTCTTACCCACCTGCAATGCAGTTTCCCTTTCAGTAGTTAAGGTCACCCCATCTCTCTGAAGCTGCAGAAGAGTGAGGGTTATAAAGCAGACTGAGAATCCAAACTGGGTCCCTCACAGAAGGAAAGAAGGCAGGCACCAACCGGGAGGTCACCCACAGCTATAGAGAGAGCTTCATCACAAACCTCAGGATGCTAACCAACCACAGGGGCCCCCAGGCCAGACCAGAGAGTCAGAGCCGAGCTTCTGGAGCTCGACCACAGACCACGGCCTGGAAGAACCAGATTGGAGAAACAGTAACTCTGTGAAAGCATAGAGGAGGAAAGAGCCCTCTCTAGCCCTGAGGAAGGTGGTGGGGGTGTAGGTATATGGGGGTGGGGGGGACATTCCTTCTTCTTGCCTTTTTATTTGCTTGATTCCTTATCTCCCATCTCTGTTAAACCACTGAGAGGTTTCAAAAACTGAAAGTGTGTGTGTGTGTAACATTTAGAATTGCCAAAAATTAAAAAATCTTAGGTAGAAGTCACATTAGAGATAATCTAGGACAACCCTGTCATTTTTGTACATGAGGCCAGGAGACAGGCAGTACCTTGCTTAAGGTCACAACCAGTGAGAAGAGAGTGTGGTATGATAGGAGTGTCAAGCTACCACAGGCAAGTCACTTACCTTCTCTGAGAGCCTGCTTCTTCTACTGTAAAACTGGGGATAATACTGCTCTCACTGCCTACCTCACAGGGTGGTTTCTAAGGAATCACCATATAAATGTAAGATATTATCCTTATTGACAGGAGAGGCAAGACCTCCTAGATCTACTGACTCCCCATCCAAGACTTTCCAAAACAATGTCCCCAAAACAAAAACTACTAGAGAAAAATTTAGTGGACTAAATTGTGGAATGCACCAAACCAGTAGGTTAAATGTCTCCTGAAGTATTAAACACATGAGAACAGAAACAAGAAAAACACCACTGTCCCTTTAAGGATTGTATGTGTTCTTTCCCCGAAGAGATAGCCTTCCTATTTGGTTCTGCCCACATAGCTCTATTTGGTACAGATAAATGAAGTTCCAATGACTTCCATTCTAACTGGCTGAGTTGCTGTGAAGGTCTTTCAGTCCTTATTTCATGACATTTGGCATGATCAGAGAAGAGGGCCAGGGAAACCTGACCCTTGCAGAAACCCAAATTTTTAGGCACAACATATCTGTCTGCAAATCACTTAGAAGGAAGAGGAGTTAAGGAGGAGGTCACTGGGAAGGAGAAGATTAAGGAGGAAAAATATCATCTTTTGAAAGTTTAGGAAAAGACTCAGGCATCACAGTGAAACCAAATTGCAAACCACAGTGGCCATGAAATCAGGAAGTGATGCAGAAGCAGCTAGCCTGGTGGTTAAGCCATGAGTGAGTGGGTCAAATGGGGATGGAGGAGGTGGGTGTAGAAGGTTTAAATTTAGTCAGGTCAACATAGGCAGCTCAGAGCTGAAAAAGCTTGGTTCAGAGCAGAGGAATTACCAACTTGAGTTGGTGCCTAGGACTTCAGAAGCAGTTCCAATAGAGCTCCACTGTGAAGAGAAATGTTTGGATTTGTACCAAATTATGTCAGTTTTCAGAGATCCTGCCAATACATTGCTTTCTACAGTGGATAAAATGATCTACATTAGTGGAGTGCGTGCTCAGACAAGTCAGAAGTGTGACATACATATATGTGGCAGCTAAAGTCAATCTTGGGCGTTGTGTCCAAAATCAGGGAGGTAATAATAATGCCATGTTTTAGGAAGGATATTGATAAGCTGGAGAGTTTTCAGAAGACAAGCAGGGGGTTGAAGGATGTTGACTTCATGCTATAAAAGGAAGGAGAATCAGTTGAAGGAACCAAAGGGAAGACTTAGGACAGGGGGACGAGCTTAACAGAGGAATAGAGATATGCTGATTTTCCCCAAGGAAAAGAAGTAGGAAAGAGTGGTAAAAAGAAGAAAAATCTGAGCTTGATATAAGTAAAAACTTCTTAATTGAAATGAAAGGCCATCTAGGAAGGTCTTTACACAAAAGTTGAGTGACTACCTGTTAGGTATAGCAAAGGGGATTGTTGTCAGACAGAGGCTGGCACCTCATGACTTCTGAGGTCCATCCCAATTCTAGGATCCTGTGAAGTGTCTGGGGCTGACAGGTAGAAGAGGAAATGGACTCAGTTTACTCAGCCACAGAAGGCTGAGCAAAGAGTGGAAGTAACAGGAAGGTAGACTTTGGCCCAACTGAGAGACAAGGTGCTGAGGTAGAAGGAAAACACTGGATTTTAAGGTAGGGGACCTGGGTTTGAATCCTGTCTCCTACTGTAGCGGCAAGCACCCCAGCAATTTTCTCAGTTTCTCTCTGCCTCCACGAGGTGCTGCTTCCAAAAAGTTCTTCTGTCTCTCTCTTGTTTCTCCAAATCTACGTCACCAGCTCCTCCCAGTTCAGGACTTTCTTTTCACATCAACAAGTCCATCCCACAGGTGGGATTAACAAGCTCTGGGTTTTAACACAATCAGTTTGAAAACCAAGCCAATACAGGGGAATCTTTAAATGCCATTACTATCACACCTACTTACTGTGTGATCTTAAGCAAGTGACTTCTCTTTGGGCCTCAGTTTCCTTACCTATATGTAAAATGAAAGCTTTGGAGCAGATGACCTCAAAGGTCCCTTTCTAGTTCAAATCTATAATCCTATGAAGAAAAAAAAATCCTAACAATTAAAACTTCCCCCAAAAGCTAAAGGTTGCCTCAAGAGGTACATTTCTACAGGTCTTCAAGGGAAAATTAGATAATCATTTGTCAGGATTATCATAGAAGAAATCCTAGTTAACAAGTTGGACTAGATAAGCTCTGAGGTTCCTTCCAGTTTCGGGATTCTGTGATCCAACATATTTTCATTTTCATCCTTATGCCTATCTTCAGTCATTCTGTGGGTTTCCTGTCCAGAAGGCAAAATCAACTTTGCAGAAATCAAGAGAAACTAAAGATGAGAGTCCCTAAGGAAAAATAATAAATGCCCTATAGATATGCTACACCAAAAAGTGGCAATTCTATATTCCACCGTCACTATAATCTCTCCCCACAGAGTAAATGTTATAGAGCTAGATCTGCGTTGTTTTTTTTTTCTGGGTGGGTAGGTTGTTTTTTTCAACTCTTGAAGTCCTTTGAGGACCTAATATTTATACTTAGCTACAAGAAAGATATTATAGCTCCAAAACTATGAACACTGGGTTCCTGGATTCAGTCCCAGGAGCGATACAATGAATGGTGAAGAAGAAAAATTGCCGCCACTTATCTGGGCTTCTATAAACCATCTCACAAAGCACTTTACATCCATTATCTCATCTGATTCTCCCAACAGCCCTAGGACTAGAGTGGAATAAGTACTTTTTTAAAAAAAACAGATAACTAAGTTGAATCTCAGAAAAGTGAAGTGACTTGTCAAGTGGACATGGACAATGACAGGTGGAGTCAGATCCCCAGACTCTCAATTCAGGACTCCTTCACACTACAGAACTGGAGCCCAGATACACTGACCCCAAGTCCAGTGAATAGTTAAACCCTTTTTAAAAACAAAAACAAAAAACATCTTTTAAATGGGTCTGGGAAAGTTCTGATTCACTCTATTGGTTTTCTTTCTTTCTTTTTTTTTTTTTAAAGAAATCAGGGTTAAGTAACTTGCTCAAGGTTACACGGCCAGTTATTTCTGGGTGTGGTGCTAAGTATCAGAGCCCAGATTCAATCCCAGGTCATCTTGACTCTGGGGCCGGTGCTCTTACTCACTGAGCCACCTGGCCACCCCTCACTCTATTGGTTTTCATTTCAGTGATAAAAAATTATAATTCCATATAAATGTCTACTAATATGTTGTAGATCCAAACTTAGAGGTACTGGACATTGGGGAATCTAAAAAGCAACAGAAATTACTGTCATAATAAATGAATGATGAATGGATAAAAGAGAAGGGGGGGAGAGACAGAGACAAGGAAAGGGAAGAGGGAGAAGGAAAGAGAAAGAGACGAGAAACAAGGGGACAAGAAAAAAGACAAGAAACAAAGAGACAAGATCAGACTAGTGCTCCTGCCCTCTGAACCGTGGGAAAAGGAAGGAGAGCAGATGGACATGGCAGTAGAATCATAAAAATGTGAAAAATAAATGACAGGTTTGGTTTTGTTTTAGCAGCCATCATCAGGAAGAGTATGGATTCTGCAGGTGAAGAGCATTCCTATTTCCTTTTGTAATATATGGCTTGCAATAGTTTGGCAGTGTCCCTTTAACTTTTGCATTTTGAAAACAGTAAGGGGGAAAAGGCCCCCAAAAGGTTGTTCAATAAGTCCATAAGAGATACTTTGAGATAATATTACAACCACCAAATGAATTAGGAGACTGGTTTCAAATTCCTGGGCAAACACACACACACACACACACACACGAAATGACAGCTTGGATAGCTTGGAAAGACAGGAAATCTATAGATGGAAAGGGGCCAGGTAGCTCATCCGAGTCTGGCTCTTGCTCCCAATTGGCAGGCAGACCCCCACAGTGCTTCCCCCTGCAAATGCCTAATTTCTTTAAGTAGCAAAAAGTAAAGAAAAAAAGACTTTGATTGTGAGCCTCAGTAATTTATTGCATATATCATTTCCATATCACCTACAACCTCTACCTGGTATTAATTTTACCTTTATACTTTTAGTGTCCAATACCTGTCCTTTCTCTGGGTTTCTAGATTTGACACCCCTGTCTCAGTTTATTCCCCATCCCTAATAATTGTGCAAACTCTCTAAGTTGCCTTTTCTAAAGATGAGGGATCCTCCCTTTCCTTCTTGCTAGTAATGACCACAAAACCTGTCCATGACAACTGAATGGGTGGAATTTTCAAATTGAAGAATACCATCTTTCCATCTCCAACAGTGTTTATTTGCTAGGAATCCTTTGTATATGAAAATATGTATGCATGGGGAAGATTGAATGTTCAGTATGTCTGACAGTCATGTAGTGAATGCCTTAGCCTTCTAAAATTCAGTTTCTATGGGCAAGTTCAGCCTATGCTCCAATGTGTATGTGGATGGCTGTGAGCATCTCCCTTTGCAAATGTAGGAAAGGACACTCAGATTGCTGGGAAATGTGTAGGCAGAGGTGGGCACACATATTACTTAGTGCTAGCCAAAGAAAATGGGACACAGTGTGGTTTTGCCCATGCATGTGAGAACCTTGGTATTTATCCAGGAACGTGAAAGTGCACAGCTGTCCCCAGCCTTTTCTGCACCTGCATCCATGGCATGGAGGGACAGTTCATCTCTCCACAACTCTGTCAAACAGGCACATTCCTCAGGAGATGGAGCAGTTCAGGGGATTGGTAACATGATCCTGAGCCTTTCTCTTCTATGTATCAGGTTGATATTCTGCCCAGATCAGTAGCAATTCAAAGTAGTTGCAAAATGTGATCTAGGATTCATTGGATGACCTTGGGCAAATCATTTCTCTCCCTGTTTCCCTCTTGGTAAAACGGATTCAAAATTACCTGGGCATTATCTCCCAGGGTTATAGGAGGACGAGAATATATAAGAAGTTTCAAATTAGCTAACTGTAGGTTTCTTGACATAGTTCCCCTGAGGTCCCATAAACAGAATGTATTAGAAACACAGGTCATGTCCCACTCCCCTTCTATATGGATGCTACATATTTTGTAAAGGTGTAGGGAAGTGAGAAACAAATAGAGAAAACTTGAATCCTCCATTCAAGGTTCCTTGGGTCTGAGCAGGATTTCAGTTTCTAAACTAGTGAAACTAAAAAAAAAAACAACCAGATAGAGTCTTCTTCCTCATTTTGATGATGCTATGAACAAGCAAAGAAGGGCAACTAAAGTCTGAAGACACTGTTGAAAAATCTGTACACAGGTTCAAGGAGCCTCTGCACTGTCTATCTGTCTTCCATGCCAAATACTCTCTCTCCTCTTGGAATTCTGCCTCTTAGAATCTCAAGTGCTACCTTGGGCAGTATGTCCTTTCTGGTTGTTGCTAATACCTTTTCTCTAGGGTTACCTTCCATCTATTGTGTCTGTATTGTAGCTTGTACAAACACATGCACACACACAATTTTCTCTCTCACATACACACATAAGGTCCTTGAGGCCAGGGACTGTCTTGTTATTTTTTTTTATCCCCAATAATAAACCTAGTGCCTGGAATACACACAGGTATACACCCATATGCCTAAAAATTGCTTGCAGCTTGATTGATGGTAAGGCTACCGTTTTCTTCAGCCAGTTTGGAAGTGATGGTAATCATGAAGTCAATTCTTTCAATTAGTTACACACCCAGGTGCCAGACCCATTCCAAGCAACCCCGTTATTGCCTAGGAGCAAGCTCCAAGGGGGCTAGGTCAGCATAGGGCATTAACAGAGCCCCAAGTGAAACTCCAGAGCAACCCAAGTGGGAGGGAGTGCTTAGTAGGCTAGCGGCTGGCTGGGAAACCTTATCCCCTACCTGACTATTCCACGAGTTAGTATGCTCTCGAACAGCAGTATTACAACAAAGCTAAATAAAGCCAGCAGGCAGGGCCAGAGAGGGAGGGAGTTTTTCTCCTCTCCCACACAGGCAGCTCGGTCCAGCTTTGTTTCTTAGATGAGTCTAAGATAGAGCTGATTGACTTCCTCGCCCTTTCTGCCACCCCCACCCCAAATCTATCATCCCCTGCCCGATAGAGTTAGGGGTTTAACTGGCCTGCTGCCCAGGGTCACAAAGTCTCACTCATAAAGAACTCCCGAGCTCACAGAGCCGCTAGAGTTCTGCTCTCTTTCCCCCCTTTCCATTACCACGTCCTTAGAGAAAGACAGCCCTGTATTCTAAAGCTACAAAGTGAGCAAAAACGATCTGGGCTTAAGTTGGAAGGAACCCTCCCTCCCCTCTCAACCTACCCCCGACTGAATTGGGGTTGGGGTGGGAGGGGGGGGCGGCGGCGGCGGCGCAGAAATCTTTTAAAAAGCAGCAGTTTGGGTAAGTTTAGCAAAGGGAGGAATCCTGTTGCTTTTCCTTCATGCCCTCCTCAGAACAGGAGGGAGGGTGCTTCTGAAGCCACCCCCACCCTCTCTTTCCCAAAGCTGGAAGCCCAGACGAGCTCTCTTACCTGCATGTCCTGCTCCGTCCTCTGGAGGCTCTCAAGGTTCCCCTCCCCCCCTCGGAAAGACTCCTTCCTCCAGCCCGGGTGGCAGTAGGGGGTGAAGGGGGTGGGGGATCTCTGTCCCCACCCCCTCTGAAGCAGGCGGCAGAGACAAGCAAGAGATACCCCACTCACTGCCCCAGTTGGGCCAGGAAGGGGGCCACTGAGTTGAAGCACAGCACCCCCCTAATCCAACTCCCTCGGCTCACTGCTCCGCCCGGTCCGCCTCCCGCCGCGCTGAACTCCTCATCCGAAACCCGGGAGCTGGGGGAGAAATCTGGGAAGCAGGCGTGGACGATCGCGCCCGCTCGGAAGAACCCAGCCCCGAGCGTTCTCTTCGGCACCCCCAGATCTCCCTGTAGCCTCCCGTGGCTCTGTTTGCTGGGGCAGGGGGCTGGTGACCCCCGACCCCCGAGTGTGTCTGTTCGGGGTGGAGGGAAGTTAGACAGGGAAATCCCGCGCTCTTTTCCGTCAGGAGGGACGCGACCCTGCCCCGGTGGGACCCCCGAAGTCGGCCCACTTGGAGAGGAGGAGGGGGGCGTGCGGGAGGGCGGGCTCCGAGCTCTGAAGCCTGGCGAGGCGAGGGAAAAGGGTAGGAAGCGCAACTAGTCCCAGCCGCCGAGGTCCGTGCTGCCGGTGGGGCTCAATGCCATTCTCCGTGGCTCCGGGAGATCGAGAGGCTACCCTTCGGTGGCCGCAGGGAGGATGGTAGCAGCGTGTGGCGGGCGCGGAGTGCTGGGGCCCGAGCTGGGCCAGAGGATCCCGGGGGCTCCAGCCTCCTCCGCCCCGCCTCCCACACGCCTCCTCCCCGCCCCCCGCCAGTCCATACCCAGCCCGCGACTGCCTCCGTTTCGACCCCCCACTTCCAGACTCTGGGAATACCCCTCCCACAGACCCCTTCCTCTAGACTACAAGACGGGCTCCTAGACCGTGCACTTCCGCACCTGCCTCAATGGGAGCTGCCTCTCGCTCAGATGCACCTCTACCAGAAGTCCCCCTTTTCTATCTGACTTCCATGCAGCATTTGCCAACCTCCGAGTTACTCTTTTCAGTTACAGGAATTATTTGTTCAGAGTACCCAACCCCTTATTCCAAAACGGCCTGCAGAGTTTTTGAACTTTTCCAATGCGGAAAGCACCAGTTCATGCAAAGCCTGGCCCCTGGAGTCTCTGAGCTTCCTGGGCCCTCGTTCTGCAGGAGCCCCCACCTGCAGTACTTACCGCACTGGGAAGGTAAGAGAGCAAGGACAGAATAGTACAGGTCTCTAGCGTAGGGGCATTTGCTGGAGGCAAAGGCCAAACGAAGTTAAGTGACACCAAGAAATGATAACACTAGACCACACTAAAGCTTAAAATAATAATAATATGTTTCAATATTCTTTCATAAAGCTTCCCCAAGTCCCTTGTTACAAAACTTTTCTTCTTTGTTCCCCCAGTCTTGATGAGTTGAATAGAATTACTTTCCTGACTTTATGGGCAGGATAGCTAACACAGAGATGTGAGCACTTATCCCACAGAACCAATTAGTCCCTAGAAGGAAAGAGAATTCTAGTTTTCGAACTTAACTTAAGTGGTCTACATCTTTACTAAAGCACTCAAGATATAGATATATGTGGATACACATACATATATGTATGTATACATACACAAATAGACATAGACATATTTTACATACACCTATATGCCCATACACATATATGTATACCTATATACACACATACTTTAAAGTTAAAAAATGTTTTCAAACCCTCTAGCTTTTTATATGATCTTCATTACCCAACATATTCTCCCCTCTCCTTCTCAATGAGCCATCCTTTAATAGTGGGGGTGGGGGATGGAGGTGAAGAGAACAAGTCAGGGAAACTAAATCAATACATTGGACAAAGTCAGACATTATATATGCATGCAGTATTTCATACCTAGAATTCTCAAGCTCTGCAGAGAAAGAAAGGAGGTACATTCTCATATCTCTTTTAGGGGCCCAAGTTTGGTCATAATAATTTAATATCATTCAGTTTCTATGATTTTGTTGCTCTTTTCATTTACACCGTTGTAGTCATTGTGCCTATATATGTTTTTCCTTTTGTTGGTTACTTCATTTTGCATCAGTTCATATAAGGTTTCCCATGCTTCTCTATATTCATAATTCCTTAGGATACAATAATATTCCATTATATTAATGTACCCAGAGTTTGTTGGATTACTCTTCAACCAAGGGGCACCCACTTTTTTTTTCCAGTTCTTTGCTGTGACCAAAAAAATGTTGCTATGAATATCTGGGTTTATATGAGGACCCTTCTTTTTATCACTTACTTCCTTATGACATATGCCTAGCAGTGGGATTTCTGGGTCAGAGGGTATTGGTCTAAAGGGTCAAAGTGCTTTTAAATACATGAAATTTCACAATGCCTTTCTGTTAGAAGGCACAAAAGAATGATGTGACTCAGTCATGTTTTCTCCAGGACCTGGGCTCCAAATTCCAAGACATTTGGGGACTAAGAACAGGAAGTCCACTGATATTCATATCAGACAGACACATCAGCTTATGTAAAGAACTTTGCTGTTGTGTATTTAGAGAGAGGTATAAAAGAGGTTGGCACCTCTAAAGAAACTGCTATTTTGATGCTATATGGTGAAGGATGGATAAGGAGGCTACAATAATCAGACAAATTACCTTTTCTTAATTAGTAACCCAATGTGGTAACACTTCTAAGTAATAGCTCCTTTCAAGGAGAGTAGGAGTGTCAAGAAAAAAAAAAGATGGAACTAAATAAAAGTCCCCATCATGGTTAGGAAATAAATATCCATTTTCCTCTGAACTTTACAATAAGAAAGATAACAACTGTTTTAGCAAATACCAACTAATTAGAGGGAAAGGCTCATCTGGAATCGCAGTATTGGTAGAGTAGCACATATAAGGCTTTTCTCATCCTGGAGTAAATGGGATTTATGAGGTCAGGTCCTGAGCATTTTCACGACTTTAACTGCTTGACCTATTGTCCCTGAGGCCACTCAAGGATCCTTTCTTCAGAGAGAGAAAGGGATGGCAGGAAAATTATTTTTATAGGAAGTAAAAAGGCTTAGATCCAATTTGTTGCATCAAACTTGACAATAATATAATAATTCTTCCACTGACGTCTTCTTCCTATGTTTTATCATGGCATGGAGACAACACTGTGTTCTCCCAGCTGTGCTTATAGAGCTCAAGCTCTGGCAGGCCTGGCAAAGCTGAAAAGGCTTAAGAGTGTAAGAAAACTAAATTCAGAGGATCTCCAAACCAGATTGGTCACAGGATAATCTATTTTGGGGCCACAGCAAGTGTTGAAGATAGTTTGAAGTATGTAATAATAACTCAAATAATATATGAGGATTAAAAAAATGTCTTCCTGGGGCGGCTAGGTGGCACAGTGAATAGAGCACTGGCCCTGGAGTCAGGAGGACCTGAGTTCAAATCTAGCCTCAGATACTTAACACTTACTAGTCATGTGATATTGGGCAAGTCACTTAACCCCAATTGCACCGCCTTCCCCCCTCCAAAAAGAAAAAAAAATATTTTCCTCACAGCAACTGGGTGAGAGAGGTATATTGGGGATAAGAGTGGAGAAAGGGGTCTGGAACTATAATTTCATTGGTATAGGGAACTCCCTGCCAGGAAACACCTACCAATACAAATCAGCAAGTCCTCTTCAATTTGTGGTTTCAGAGAACTGCTTGTTGTAAAGTCCAGCGATTTACCTAGAATCAGCATGTATTACCTGGACAGATTTTTCTGACTCTCAGGTTTTCTCTCTATTTATTTCTTCTGGTAGGGAGTAGAATATGATATGATATGATATGACATGATATATGATGTGATATGATATGACATGATATAATGTGACATAATATGTAATATTAGTATTATTATCCCATTTTTTTACAGACAAGAAAACTGAGGCCTAAAGTAACTGACTTGTTCATAGTCACATGGCTAAGAAATAGAAAACAGAGGAATGGGTCTTCTGACTCAGAATCTTGTGCTTTCTGCTATATTCTTCTTCCTCTTCCTGTTCTCCTCATTCTTCTTTTTCTTCTTGTTCTTGTTCTTCTTCTTCTGGGTTCTTTTGATGGTGGTGGGAGAGAGGGGAAAGCAGTGATTCCCAGAGAACTCTTATCTGTCAAGAAAAGATAAGATAATTTTAGCAGGATGGACTTGCAGCAGGGCAGAAATAAAACTTTGGACCTGTCTTGAATTACAGGACTCTGACTAATGTCACCATACGACTTGAGTTCCTCCTCTAAGGTCCCTCTGGGATGAATCAAAACTTTGTGGGCTTAAGTGAGGGAAGTTGTAGTACTCATAGGAAGATAGTTTGTGGTTGAGTAGCCAGGAAGAAACAGATGAGACATGGCCCACATTCCCAAGGGAAGTGGTGAGAACCCCATTGTCTGAGTCACTGAAAGTACTAAAGAATTTCCTGTGGGGAAGACGTCTACACCAGCCGCTAGGATCTTAAGTCCACGAGAATGTATATTGATCTTTCCTCTCTCCTGTCTGTGGTTCTTGGGTAGGTTCTCTTCTTCCTTTACCCTTTAAATAAAATACTCCCTATCTAATAGATGGTTTAAATAAGATTTGGGCATGCAGCAATTTCCATTCCTTCTGTATTTCTATACTTCAATGCAAAATTTGCATGAAGGAGGACAGGAGAAAATATTTTTAAAAACATGGATCAGGAATAAAAAATTACAGAGGGCAAAGGCTGGCAGAATACAGAGAAGCCTTACACTTTATATATAATGAATATTTTCTTCAAAAATAGAGCCAGCTAGTATTGGATATATGGAGCACTAAACAGCATCATGAGAAATGAAGTTGATCATATAGTAACAAAGATACTAATGTGAATCATTTCCACACACAGATAATTACCTTGCTAGTGCAAAGATCAAAATCAATACTAAATACAAAAGAAAAAATGAGAAGTTATGTCGAATTGAGACAATTCTACTTGACAAATAAATTATTGATACTAAAAAATGGGAAATGGAAGAAAGAACAGGTAATTGACATACCAACTACCATCATTTCACAAAAAGTTTAACTGATGAAAAGTGATCATAACAAGGAGATTAACAAAGCCTAGAAATCTCCTTAATTGCCAAATATTTAATCTTCTTAACAAGTGGAGAAATGCAACAACCAAAAGAAATACCAGCTTAGAGAGAAGGAGCTCATTTATAAAAATCTAATAGAGGATAAAGATGGAAGATTGTGATCAACATTGCCTCATAAAAGAGTGAGAAGTAATAGAAGGAAAAACAAATCTATAGAGAAATCTAATTGATACAGATCATCCCTAGAGAATTTTAGTATGAAGTAGAAAGAAAACAATAGATACAAAATGAAAAAGAGCTATACATCTTTCTGTACTCAACTCTTTTTTTTAGTTTATTTTGAATATTTTATTTTTTTTAAATTAACACGTTAGAACAAATTTTTAACATTTGTGATTTTTTTTAATTTTGAGTTTCAAATTCTGTTCCTTCCCTTTCTGTATCCTGAGACAGCAAGCAATTTGATATAGGTTATGTATGTCAGTTCTTTTTTTCTATCAATAACAATGGAACCAATGCATTTGAACCTTAAGGTCACAGTTCCGTATAAGTTGCATAAAGAAGTAGAAATGGCACTAGGTATAACAAAGGTGGAATAAGGAACTAGATTAGACTATGCTCAAAATAAGTCAGGGTGATAAACAGAAGTATGTATAGAATAATTTTACACATATATTAATGTCTAATGGTAGCCATCTCTAGGGTGAGGAGGAAGAGGGAAGAAAAAATGGAAAAAAGAAATTTACATGATAACTTTGTTGTATATTTAAAAGGAATAGCAAGTTATGCATAGTAGATTTGCAGTTCCATGTGCAATCATCTTTTTTTTTAAATCATACCATGTTATGGAAATGCTTATTTTTTAATAAATAAACTTAATAATTAAAAATAAAATAAATTTAAAAAAAGAAGTCAGGGTGTGAGTGATACAGTTTTAAGAATAGTGATGGGGGTGGCTAGGTGGTGCAGTGAATAGAGCACTGGCCCTGGAGTTAGGAGGACCTGAGTTCAAATCCAGCCTCAGACACTTCCTAGCCATGTGACCTTGGGCAAGTCACAACCCCAATTGCCCTGCCTTTCCCCCTCCAAAAAAGCAAAAAAAAAAGATGTCTACTTGAAAAAAAATAATGATGGATGATTGTTAAGATATGAAAATAGGTCAGGATACTAAATGCTAGATAAAATTATGAACCTGATCATTAGCATCAGCAATAAAAATTTTAAAATCCCTAACTTTCCTATGACCACCTTCTGATCTGTAAAATCCTTCATAAAGGGGCGGCTAGGTGGAGCAGTGAATAGAGCACTGGACTGGAAGTCAGCAGGACCTGAGTCAAAATTTGTCCTCTGACACTTAACACTTACTAGCCTGCTTTCCCCGCTCCAAAAAGAAAAAAAAATCCTTTATGACAATAAGCCACTTTGGTTGAAGATATGAAAAGGGAACAGGTAGGCTTGTAGAAATCATTTTCTACATCAGGCCACACCTTTAGAGCCAAAAAGGTGGCTGAAAAATGCAGCAAATGCAGGATCCTAATGTTTTATGGCTTGTTGACTATAAAAAAAAAAATTTGTTACAGCAAAATGCAGCTTTAAAGGTTTTTCTTCAAAGAAGTGTCTACTATGCACATGTCAAAATTGCTTAAGATTCCTTGAAATATGTAACAATAGATAACTTTGATGATCCTCTGATTATTAATATCAAATGAAACATATAACAGGGAGACATAGATTCACTGAAGGTATTTGCCACTATCATGGAGAAAGGTCTAGCAGAGTCTAAATGGAAGAGCTATCTCCTCTAAATACTGAGTCTTTGTGGACGCTCATGTTTCTAGAGAATTCTTGTATTGATTGTATCAAACACTGTGGAATTGTAAAGAGCTAAATGAGATCCAAAACCATTAAAAAGAATTAACTTACCTAGCCACAAAGGGAAAAAACCAGGTAAATGATGAAGGCACCATTGGGGAATTAGTCACATTGATGAGGTCAGTCTTTGCATACTTAGTAATGACATTCTCCTCCCCCTCTCACAATAAATCTACTTTCTTCTGTTGCTTTTATTGTTTCTAGACCAGGAAACACCAGAACAGAGTCTTTTGAGTCTATGTTCAGAGGCCCCTTAAGAAACAAAACAACAACCACCCTATATATTCCTATCAAAAGCAATTGAAGTAAGAAACCAGAATTTAGGACATTTCTATGAGATCTGGGTGAATTTTGTTCAGGCCAATGCACATAGGATGATTTTTGCATCAGTCCTCTGCCACGAAAATCCCATCTTACCTAAAGCTTCCTCCAAATGTGGGAGGGTGTATGAATCACAGGAAATCCAGACATCTCAAAGAAATCAGCCAATCACTCAAAAGGAAATTAGGGGCAACTACATCCTTAATTAGTTTGAAAGTATCATAGGAGCTTTAGTTCATTTTTTGAGAGCAGATGATGACAAACAGAAAATATATCTAACTGATATTGGCTGAAAAACCACAAACACCTCTGATCTAGGTATAAATTAGCTAGTGGTTCAGAATGGCAGGTTTTCAGCATTAGGTCAGTTGAGCAGTGGTCAAATCCCGCAGTTAAGGATTCTTTAGAGGGCATTAACCTTGGAGGAAGAGTGAAAAAGAGCTTTTCTCTAGCTCTCCCTCCCCTTCCCTCACTGTCACAAGGTGATAACCTTGTAAACTTCAAAAGGTTGTATGGTCTAGAGTTCCTACCAGTGACCACCAGAGACTGCCATTAGAGATTTAGCAGCATCTTCATTGGGAGCTGAGAGATACATGAAGGACAAATTAAGTATACAAAGGAAAAACACCTTCAGTACTCTAAAAGGGCAATGACACTCAGAGCTCAGCAGTGAGTTACACCTAAAAGGAACTTAATGGGGACTTCATGAAGGGAGAAAAGGAGTTAGTGGCCAGAAGCAATAAATTTACACTTTACATACCCTTTGACCCAGCAATATCACTACTAGGTCTGTATCCAAAAGAGATAAAAAAAACAACAACAAGAAAAAGGACCTATATGTGCAAAAATACTTATAGCAGCTCTTTTGGTGGTGGCAAAGAATTGGAAATTGTGGGGATATCCATCAACTGGGAAATGGCTGAACAAGTTGTTGTATATGATTGTGATGGAATACTATTGTGTTATAAGAAATGACAAGCAGGATGCTCTTGGAAAAACCTGAAAAGACTTACACGAACTGATGCAAAGCAAAATAAGCAGAACCAGGAGAACATTATAAACAGTAACAGCAATATTGTATCATGATCAACTGCAAACGATTTAGCTATTCTTGGTAGTACAATGATCCAAGACAACTCCAAAGGACTCATCATGAAAAATGCTGTCTACCTCCAGAGAAAGAATGGATAGAATCTGAATGCAGATAAAAGCATACTTTTTCTTTACTCTATTTTTTTCTTGTTTTTTTTTAATATGTGTTTTCTTTCACAACATGACTAAATGGAAATATGTTTTGCATGACTGAACATGTATAACCTGTATCAAATTGCTCCCCTTCTCTTGAAGAGGGAGGGAGAGAACTTGGAATTTGGAACTCAAAAATTAAAAAAAAAAGTTAAAAATTGCTTTTACATTTAATTGGGGGAAAATATCAAATTAATTTAAAAGTTACAAAAAATAGTTCATACTTTAGTCATGTGTGTTATTTAAGTCTGAGTTCACTTTTCTCTTGTGTGTGCAAAAGGAAAATGAATACCTGGTTTGAGTGGATGTTTCTGTAACTCTCTTTGCTATACCTGAACTCCCTTTCCTTTTTTTGTTTCATTATTTCTTTTTTTAAATTAAATTAATTTATTTACTTTTAGTTTACAACATTTAGTTCCATACTCCCTTGAGTTCCAAATTTTCTCTTCCTCCCTCCCCCATATTGGCATGCAATCCGATATAGGTTTTACAAATGCCTTCACATTAAACATTAGTCAAGTTGTAAAGAAGAATTATAACCAATGGAATGAAAAATGAGAAAGAAGGAACAAAACAAAATAAAAAAAAGAGAGAACAGGTAGTTTGCTTCAATCTGCATTCAGGCTCTATAGTTCTGTCTCTGGATGTGGATAGCTCTTTCCATCATGAGTCTTTTGGAGTGGTCTTACAGTGTCATATTACTGAGAGGAGCCCAGTCTATCAAAGTCAACACAGAAACGATGTGTCTGTAATTGTGTACAGTATTCTCCTGAAATTCCAGTGACCCTCAGGATTACTCCTAGAATAGTGGTGGTCTGCTGTCCTTTGGTAACCTAACCTGCCAAAGGGAGAGAGCTAGGAAGTAGCCCTGGAGGTGGTGTGACATAGTCTTAAAACCATAAGATCATAGGTTTAGAACTAAAAGAAACCTCAGAAATTATATAGTTCAACTCCCTCATTTTATGGATGAAAGCAGAGAGTGGAGGTTGAGTGATTTGTCAAAAGTTTCCCATCACCCAAGCTAGGATTTGAACCCACTGTCCTCTGATTCCAAATTCAGCCCGTTTTCCATTATACATTAACAACAAGGAAAAGTCAGACAAGCAGTCAACAGGCATTTATTAAGTGCTTACTATTTGCTAGGCATTGTGCCAAGCTCTGGGAATACAAATACAATTAAAAAAAAACAGTTTCTACCCTCAAGGGGCTTATATTCTAAAAGGAAGTTGAAAAGTTGGGGAAAGAGTGGAGGGCAGGAATGTACCCAGTGGGGGAGGGGGCACATTACAGGGTAGAGTTTATGGAGAGGTCTGGAGGAGTGCAGCCTGCGGTGGGGGCGGGGGAGGGAGAGAGGGGGGAATGAAATGATAGCTTACCTAAGTGCCCTTCCTAAATAGAGCTTCTAGGAGGAAACCCCAATCGGAGGGAGCAGAGGTACTCTAATGTTCAAAAAAGTGATGTTCCAGGATGAAGAGATTTCTGGGGCATGATGGAGAAGTACAGAGGAGTTCAGCTCAATATTCGTGGCCTATTCCTCTTACCAACGTGCCCAACTAAGAGGGAAACCTCCATGTTATGAATCAACTTTCCAACTCACTCCCATCCTTATACTCTTTCCCACAGTTATACTAAAAATACAAGGAAAGTTTCCTCATCTAAGTCACCCTAATAAGCCCTGAAAGGAGGAAGTGATAGAGATAAAAAGGGAAAGAGAAAAAGAAGAAAAAAATTGAACATCAATACTAAAATATATGTGTGTGTGTGTATATATAAATATATAATATTTATGTTGTTGTTTGGTCATTTTTCAGTAATGTCTGACTCTTCATGACCCCTTTTGGTGTTTTCTTGGCAGGGATACTATAGTAGTTTGTCATTCTTCCCATTTTTAAAATTTAATTTATTTATTTACTTTTAGTTTACAACATTCAGTTCCACAATCCCTTGAGTTCCAAATTTTCTCTTTCTTGCTCTCCTCCTCGCTCCTGACCCCCTATCGTGGCATGCAATCTGATATAGCTTTTACAAATACCTTCATATTAAACATTAGTCAAGTTATAAAGAAGAATTATAACCAATGGAGTGAACAATGTGAAAGAAGGAACGAAACAAAACAAAACAAATTAAAAAAAAAAGAGAGAGAGCAAGTGGTTTGCTTCAACCTGCATTCAGACTCTAAAAGTTTTTCTCTGGATGTGGACATTCTCTTTCCATCGTGAATCTTTTGGAGTTGTCTTATAACCTTGCATTGCTGAGAGGAGACCAGTCTCTCAAAGTCAGTCATCACAGATACAATCTGTCTGTAACTGTGTACAATGTTGTCCTGGTTCTGCTCTCCTCACTCTGCATCAGTTTATATAGGTCTCTCCAGGTTATTATGAAGTCCGTCTGCTTCTCATTTCTTATAGCACAATAGTATTCCATTACACTCATATACCACAACTTGTTTAGCCATTCCCCAATTGATAGGCATCCCCTTGATTTCCAATTCTTTACTGTCATTTCTTTCTATGGCTCATTTTATAGATGAGGAAATCGAGGCCAACAGAGTTGTCAGTCATGTAGTAAGTGTGTGAGGAATAATTTCAACTCAGGTCTTCCTGATGCCAGGAAAAAAGGAAGAAAGGAAGGAAGGAAGGAAGGAAGGAAGGAAGGAAGGAAGGAAGGAAGGAAGGAAGGAAGGAAGGAA
>NW_027185867.1:7229870-7258095 GCF_028583685.1 Petaurus breviceps papuanus
GAAGGAAGGAAGGAAGGAAGGAAGGAAGGAAGGAAGGAAGGAAGGAATGGAAGGAAGGAGGGAAAGAAGAAAGGAAGGAGAAAGGAAAGAAGGAAGGAAGGAAGAAGGACGGAAGGAAGCTAGCTGGTATTAAGTGCCTACTTTCAGGCACGGTGCTAAGTGCTTCACAAAAATTATCTCACCTGAGCCTCACAGCACCTCCAGGAGGTAGGTACTATTATTATCTCTATTTTAGGGTTGACGAATTCTCTGTTTGCCTTCATTTTCTCATCTGCAAAACCGGGATAGTAATAGCACCTACCTCCTAGGATCATTGTGAGGATCAGATGAGATGATAATTGTAAAGCTCTTAGTACATATTAAGAGACATTTAAATTTTAGGTAGCTATCATTGTTATTAGAAAGAGGTTAAATGATTTGCTCAGAGCCACACTAGAAAGGGTCTGGAGCTGGATCTGATCTCAGGTCTTCCTGACTCCAGGCCCAGTGATCCACTGTGTCATTTAGCTGAGTTACCTCTCTGGAGTTCATTTTCTTCAGCTATCAAATGAAGGGGTTGGACTAGACCTTTGAAGTTCTTTCCAGCTCTAAATCTATAATCCTATGATCTTCCTGGACAGATGGAGGAAGTAGCAGCTTCAGGAAAAAGATCATATATACTTGGCATGGAACTTTGATATAACGTAGTTATGGGGGACATAAATTATCTGGACATTTGCTGGAGTTCTCTCTTTGCCAAAAGCAGTATAGTTGAATAAATTTTTGACTTGCCTCAATGATGATTTCATTTTTCAAAAAATAGAATAAGCAAGGAGGAAAATTGCTATTCTAAACTTAATTCTGATAGGAACTAATCACTGAAGTAGAAATAAGGGGAACCTTGATAAGAAGTTACTACTTCAACTTAGAATGTGAACTACAGGCAAGTGGTTCTTCCTATATTGAGGAAGAGCAAGTTCTCTAAAAAGTTTAGAGAATAGACTGAAATTCTAAAGAAATTGATGTAAGAAGGATATGGCCCTCTCAAGCATGAAATTCTAAAAATACAGAAGTACAGTAATGAAAATAGGAAACCGTTTAAATAGATCTATGCGAATGCACAAGTCAGGTATTAGAGGATGAATACAAAAAAGTGACAAAGTCCTATAAAAAATAGTGCCAGAACCTTAACATTCAAAACAAATGGAAGCTGGATGATGAATGCAAACAACAGCAAAAAGGAAAATTTTAAATCAAGAGTTTGGAGGACAAGAAGATCAAAGGAAGGTTGGGACAATTCCTTGAAAGATGATGATAACTCTCCTTGTTTCTCTTTTCTTCAATGCAGAGGTGTTCATCTTTGGGCCAGGAAGGAGGATAAAAATTATGAGAAATGGTCTATAATGGGCCTGGGGGCCACTTGCAACCCACCAAAGGATTTTGGGCCACCTACAAAAAATGTAGGATCGTCACTGTGCACTCTCCTTTTTGTCACATGACCCTCAGCAACCAATACTTATCAGTCTATCTTATAAGTATCTACCAATACTTATCTAGTCTAACCTATCTTTGGCCTCAAGAAGTTTAGTCTATTTTAATTTTTGGTCCCTAGCTACTACCAAGTTATTCAGGTCTGGTCCAAAAGGAGTACCTAGTTACCTATAATGCGTTCAAGTCATCAGACCTATGTTAACTAGGTTGTAAAACAGTGAAAGAACGGTCAGTTTAGGATTGCTGAGCTGATATCAGTTATCTTTAAAAAAATCACAGAGGACAGAAGAGGTGTTGCAGGAGTGGAGATAAGCAAACATCCTGATTTTCACAAAAGAGATAAGAATGCAAAATAAAGGCAGGCAGGCTTAATTTTAATTCCCAGAAAAATATGAAACATATATATATGTATTTCCTTTAGGAGGGCAATTGGGGTTGTGTAACTTGCTCAAGGTTATGTGGCTAGTCTTTTTCTGTGGGTGTTAAGTGTCTGAGGCCAGAACCGAACTCGGGTCCTCCTGACTCCTGGGCTGGCACTTTATTCACTGCGCCACCTAGCTGCCCAAAATATGAAACATATTAAAGGGGTCATTTTGAAACCTTTAGAAAGGGAAATAGTAGAACTAACATGACTTCATCAAGAACAGGTATAAAGCTTTGTAGACAGGAATACTATAGAGGTAGTATCCTTAGGTTTCAACAAAGTATTTATCACAGTATCTCAGATTATCTGAGCTATAAATAGTAATTTATCTTATTTTTTTAATTTTTCAAGTGCTATATTAATTTCTGATTTACATCATTCATTTCCACCACATTTTGAGTTACAAATTTTCTCCCCGTTTTTCCCTTACCCACTGCCCCAAAATAGCAGTCCCACAGGATATCCCCTCCTCCCATCTGCTTTCTCCCATATTTTCTCCCATACCCCTTTTGACTTTTCCAGTGGATCTCTATGCCCCAGTGCCTGTATATCTTATTTCCCAATTACATGTAAAACAGTATTAATTATATATATATATATATATTATATATTTGAATATTTGATTTTAAAACTTTGAATTCCATATTCATTCCCTTCCTCCCTTGTCACCCACCCTTACTGGGAAGATAACCAGTTCAGTATAGGTTGTACATGTGTGGCTAATGCAAAACAAGAACATAGTAGATATATCGTAAAAGACTAACTATATTTCCCTCCCTCCTATCCCACCTTCCACTTGCTCTATTCTCTACTTTGATCCTGTCCCAGCCTGCCCTCCCTTCCATCATCCCCCCTCTCATCCCCTTCCCCCTCCTGGAGAGTG
Source organism: Petaurus breviceps papuanus (assembly GCF_028583685.1). Classification (NCBI taxonomy): domain Eukaryota; kingdom Metazoa; phylum Chordata; class Mammalia; order Diprotodontia; family Petauridae; genus Petaurus; species Petaurus breviceps. Next base: position 7,232,648 of record NW_027185867.1, read on the forward strand.
AGATACCCTATTTACTATGTATTTCATTCCCTCCTCAAACCAAATTCAATGGGAATAAGGTTAACCCATTCCCTTTTTACTTCCTATTCTTCCCCTCCATTGTAACCATTTTCCCTTGCCTCTTCTATATTGAGATAGTTTACCCCATTCTGTCTCTCCCCATCTCCTCTCATTATATTCCTCTCTCACCTCTTAATTTCACCTTTTAAGTATCATCCCTTCCTGTTAAATTGGTCCTGTGCCCTCTATCTATGTATACCTGTAAACATATATACACACATTCACATATGTATCAATATGCCCATATACCCTCATATATATATATATATATATATATATATGTATATATATATATTTCTATTCCCTTCAACTACTGAGAAAAGTTTCATAAGTTACAATTACTAGTTTTCCATGTAGGAATATTAATAGTTCAACTGTGATAAGTTTCTTATGATTTCTTTTCCCTGTTTGCCTTCTCATGCTTCTCTTGCTTCTTGTATCTGAATGTCAAATTTTCTATTCAACTCTGGTTTTTTCAGCAAGAATGCTTGAAAGTCCTCTATTCCACTGAATGACTATATTTCCCCTGAAACATGATACTCAGTTTTGCTGGGTAGGTGACTCTTGGTTTTGATCCCAGCTCCTTTGACCTCCGGAATATCATATTCCAAGCCCTTCGATACCTCAGTGTAGAAGCTGCCAGATCCTGGGTTATCCTGATTGTGTTTCCACAATATTCAAATTGCTTCTTCCTGGCTGCTTGTAATATTCTCTCCTTAATCTGGAAATTCCAGAACCTGGATATAATATTCCTAGGACTTTTCTTTTTGGGATCTTTTTCAGGAGGTGATCAGTGGATTCTTTCCACCTCTATTTTGCCCTCTGGTTCTAAAATATCAGGGCAGTTTTCTTTGAGAACTTCCTGAAGGATGATTTTTAGGTTCTTATTTTCATCATGGCTTTCAGGTAGTCCAATAATTTTTAAATGATCTCTCCTGGATCTATTTTCCAGGTCAGTGATTTTTCCAAAGAGATATTTCACATTGCCTTTTATTCTTTCATTTGTTTGGATCTGTTTAACAGCATCTTGATTTCTCATAAATTCTCTAGCTTCCATTTGCTCCAGTCTAATTCTGAAGCAATGATTCTCCTCATTGAGCTTTTGAGATTCTTTTTCCATCTGGCAAATTTGGCTTTTTAAGGCATTCTTCTCCTCATTGCCTTTTTGAGCCTCTCTTGCCATTTGAGTTAGTCTATTTTTTAAGATGTTATTTTCTTCAGTGAGGCTGTTGACTCTCATTTTGTAATTTTCTTGCATTGTTCTCATTTCTCTTCCTAATTTTTCCTTCACTTCTCTTATCTGCTTCTTAAGGTCCTCTATGACCGGTAACCAGCTCATATTTTCCTTTGAAGCTATTGGTGCAGGAGTTCTGACTTCACTGTCTTCCTCCTGTTCCATGCTTTGCTCCTTTTTGTCCCCAAAATAGGAGTCTAATGTTGGAATCTTCTGTCTGCTTTGTTTCCTTTGCCTGGTCATGTCACCCCTCAGTCACTTGACCCCTGGGCTTTGTGCCACAGTAGGACTCTGCCACCAGACAGGGGAGATTTTGTCCCAAATGCTGGGGTTTTTCTCAGCTGCCAGAGGTATTAGATGGGTGCCCTCTCTGAGGTCCCCACATGCTCTGGCAAGCTGGACACACACCCCAGGACCTCCACCCTAGACTGCAATCCAGATCTAAGAAGGTTAAAGCAACAGCCATTACCCCTCAGACTGGTGCTTGGTCTCCCTACACTCTGCAGGCCAAGAGCTGAAGCTGCCACATGGCTTAGCAGCTTCTCACCCCAGGAGCAAAAGCCTACTCACTCCCACTTACTGGGTCCCAAAGTCCAGACTGCACTAACCTCTCACTTTGTCCTTCACATCTGTTTGTTGATAAATCTGGAAACGGCCACAGCTGCTGCTGATCTGGGGTCCCTCCAGCCGGCAGCTGGTCAGGCCTGCCCTGGGGCTAAAGCTTCAGTGTGGAGCTGGGCTTGGCTCCTAGAGCACTGTGCTGGTGTATTCCTGCTGGCCTGCTGGGCTGTCCTCAGCAGGAGGTTAGCTTCTCTGTGTCATTTTGTGTGTTCTGCAGCTCCAAAGTTTGTTTAGAGTCCCCTTTTACATGGATTGGCGAAGGTGGAAACTGGACCCATGGGGAGGTCCTGCTTCTACTCCCATAAATAGTAATTTATTATATATATGATATAATATGATAAATAGTAAAAAAAAAATAGACACCTAGAACAAGCTTCATAAATGATACTTTCAAATAAAAAATTTAAGAAAAAATCTAATGAAGGAATGGGAGTAGGGAGAGACTTCAGGCCAAAATGGCCAGTACAAGGGAGGCAGAGACCTTGGAACATTTGGCTGGAAGGTTACTAATTGTGTAGGTGTGGGAGAGGAACATGATTGTTCTGATCTAGGAAAGAGCTTGACTGAGATATGGCCACTTAGAAATGGGGTAGAGAAAGCCTATCACCTTGTAGTTTCTTATTTTTAATAATTGTTTTTGTTAATTGGGTTCTAAGCTAGGTTTTTCTGTTTCTGCTGGAAGTAATTGCTGCCAACAGCCTCTATGTTTTAGTGCCCCAATCACCTCACTGTATAGGTGATTATAGCTCTGCATGCTATCCTTGTGGAAAAGGTGGGGAAATGTGGGTTAAGTGATATAATTAAGTGAAATCAGAAAGGTTGAATGAATAGTCATGAATGCTTGAGTATCAGTTTGGGAGGAGGTATCTAATAGATTGCTCTATCCTTGAGCATTTTATCAGTGACTTAGTTGAAGGTAAATATCATTAAGAGTTGGCAAACAGTAGGGAGAGTGGGCATCTTTGCTTCACTCCTGTATTTACTTATTTATTCTTTTTTTGGAGGGGGGAAGGTAAGGCAATTGGGGTTAAGTGACTTGCCCAAGGTCACACAGCTAGTTAAGTGTCTGAGGTCAAATTTGAACTCAGGTCCTCCTGACTCCAGGGCCATTGCTCTATTCACTGCACCACCTAGCTGCCACCTCATTTCTTTCTTTATTGGGAAAGATTCTAGTGTAGCCCTATTGCATCTGATGCTTGCTTTTGATTTTAGGAAGATGCTTTTTGTAATATTAAAAAGGGTCCTCTATGTCTATGCTTTGTAGGATTTTTGTCATAAAAAATGTTGCACTATGTCAAAGGCTTTTTCTGTATCTATTGAGATGATCATGTGGTTTGGAATGTTTTGGTTTTTAATATACTTAATTATGTTGATTTGTTTTTCTAATGTTGAACCACCCTTGCATCCCTGGTATAAATCCAAACTGGTCATAATGAATGATTTCTTGGATAAATCACTGCAGTCTGTATTACAAGATTTTGTTTGACTTTTTTGAATCAGTATTCATTAAGGATATTGACCTGTAGTTTTCTTTCTGTATTGTATCTTTCCCTGATTTTGGTAGTAGGACTATATTCATTTCATAAAAGATTCTGTAAGGTGTTTCCTTTCTCAGTTTTTGAGAATAATTTATGAAGTGTGGGCACTAACTGTCCTTTAGAATTTGATAGAAATCTCTTGTGAATTCGTCAGAATCAGGAGTTTTTTCTTTCATAGTTCCTTCACAGCTAGATCTATTTCCTTTTCTTTTTTTTTTTTTTTTGGAGGGGGGAAGGCAGTGCAGTTGAGGTTAAGTGAATTGCAAAGTGACTTTGTTTTTATATTACCTTTTATATTTTTTATATTACCTTCATTCCCTAATATATATAATCCCCTACTCTACCCAGCAAGGTATTCATTTTAGCAAAAAGAAAAAAGCAATTCACCAAAGCACATAAACTTTTTCTGAGAATATTTGCAACATTTTACACCCATAATCTCACATCTCTGCAAAGAAGGAAAGGAGATGTATTTTCTCAACTCTTCTCCAATGCTAGACTTGATTATTATGATACAATATTCACTTTCTTTTTTTATTCTTTCTATTTACGTAGTTTTAGTCAATGTGTATGTTGTTTTCCTGTGAAAGCTGTTGCTTTCAATAAATCTATCCAGATAAGATGCTTAGAATAGTGTAAAGGAACAAAAATAATCAGCTTGGTTTTAAATTTGTAGAGATCCTGAAACAAGGTAAGGCTGGGAAGTAAATGAAACCAGGGCCCAGCGATTAACAAGTATTTCTTTTTCTTGAATTGTGTCCTATCTTTCCCCCGTTCCCCCACTACTGTCCTCACCCAGTGAAGAGATGAAGAAAGGAAAATCAGTATACCTGCTCCTTCACTGAAATCAAATTTTGGTGTGATGTGCTCCCCCTAGTGACTAAGACTAGCAATTCACCCTGGTCTCTATCAAAGAAAGCTCTCGTCTGCTAGGAATGCTAGATTTAGTGTACTAAATCTACTAAATGTAGATTTAGAGGACTACCACACTTCACACCTCTTCCCTCAGGTTCCTAAAAATGCCCCAAATCATGGAGTATAATAGGATGACATCTCCTGTATTTGATATTACCTACCTTTGAAAGGAGTTATGATTTTGTGACCTTAAAAGAATTACTGGGATCTCTACCCCAACTCTAACTGGTAAGTCCTATTCACAGAGCAAGGTTTCATTTTCACCTCAGTGTTCTAGTGGTACCCTTGAGGTGTTGAGGGCATCTTTTATTCACTGTTTTCCCATAAACAAATATTAATTTTCTCTCCCTCTCATCTACTGCCCACTAGAGGGAAAAAAGAAAAGAAAAATAATACCCTTGTAATAAACATCTATAGTCAAGATAAACAAATTCCCACATTGGCTATGTCCAAAATTGAATTTCTCATTCTGAATCTTGAGACCATTTCCTCTTTGTCAAGAGGTAGGTAGGTTCTACATCACCAGTTCTCTGGAATTGTGGTTACTCGATGAATGATCAGAACTCTTAATTCTTTCAAAGCTGTTTGTTTTTTACAATGTTGTTATAGTATAAATTATTCTCCTGGTTCTGCTTACTTCACTTTGAAGCAGTTCACACCCAAGTTTTCCCAGATTTCTCTGAAACAGTACCTTTTGCCAGTTCCCACAGCATAATAGTATTCCATTACATTCATATACCATAATGTGTTCAGTCATTCTACAATGGATATCTACCTACCTCCCCCCCACCACCTTAGTTTCCAATTCTTTGCCACAAAAAAACGCAAAACTATTATAAATATTTTTCTATATATGGGTCCTTTTCTTCTTGCATTTTTCTTCTTTTTTTTTTGCCTTTTGGAGGGCAATTGGGGTTAAGTAACTTGCCCAAGGTTAAACAGCTAGTTTTTTTTTGTGTGGATGTTAAGTGTCTGAGGCCAGAACCGAACTCTGGTCCTCCTGACTCTGGGGCCAGTGCTTTACTCACTGAGACACCTAGCCACTCTCTTTCATATTTTTCTTTCTTCTCAACCTTGATAATCTGATGGGTGTCAGGTAGAGCCTTAGAGTTGCTTCAATGTTAATTTCTCATATATTAGTGTGCATAGCATTTTTTCACATGGCTACTAATAGCTTGAATTTTTTCCTTTGATAATTGTCTATCTATATGCTGTGATGACTTATTGGTTGAAGAATGGGTTTTATTTTTATTAAATTTGAATCAGTAACTATCTTTCTTAGAAGTGAGACTTTTATCAGAGAAACTTGCTGTAAAGATTATTTCACAGTTACTTGCTTCCTTGTTAATTTTAGCTGCATTGGCTTTGTTTGCACAAAATTGTTTTATTTTCTGTGATACTGCTATCTTTTATTTGGTCATGAATTCTGTTTTTTTGTTTGTTTGCTTTTTTTGGAGAGGGGAAGTCAGGGCAATTGGGGTTAAATGACTTGCCTAAGATCATACAACTAGTAAGTGTTAAGTGTCTGAGGCCGAATTTGAACTCAGGTCCTCCTGTCTCCAAGGCTGGTGTTCTATTCACGGTACCACCTAGCCACCCCTTGGTCATGAATTCTTATTCACAGATCTGAATAGTACTTTCTTCCTTGATCCTCAAATTTTTTTATATGACCCTTATATCTGATTCATATATCCATTTGGAGCTTATGTTTTTATTTGGCATAAGTGCTTGTCTCTAAACTTAATCTTTGGCAGACTGCTTTCCATTTTCCCCAACACTTTTTTGTGAGATAGTAAGTTTTTATCCTAGTAACTGGGGTCTTCTCAAAAGACTATTGTGTTTAACTAATGTGAAAATATGTTTAATAAGAATGGATATGCAGAGTCTATATCAGATTGCATGCCATCTTGGGGAGGGAGGAGTGTAAGGAGGTGAAGAAAATTTAGAACTTATGGAAGTAAATGTTGAAAACTAAAAATAAATTCTTTTTTTTTTAAAAGCTGTGTAATTGTTTCTGTGTATTGGATACCTAAACTATCATACTTATTAAATATTCTATTTTTTAATCAGTGCCAAATCATTTTAAAGATTACTGCTTTGTAATATATTTTGAGATTTGACACTACTATGGCCTCTTAGTTTTCCCCCCTAATTGTTTCCTTTAACATTCTTGATCTTATGTTCCTCCAGATGAATTTCATTATGATTTTTCTGGGCCTATAAAGTAATCCTTCAGTCATTTAATTGGTATTTTTATAGGGATATGATTTTCCCCTGAGGAATGCATTAGCTGCATCCCAGAAATTTTGGTATGTTGTTTTATCATTATCATCTTCTTTCACATAATTATTAATTATTTCTTTGATTTATTCTTTTACCCACTTGTTATTTAGGATTTCATTGTTAGGTCTCTATTTGGGTCTGTGTCTTTTGTTTGTTGTCCCAGAGTCAATTACAATAAAGGATATATTAACCATTTCTGCTTTTAAACATTTGTTTTCACTAATGCACTGTTGGTAGAGTTGTGAACTGATCCAACCATTCTGGAGAGCAACTTGGAACTTTGCCCAGAGGGCTATAAAACTGTGCATACCTTTATCCTGCAATAGCTCTACTAGGTCTGTAGCCCAAAGAGATCATAAAAAAGGAAAAAAGACCCATATGTACAAAAATATTTAAAACAACTCTTTTTGTGGTGGCCAAGAATTGGAAATTGAAGGGTGGCTAGATGGTGCAGTAAATAGAGCACTGGCCCTGAAGACAGGAGGACCTGAGTCCAAATGAAGCCTCAGACACTTAACACTTAATAACCGTGTAACCTTGGGCAAGTTACTTAACCCTAATTGCCCAGCCCTCCCCCCTCCAAAAAGGAAAAGAATTGGAAACTGAGGGGATGACTATCAGTTGGGGAATGGCTGAACAAGTTACGGCATATGGATGTAATAGAATACTACTGTGCTATAAGAAATGATGAGCAGGTAGATTTCAGAAAAACCTGGAAAGACTTACATGAACTGATGCTGAGTGAAATGAGCAGAACCAGGAGAACATTGTACACAGTAACAGCAAAATTGTGTGATGACCAACTTTGATAGACTTAGCTCTTCTCAGAAATACAATGATCTAAGATAATTCCAAAAAATTCATGATGGAAAATGCCAACCACATCCAAAGAAAGAACTATGGAGTCTGAGAGTAAGTTTTATCATACTTTTTATGACCATGAGACAAAAAAAAGGTCAGAACAAAGAATATGATGTTTGGTTATATCTGACTTTTCATGACTCCATGGACCATATTGTCCATGGGGTTTTCTTGGCAAATACACTGGAATGGTTTACCATTTTCTTCTCCAGTGGATTAAGGCAAACAGAGGTTAAGTGACTTGTCCAGGGTCACACAGCTAGTGAGTGTCTGAGGTTAGAGTTGGGCTCAGGTCTTCCTGACTCCAAGCCTAGTGCACTATCCACTGAGGCATCTAGCTACCCAATAAGGAAAATAGTAGAGAAAAATAAGGAATGGAAGGGATGGAACTTATTATTTTACATAATCAAAGCATGTAAGAAGTCAGTACAAACATGGAGGATTGGGTAGGGGAGTGGACTGACTATACATAAAGCTTCCTCTTTTTTTGGAGGGCAGTTGGATTAAGTGACTTTCCCAAGGTCACACAGCTAGTAAGTGTGTCAAGTGTCTGAAGCCAGATTTGAATTCAGGTTCTCCTGACTCCAGGGTCAGTGCTCTATTTACTGTGTCACCTAACTGCCCCATAAAGCTTACTTTCATCTGAATTGGACAAAGTATGGTTGAATAAATACACATAAAGAATTTGGTTTAGAAATACACTAAAGTCAACAGGGAATCAGGAGGAAACAAAGAGAGGAGGTAGGAAGATAGGGAAGGGAGATTTGGGGTGGGGGTGGGTTAGGATTCATAAACAACACAAACTCCAACTTTGGAAAATGGGTCATACTGAGAAAAATAAAAGATAAGAAAGGATAAGAATCTAATATCAGAAACTAGATGAAGGTGAAAGAAGAAAAGCAGTGAACCAGACAACGACTAATGAAATGTAGATCACCAGTGTCATAAACACTCTTTTCTCAACATCCTCTTTTTATTTGGAAAGAGCAGGGCTGTGGGGACAAAGAGAGGAAAAGCTATGAGGATAGAATGATGGGAAATATACAATTAACAGTCATAATTGAACATGAATGAGATTAATTCACCCATAAGATGGGGTAGGGTAGGAGAAGGGATAAGAAATTAGAAAGCAACACTTTTGTTGTCTACAAAAGACATACTTTGAAACAAATATTCACAGTGTCAAAATAAGCAACTAGATTTTCAAGTGAACTAAGAGAAAGAAGCAGTGATAGCAATCATGATCTCAGATCTCAACTACAAAAGCTTGTTTTATAGCTATTCCAATAGTCCTTACATCAAAAATATATATCTCTAAACATTGCCATCAACAAAAAGAAAAAGAACAGCTCGATGAATAAGGCATGCAACTAACAAAACCCCTAAAAAATCAAATAATTAAAAAAGCTTAAAGAAATACCAAAATAGAAATACTGAAAATCAATGAATAGATTGACAAAATTTAAAGGAAAACCTTATTGAATGAAAATTCAATGTCTGAACAACAACAAAAACAAAAAATAAGACAAGTAATCCTTTAGCTAGTCTGATTTTAAAAGGAGAGAGGAAAATTGCCAGTATCAACAATTAAAGAAGAAATCACAACAAATGAAGAAATAAAGGAAGTTTTTAGAAACTATTCCCACCAATTATAAAATAAAAAGACTGACAATTTAAATGAGATGAGTTTATATCTACAAAAATATGAAATGCCCAGATTAGCAGAACAAGGAATACAGAATGTAAACAACTGAATCTCAGAAAAAGAAATTGAAAAAGTCACAAAGTAATAATGAACTTCAAAAGAAAAACTCTAGGAACTAGAAGAATTTACAAGTAAATTCTATCATACACTCATAGAAAAATTAATTCAAATATTATATAAACTGTTTAGAAGAATAGGAAAACACTTTTTTCAATATAAATATAACCTTGATACTTTAACAAAGGAAAGACAAACCAGAGAAAGAAAACTACAGGCTAATATCCCAAATGAACATTATTGCAAAAACTGCAAAGGAAATATTAGCAAAGAAGCTACAGTAACACTTCCAAAAGATTTTGACTAGGGAGGAGTTTCTTATTATGGTAAATAATAACTATCTAATACCCACTTCTATATGCATATATATATATAAATAATACTACAAAATAATATTTCTATAAAGACATAAGTGGAAAATATTGACTTCTCACAGTTGATCTATGCCTCTATGTAAATAATAATACTAAATTAATTTATATATTCAGTTCTATATTAATCAAACTATCAAAAATTGTTTTCTACATTTAGAATAATATATAACAAAAGGTCATGATTCTCAAGGGAAATAATTTTTTTTAAAGTAGGCAGAAAGGGGCCTAGCGATACCACATCAGCAAGCTATAATGGAAGGTTGATGTTAAAAACCCACTCTTCCCAATTTTAGACTTGATACCTTAACTAGGTGAGAATACATTTCAATCAATCATTCAATCATAGGCTTTAGACTAAGTGCCAAATGTCTTTCGAAGCCATTAGAAGTGGAATGATTCCAGATAGGAAGCCTGTCTCAATCCTTCTGAGGGATTTTGTCATGCCCTCAGGGTCATGTATAAAAGCATCAAGTTAACTGGAATTCCTAGATTCCAGTTATTAGAAATTTGTAAAACATCATGGTTTTGTTAAATTGTATAATCATATATTGGAAGTATTGAAGAATGTGAATTGCTGGATTTAATTATGAATTGAGGCACATAGACTTTTCCAAGAACTCTTTAGTACAAGTCACTGGGGAAAGAATTTGGGGAAAAAAAAAACTGCAGAACTTTCCCAAGTCACTAAAGAGCTATCCAGGATTTGACCTTTGCCAAACACATTCCACTAGATTTGTTGAGGACAGCAAATAGTAAAACTGTGGGATGATGACTTTAGCCTTCATACCCTAATTAGATGAGAACAGCGTTCTAATAAATTAATCAATCAATCAGTCATTGGCTTTAGTGTGAAAAGTTGATAGCCAAGAGCACTGCCAAAAGAAAGAAAAAGTCATTAAAGCATTTTTTAATGCACAGAAAAGAAACCCCAGAAGTCCAGGAAAGAAAGACAAGTTTTATAGCTCTGAAAATAACATGTTGAATTTATTATATACTTTTAAAAAAGCAAGTTACACATAATAAAGATTCATATATTCTATACTATCCTTTTCTGTTCTACTTTGTAAATTGAGATGTTCTCTCTCTCTCTCTCTCTCTCTCTCAGGTGGTGTTTATTAAGTTCAGAATAGGAGAAATAAAATCTTAAAACTACCCTTTGGTGTTTATACTTTGTAGGATTTTTAGCATAAATCAGATCGGTCCTTTGTCAAAGGCTTTTTGGCATCCACTGAGATAATAATTTATATATAGAATAAATATTATATATATAAATTATATATAGAATAGCTATTATATTAATAGCTTTCTGATTGTTGAATCAGGTATTCCATACCTGATATAAATCCAACGTGGTCATAGTGAGTCATTTTTAGATGTATTGCTATACTTTCTTTTCTTGCTTTTTATTTTTAAAATTTTCAGCAATATTCACTAATGGTGTTGATCTAGATACTCCTTATTCTTCCCTTGTTTACATATCAGGCCTATACTTCACTCCTTAAGGGAGTTTGGTAGGATGATTTCTTTCTCAATTGTTGAAAATAATTTGTATAACATAGGTATCTGCTACTTTTTAGATAATTGATAGAATTCATATAAAAATTTAAAATTTTCATTTTCTGAGAATCAGGTGTTTAACTATTTCAAGTTCTGTTAACTTTGGCATTTTTTTATTTTTGTAGGTAATCCTTATTTCTTCTAAATTCTCAATTTGATTAACATTTGATTTTGTCTAGTAAGTTCTGATAATTAAAAAAAATTTCTCCTCTGTTGCCTTATTCATTTTTCAATTTGGGATTCCCCCCTCCCCCCCAGTTTTCCTTTGATCAAGTTAAGCTCCTTAGAAGTAGCAATTATTTTGTTCATTGAATTTAATAATAATAGTTAACATTTATATAGTGTTTACTATATGCAAGGCACTATACTAAGTGCTTTACCACTGTTATCTGATCCTCACAACCCTATAATGTAGGTACTTTTATTACCTCTATTTTATAGTTGAGGAAACAGAGGTTAAGTGACTTACCTACGGTCACAAAGCTAGTAAGAGTCTGAGGCTAGATTTGAACTCAGGTCTTCCTGATTCTAGACCTGGAATTCTACCACTGTGCTATCGAGGTGTAACCCTAGTGCCTAGAACAGTTCTTGGCACTTAATAAATGTTTGTTAATTGTTAATGAGTGATTAATTAAAGATTTATTGATTTTGTTAGACTTTTCAAAGACTGAGGTCTTAGTTTTGTGTAGTCTTTGTTTTCCATTTTATTTTTTTCCTTTAGTTTTAAAGATGTTCTTTTTGCTTACTTTTAAAGAAATGTAACTATCATATACCACATTCACTGTTGTTGCCATGAAAAGCTAGGAAACAAGAAGTGATTGTTAGTGGGTACCATTTTTTATAACCAAGTTCCTGTGACATTGACCTTGAGGATGCCAGTGTGGTCATAGAGCATAAAGAGCCAACTTCATGGAGTGGCTGATGGGTAAAGAAGTGGAGATACCATGTAAGTCTGAAGGAGGTGGATCTCTCCCTGAGAATTCATTGCCAGGGATAAGGAGTTGAGGAACCATGACTGAACAATGTAGGTCAGGCAGTAATGTGAGTAGGCAAAAGCAGGGCCTGGTGAGACAGACAGACTCAAGAAGACAATACTCAACCTCATTCATTAAGCAGGAAACTGTTTTCCCCATGGGCTAGACCCAGAGAGCATATGTGTATCTTTAGTATTCATAACCTTTCAGAGTATATATGGAATCCACTCCTACCCTCAAGTCATAAAGACAAACCAAATGAAAGCATAAATAGGATGGGGCAGGAAGGGGTTTGGCTGCTGAGGGGATCTATTAGGCTAAAGTTGAACAGACCCAGAAAACAAATGACCAAAGAGCTCACAGAGGTTATATACCAATTGTTAAATTCTGGAAAATAAAGTAAAACAAAACCAAAGAGCTAATAATGGTCATAAGCAAAAAGTATTCTTTATTCCATTGGAGGATGGAAACTGGACACATGTGCCAGAGTCTCCTCTAGGAGGAGACCTAAAGCAGAGAGGCTAAACCTCGATTCATGTAGTAGTGGCCAGTCAAAGAAATAAGCAATAAGCTGCCGCCATGGCAATGAAGAGGAACAGAAACAATGAGCCAAGTTTGATTCATAGCAGGGCTTCATGACTGGAACAGAATGTGGTTCCTGCAGGTGTTTGTCTGAATTCAGGGACCACCTGGGATTGGTGTGAACCAGTTTTGTGATTTAGCTGCAGCAGAGTTCATTCAGAGGGTGAACACAAAAGATCGTTGCTATGCCAAGCTCAGGGCACAGTTTGCTTGCTGGACCTTAACTCTGAAAGCAGGGTGTCTCCTATAGTAGAAAGAGAGGGGTAGTCTTGGCATGGGGTCCTGACACTGTTTAGCTGTTAACTTCAGGAAGCTACCAAATCAGCAGATGCTGACTGAGACTCTCTATGATGTTATCTTGGGATATCTAGGCTACAGAAACTGGAGGTTTTCCTGTGAGGCGACCAGTCTTGGCAGGACCAGAGGACCTCTTTTTCTTGTGTGACACCTTGAGTGGTTACATGTATTTTTTGATTTTCTAAGTTTTAAAATTGTAATTTGAAGCATCATGCATGCATAGCAGATAGGTCAGAAAAATGAGGATTCAAGTCTCACCCCTACTATATACTGACTTTGTGACATTGGGCAAATCACTTAATCTCAACACTCCGGGTAACTTTTTTTTAAAGGCAATGAGAGTTAAGTGACTTGCCCAGGGCTACTCAGTAGCTACACAGCTACTAAGTTTCAAGGCTTTAGATTTGAACTCAGGTCCTCCTAACTCCTAACGCTGGTGCTCTATTCACCGTGCCACCTAGCCGCCTCTCCAGATAATTTTCTAAGACCGTAGGTAGAGGAGTCAATCATCTTGGATAGAAGATGCCACCAGGGGCTACACAGATGTAATCAGAGGTCCAGTTCCATACATCTCACTGCAAAAAAAAAGACCCCCCCCAGTTCATAAATCTATTCTTTTTCTATCTTGCATACATTAGCTTTTTTTTTTTTTTTTTGCTTTTTGGAGGGGGGAAGGCAGGGCAATTGGGGTTAAGTGACTTGCCCAAGGTTACACAACTAGTAAGTGTGAAGTGTCTGAGGCCGGATTTGAACTTGGGTCCTCCTGACTCGTGGGCCAGTGCTCTATTCACTGCATCACCTACCTGCCCCTATGTATTGTTCTTTAGTGGCACCCTGTCCTTTTTTCCTTCTGGGCTGAGATCACCCCCATGCCCATCTTCTAAGATTCCCCATTATAGTCTGTTCCCTACATAATTTTTATCTTTTCTCCTACAGTCCCCCCACCCCAAGTATCCATTGAGAGACTAATGGAATTATTATTACCCATTGATTTCCTGCTTCTCCTCCTGGCTGGAAGTCTTCCTTGGAAAAAGGGGGGGGGAGTAGAAACTAGAGATGTGAGCAACACAATGACATCCTCATGCTCCATGTGGGGGACAGTTACATTAGTACTCCAGTTTCCTTCATCTCCATCACTAAGGGAGAAATATCTCAAATAACTTCCCCACTCTAACCCAGTGGCATAATGGATAGAGTACCAGGTGTGGAGTCAGAGGAGTCAGAAAGACTCATCTTCCTGAGTTCAAAGCTGGCCTCAGATACTTATTAGCTGTGTGACCCTGGGCAAGTCACTTAACCCTGTTTGCCTCAGTTTCCTCGTTTGTAAAATGAGCTGGAGAAGGAAATGACAAGCCATACCAGTATCTTTGCCAAGAAAACCCCAAATGGTGTTGTGAAGGGTTGAACACTACTGTACAACAAGAACAATTTGATCTATGATTATTCAAAAGAGATCAGTCTAACAATCTTACTGATACTATAGGATTGCAGATCACGTAAAGGAACGGTCTGGGGATTATCCATTTCCCACAGCCTTTGGGAATGAGAGAGAATGAGAATGAGGGGGAAATCTTCTGGACTACATTTCCCAGAATGTTGCCTCTGCATAAATCACTACTTTGGCTATGAGCCAGCATGGATTCTGATTGGATGAGGAAGCTGGGGATACAGTTAGCCCTTGGTAGCAAAGCAACAGAGAAATGACATAAGCCTAGAGAAAAACACATACTGTTCAACCTCCAAAAGCATCTGGAGAAAAGCCAGGGAGAGACTAGAGCACAAAAGAGTGATCATTAACACAGAAATTCTCTAATTTACCCAGTAGAACTGCCAGTGAGAGACTGGAATTTCAGGCCCTCAGTATTCTGGTTTGTTACAGCTCTGGTTTGTAACACATCAGACTTCAAGAGTGTCCTTGGTCTAGACTCAAATATAGCTAACCCCTAGTCACTCAGACTAGTGTAATTATCAGTCCCTGCGGTTTCCTGATCCTGGCTGTTCTACATTGAGCGAAAGAAGGAAACATTTTTGTGGTGGATTTGCTTTGTGAAAAGGGGGGGGGGCGGAGGCTGGGGAGGGAAGTAAAGAAAGAAAAAGCAGCGGCTAGAAAATGGTTTGACAGGTTTGGAATCTTGGAAAGTTTCCTAGTGGAGTAGGATTAGTGGCCAGAGTGCAGGTGATAAGGTCAAAAAGGCAAAATGATGTTTTTATCTCCTGGCCTATCGTTTCCTAGTTTCAGGAATGAAGGCATTATTCTTCTGTTGCTTATCTAACCCAAGTTATTTCACTCAAGTGCAAGATTTTCCGATTTCGTCAATGAAATTTCTGTGGTGAGTTGTCCCTTGGTTCCTCCCTTTACAGTCTAACTTGACAGTACACACCATTCTTTTTGATAGACTCACATGCTCACAAGGGCACTGGAGACGAAGTCATTAGGTTTCATGGAAGCCACAATTTCCAAAGATATGAAGTCACAATATCAAATCCTTATATTCAGGGCTGTTTATAAACACATATATCAGTGTGCACCAAAGTTATGCCACCTTCCAAGCTGTTGATACCTTTCCCTACCCCTCTTGTCTCTTTTACTCTGGGAATCCTTCCAGGAGGTGAAGGATACTGAGTAAATGCCACTCTTGTGCTAGGAGCTCATCTCTAGTTCTTTTGAGAATTGAGCAGAATCACCCAACTTGACTCAAGTTATTCTGATTGTTTTTGTTTCTGAATCTGTAGCTTTTTATGATGAACCATATCAGTATTTCAGGTTAGAAAGATCATCATCTCCCCCATGGAAAGATACTGACAGCAGGTGTCAAGACTTGGATCAGAGGAGGAAATTGAAGTAAAGAAATTCCTAAAGAGTAACATCAAATGGTCACCTGCCCAAAAAGCATTCATAGAAGACCTTAAAAATCAAATGATAGAAATGGAGGAAAAACTAAAAAAGAAAATAAGAACAATCCAAGAAAAACAAGAAGGATATGAAAGGAAAGTCAACCAACTGGAAAAGGAGATCCAGAATCTTAAGGACAAAAATGACACCCTGAAAATTAGAATTGGGCAAAGTGAAACCAGTGAAATTATAAGAGACCAGGAAATGATCAAATAAAGTATGAATAATGAAAAAAATAGAAGAGAAAGTGAAACATCTTATAAGAAAAACAACAGATCTGGAGAATAGATCAAGAAAAGAAAATATAAAAATAATTGGATTAACTGAAAGTTGCAATCAGAAAAAGAATCTTGATACAATAATACAAGAAATAATCAAAGCAAATTGTCCTGAAGCATTAGAACAAAGGGGAAAAGTAGAAATAGAAAAAAATCCATTGATCACCACTTAAAAGAGATCTTATAAGGAAAAGTCATAGAAACATCATGGTCAAATCCTGAAATCCCCAGCTCAAGGAAAAAATATTAAAAGCATCAAGATTAAAACAAATTAAATATGAAGGTGCCACAATTAGAATTATACAAGACCTAGTAGCAGAAACATTAAAGGATTGCAGGTCTTGGAACACAACATATTGAAGAACAAAAGAACTAGGACTTCGGCCAAAAATATTATACCCTGCAAAGTTAACTATTATCTTAAATGAAAAAACAAATGGATATTTAATAAACTCTCAGACTTTCATGACTTTGTTTAAAAAAACCTGAATTTAACAGATGATTTGGCATACAAGAACCAATATAAATATAAGGTACATAATCAAGACTGATTATAAGGGATCCATAAGGACAGACTGCTTACTTTCTATATATGTAATATATAAAATTTATGTCTAAGATTCTTATCAATAATTGGGTAATTCATAAGAAAGATTGTCGGGGAAAACCTGGGCATGATGTGAATTTAAAAAGTAAAACCATTTAGTAAGAGCTAAAAGGAGTAATTATTTTATACAAATGGGGTACAAAAGGAAGAATTGAATGCAGAAGTTAGATGGGGGGAGGGCTGTTAGTTCTAGTAACCTAGTTTCATCGGTAATGGGTGTAAGAGGGAACAATACATACATATTTTTAAAAATACAGAAGTCTTCTAAATTCAGAAGAAATAAAATGCTAGGGGCCTAGGGAGGGGGGAGAGGGGAGAGAACAAGGGAGAGATCTTTGGAGGGGAAGGTGAGAGAAGAGGTAAATAGGGGTATAGATGGGTATTTAGATTTATGGGACTGGGAGGATAGGGAAGGGATCCTTGGCAGGGGGAAGGCAAGTCATAGGAGGGCAAGGTAGTGGGTAAAAATAAAGTAGAGGAGGCAGGAGCAATAGGAAACAAGAGATATGCATATACATAGAAACAAAGATCAGGAGTATAATAGGTTTGAGAATGTATATGTCTATATATGTTTGTATGTACGTATATGGGTATGTATATATCTAAAGCTATGGAAAAACATATCTAAACTTTATTGCAGCCTTCGGGGGAGGGGTTGGTAGGAGGGGAAGAAAGAACAAAGTAAAAAAGTGCACAGCAGAGAACAAAAGAAAACTCACAAAGAAGCAAAGATGACAATTTTCAACATAGGAAGTATAATTTATCATATAGGCTTTCTTGAAATGAAAATGTGTTGTTACATATTTTGAATCCTCTCTTATGTTCTGCTTTGTACATGACATGTTTTTATTTCTTTCTAACTTAGTATTTAAGTTCCAATATTTAAGTTTATGATATGTTTTTCTTTTTTCTATTCTTTATTTGTGTTCTGGTGTTTGAGTTTAAAAGAAAATTTTGGAAAAATAAATAAATAGGAAAAAGAGAAAAAAAGGGAAAAAAGAGTCAGATCAGTCCTCTGGTAATATAGGTCTTAAATTGGCAGCAGCATCATCATCACATTTATATAGCACTTTGAGATTTGCAAAGCATTTTCATATGTTATCTCATTTGATCTTCAAAACAACCATGGGAGGCAGGGGTTATTATTGATTCCAATTTACAGATGAGGAAACTGAGATAGATAGAGGGTAAGTGACCTGTCTAAGATCATATAATTATTAAGTGTCTGAGGCAAGATTCAAACTCAGATCTTCCCAACTCCAAGTCCAGTATTCTATCCACAGCACCACCTAGGTGCCCAATTATGAAATTAGACACTTGCAAACCATCTAGAAAAAGGAAGTTAACAAAAGAAAGGTTACTCAGCTATAGCAGGAGAAAGAAATTCAGAAAGAAGGGATGTCAATCCAGGAGAAAGCAATGACTGAGTTGAGTTCAGCTTCCCAGGGCTAATGGTCCATGGTTACAAACTGGAGAGAAGAGATGCAGCTCCTCTTGTCTTGGCTGTTTTGTGCCCAGGATTCTAGGAAGCTACATCAACGACCCAAGTCTTAGTCCCCACACTAATCAAATCTCAAGGCCCTTTTAAGTAAAAACTAACCTAACTTGCGTAAAATTAGGAGAGACAGCACATTACCCTTCCCACAGCAGGTAAAAAGGCAGCTTTCCAGAGAGCCTCCCCACATTTCTCAACTTGTTCAGTCTGTCTGGCCTGCAAATATGCATTCATCCTACAGGACCATATCTGAGCCACTAACACTAACCTTCTTTGCTTTGTCATCTGAGAACATAAAGCCTTCCTCACCAACCATGATGCACTGAGGACCCGCAGTGAGCAAAGCCTGTCCTAGGTGCTGCAGAGAAATCTAGAGAAAGGATATGTAATCCCTACTTGTCTCCAGGAAAAAAAACCAGACACATCATAACGGAGAAGATTGGTCACCCCAAAACATGGCTATATAAAAACCTAAGTGACAAAAACAGAGATACAACCAGAACCATACAGTAGTGAGGACATGGGAATGATGAAGGATGGAGTTTGGGATTGGGAGCTACTGCTGTGATGAAAGCCTGGCAGGAACAGTATGGGGAGATTTTATGGAGATTATTTCTAGTCAGACTTTTCAAGGAAACCGTGTCTGTCTTCTGAACTCCTACAGCAAGTATAAATCTGTATCATTCAATTAAGTACAGTCAAAGAGAGTTTACGTAGATAATTTATATGACAGGCTTCCAAGCCCAGTTGGTTTTGTTTTACATAGGAGACTCCTACTTGTCCGGGAAATTGCTAATGCAATTCTGTGTATCCACCTGCATGAAGGACAGAACTACTGCAAGAGACAAATGTTGGGAAGAGACACGTTCTTTATGAGAGACATAAAGTTCCATACATTCTCTGGGACTACTTGGAAGGTGGGATGGTGGTGGAGAGAAAGAAGCTGTAGACATGTAGGTAGGAAGTCCCTCAACTTGTCCCTGATTTCCAGATTTCCTCCTTAGAGATTATGGAGAGAGAATGTCCCCTTGGTTGA
Source organism: Petaurus breviceps papuanus (assembly GCF_028583685.1). Taxonomy (NCBI): domain Eukaryota; kingdom Metazoa; phylum Chordata; class Mammalia; order Diprotodontia; family Petauridae; genus Petaurus; species Petaurus breviceps. The sequence continues at coordinate 7,252,015 of NW_027185867.1, forward strand.
GATCAAGGTCTGTCCCTCTCCCCGGCTCTGAGCTTAGATCTTATCTTGATTCCATCAGAAGAGTTAGTTCACTCATGTATTTTTATGGAATATTTTAATCAGTATGACTGCTTCACTGTTTGCTGTATTGCTTGTGTAGGGGATGTGTTGTGTGTTGTGGTGGTATTAGGTTTTTTTTTTTTTTGCCTGTACAGGTCCGATGTGTCCACATGGCACACAAGGGAGGGAAGAGAGGGATACAAAGGAAGGGAGAAAAGGGAGAAGGGAGACAAGAATAGATATCTCCACAGTCTCTTCTCCTCACCCTTCTTCCAGGGAGACTTTGGTTCCTTCCAGGAAGGGATTGAGGCCAGATTGAGAGAGGGTACTGGCTAGGATTATTTCTATCTGCTTCCTTAAATATTAGTCTAGAGGAAATAATTTTTAGGTTCAAGTTGCACTCCTGATCTCTATTCCTTATTAGGAAAAGAAGGACCCCCAAAGTCATATATACATAGCTTGACCCTCTTCCAACCAAATACTAGTTTCACAATAAACACACAATAAACTTGTTTATCCAAGTAGAAAGCAAAGAGAAATTAGAGGAAATATACTTGGGAGAATATATAACAACCAATACACAGAGTCAATGAGCTCTCCCACTTGGAGTGAGATAAATCAGCTTAACCAAGAGAGAGGGTCTCAGACCTCAACCAAGGGGAAATTTCCTCAAATATCTAGCATAGGAAGCTGGGAAGAGAAATAAGATCAAAATGTTGACTCCTCTACGTTTTGGCTGTAGGTCTCCCTCCAATGCCTGACTAGAGTCTGGAATGGCTTATTTTCCCTATTGAAGCTGGAAGCCAGAAGACCAGTAAGAAAGAGATTTCTTCACTATAGCTTTCATTAACTCCAGCTCTCACACAGGTATAGGACATTGAGTAATCTGTCCCTACCAAAGAGAGACCCTTATACCAATGGGATTTGAGGTTCAAGTTATTTTTGGAGAAGTGAGTTTAATTGCCATTTTACCATTTTTATGGTCTTTTGTGTATCTGGTGTTTGAAAGGAAGGGGTCAAGCTTGTAAGCATAAACATGAGGCTGCCTTTTCCTGCTAAGGGTTATTGACCCACGAAGTAGTTTTTCTCTTGAACATTTTGTGCCCCATAGATGAACAATATTCAAGGAGGCAAACAGATACAATTCTAGTCCAGTACCTTTCTCAGAGACTGAAGAAAAAGATGTTTCTCTGGCTCTCATCAAGGCAGGAATCATAATCTCCCTTAGAGTTAGGCAAGATTCCAGAGAGAGACATACATATGGGCACAGAAACTCTTACACTTAGAATTCTTCACCTTTATTTCAAGGATATCTTGTCAACTCAAGGAGACTATAAGAAGGGAATGTCATTGATTTAATTTTTGCATTATTGTCATTTCCTAGTTAATTCTGCCTTCAGCTAGACAATGGGTCCTTCTCCTGTAACAAAGTATAGTGAAAGGAAACAATACACTGCAATACACTGATGATGTCTTATAGTCATGCCCCCTTCTGTACCTGTAGTCTCTACTAAGAGGTGGAGGGTATGTCTCATTATCAGTCTTCTGAAGTCAGGATTGGTCAAAGCATAGAGATGGGATATGTCTTTCAGAGGTATCTTTTACATTACTGGGACCATTGTACATTTTGTTCTCTTGATTCTGGTTTTTTTTCACTTTGAATCAGTTCATACAAGTCTTTTGAAAGTTTTTTAAATTCTTTGTATTTATCTTTTCTTAACAAGCATGGTAATAATCCATTTCTTTCATATACCACAATATGTTTAGTCATTCCCCAAACAATAGGAAATTTCTTACCAAATTTTTATTACACTAGAAAGTACTGCTGTGAGTACAGACACTCACATATATATGCTTATACATATGCATATTTTTAGAACATAGGGGTCTTACATTTTTTCTTTATCCTCATAGTATCTATCATGTTCATCAGGTGCAGAATAGTTCAGTAGTTGGTTGATTGGTTAGGGCATCTTTGTGGTAGTTCAAATAGCTGGTTCTTACTTGAAAAGGAACTAGACACTCATTCTCCAATTTAGTTGCAGCTTAGGGAAGTGTCTGACCCATCTTGAGTCTGGCTGAGTTAAAATTTAAAATTACTTGACCCCATGGTGACATGAATCACCATCCTTGGAAGAAATGGAGATTCAAAAATGGGGATTTGAGCAAGAGAGATATGTGGAATGACTTCCATCTTGTACTTGGGCATTCCCAATAGGGCAGTGTCCCTAAATAGCCTTATAAGATCCTTAAGAAGATAGGATAAGGGAATAGAAGAGAAGAGAAAAATCTAAAGCAATCTAAAGATCTTACTTGACTCTCTGTCCCCCAGAAACAGGGACAGATGACCATGAATCAGAACTCGTCAGTTTCAGTTTGCCCTGGATCACTCCCATTCTATTCGTCTTTCCTTGATTCTTTCTTGATTAGCTCAGTGCAGCATAACCCTGAAGACTTGGTCCAAGTTTGCAGGATCTGCAGTACTGAATTGTTTGCCTTTTAATAAGGTTTATGATTTAAACCTTATGCTTTTAACACCTTCTTTGTAAGCCTCTGAGGGAAACAAAAATGTCAGAGTTGTTTACTCATTTCCTTCTTAACATGGAGACCTCTTATTTTGCCAAAGTGTGTGTTTGAATCCACATAAAGTTAGGACTGTGCATGTACACACACACACACACTCACACACACACAGAATTCCTGATAAGTTGCCAAAGCTACTCAGTAGCAAGATCACTTTCTAAGGATCCAAGTATCCCCAGACAACCCAAAAGTTTCAGATAATAAGTAAAGGTCTCAGTCTCTGCTTCCTTATAAAGGTCAATGTCCAGTTGCTCCTAGTAACTTGAAAACACTAGATTGTTGCTGTTTGTCCTTTGCTCTTGTAGAAGACAAATGTCATCAGGAGGATGATGTCTTAACTTGTGAATTGGATTTAAGTGAGGTAGGGCTAGTTAAGAACCATGAAATGGAAGCTCAGAGAGCACTTAGAAGGGTCTATGTACAGGAATGATCAAGTCCATGAATATGCCAGTGAAAGGGAGGTGAAGGCAGCTATGTCAGACCCATTAAGCAGAATCTTGCAGCAACCCTCCTTTCCTTTTGCCCAATGGAGTAGGACTAGTACTATGGCTACCATGTTATGGCCAGAACCTGGGCCTTGGAAGTTAAATATATAGAATTACAAAAGGTAAGGAGGCTCAAGGAAACTTTTGAGGGGGGAGGGAGAACCAATGATGAGAATGATGTGTGCAGAGAAGGTATCAGAATACAGGTCTGATAGAACAAAGTTTTTGTTGATTAACTCCTGGGGGGAAAGGTTGAAAAGAGACTGTGGACAGATTATGGAGGAGCTTAAATGCTAATCCAAGGAGTTTGGGCTTAATCTTGGAAAGTTATTGTGGGCTCCTGATCTGGAGGTGTTGTGGGCCATAATTCTAGCCAGTGGTGAGGGTTAAAAAAGGCCAAGGAGAGGGGGAAGAGCCAAGATGATAGCATTGAAACAGGATGTCCATGCAGCTCCTGCTTCCACCTCCTCCAATACATGTAAAAAATGATTCTAAATAACTTTAGAGCTACAGAACCCACAAAGTGACAAAGAGAAACTAACCTCCCACTGAAGACAGCCTGGCAATCTGGCAGGAAGGGGCCATTGCAGCACTCTGAGAGCAAAGCCTAGCCCCATGTGAGTCCATGGCTTTAGGCTGAGGGCAGCCAAGACCAGTCCTGGCTAGAGGGACATCAGGAGAGTGGGTCACCAGCAGCTGTGGCAGTTGAAAGAATGATCAACCCATAAATGCCAAAGACAAAGTGAGAGGTCAGTGGACTTTGGGAACAGGGACTCTGGGAATGTGGTCTGGCCTCTGCCCCAGAGGGAGAAGCAGCTGAGGCCTGGTGGCCATGTGGTTGCTTCAGAGCTCCTGGCCTGCAGATTGTAGGGGGATAAAGCAACCAGTCTGGGGGGCAATCTTGCTTGCTTTAACCTGCTTGGATCTGGATCACTGTCTAGGATGGAGGTCCTGGGGTGCATGACCAGTGAGTCAAAGTGTGTGAAGTCTTCAGAGAGGGCAGCCAACTAATAATAGCTCCGGCAGCTGAGAAAACCCCAGCAATTTGGGACAAAGCTTGTCTCTCTGGAAGCAAAGTTCTACGGTGGCAAAAAGCTCAAAAGTCAAGTAATTGAGTGGCAACATGAACAAGCAAAGGAAACAAAGCAAGCAGAGCAATCTGACTTTAGACTCCCATTTTGGGGACAAAAAGGATCAAAGCATGGAATAGGAGGAAGAAAATGAAATCAGAACTCCTGCACCAAAAGCTTCCAAGAAAAATATGAATTGGTTACAGGCCACAGAGGAGCTTAAGAAGGATTTTGAAAACCAAATAAGAGAAGTGGAAGAAAAATTGGGAAGAGAAATGAGAACGATGCAAGAAAATCATGAAATGAGAGTCAACAACCTGACTGAAGAAAATAACACCTTAAAAAATAGACTAACTCAAATCACAAAAGAAACTCAAAAAGCCAATGAGGTGAAGAATGCCTTAAAAAGCCAAATTTGCCAGATGGAAAAAGAATCTCAAAATCTCACTGAAGAGAATCATTCTCTCAGAATTAGATTGAAGCAAATGGAAGCTAGTGACTTTATGAGAAATCAAGATACTATTAAACAGAACCAAACAAATGAAAAAATAGAAGGCAATGTGAAATATCTCATTGGAAAAACCACTGACCTAGAAAATAGATCCAGGAGAGATAATTTTAAAATTATTGGACTACCTGAAAGCCATGATCAAAAAAAGAACCTAGAAATCATCCTTCAAGAAATTCTCAAGGAAAATTGCCCTGATGTTTTTCAACCAAAGGGAAAAATATAGGTTGAAAGAATTAACCAATCACCTCTTGAAAAACATCCCAAAAAGAAAAATCCTAGGAATAATATAGCCAGGTTCTGGAGTTCCCAGATCTTTTTTTTTTCTTTTTAAAGCAATCAGGGTTAAGTAACTTACTCAAGGTTACCTGGCCAGTTATTTCTGGGTGTGGTGCTAAGTATCAGAGCCCAGATTCAATCCTAGGTCATCCTGACTCTGGGGCCAGTGCTCTTACTCACTGAGCCACCTGGCCGCCCCTAGGAGTTCCCAGTTCAAGAAGAAAATATTACAAGCAGCCAAGAAGAAACAATTTGAATATTGCAGAAACACAATCAGGATAACACAGGATCTGGCAGCTTTTACACTGAAAAATCAAAGAGCTTGGAATATGATATTCCAGAAGTCAAAGGAGCTAGGATTAAAACCAAGAATCACCTACCCAGAAAATATATTTTGAGAATATAATGTTTCAGGGGAAAATATGGTCATTAAATGAAATAGAGGACTTTCAAGCATTCTTAATGAAAAAACCAGAGTTGAATAGAAAATTTGGCATTCAAATACAAGAAGCAAGAGAAGCATGAAAAGGTAAACAGGGAAAAGAAATCATAAGGAACTTATCAAAGTTGAATTATTTACATTCCTATATGGAAAAACAATAATTGTAACTTATGAAACTTTTCTCAGTATGAGGATAGTTGAAGGGAATATTAATGTATATATACATATATATGTCTACATAGGAGGGTATATGTGTGTATGAATACATATGTGAGTGTGTGTATATATGTGTACAGGTATACATAGATAGAGGGCACAGGACCAAATGAATAGAAAGGAATGATATTTTTAAAATAAAATTAAGAGGTAAGAGAGGAATATAATAAGAGGAGATAGGGAGAGACAGAATGGGGTAAACTATCTCATACAAAAGAGGCAAGGGAAAACTGTTACAATGGAGGGGAAGAACAGGAAGGCAAAAGAGAATGGGTCAACCTTATTCTCATTGAATTTGTCTTAAGGAGGGAATAACATACACACTCAATTGGGTATCTTACCCTACAGGAAAGTAGGGGGAGAAGGGGACAAGAGGGGGGATGATAGAAAGGAGGGCAGATTGAGGGGGAGGTGTATCAGCAATGCCATATTCACAATGCCTATAGAGATTACAAATAT
>NW_027185867.1:7258105-7462127 GCF_028583685.1 Petaurus breviceps papuanus
GCACATCCATGGGGCATGGGAGATCTTTAAATCCCATAACCCTTACAGGAGGGTAGTTAGCAGCACACACTTTTGAAAAGGGATGGGGTCAAAGTAGAAAATAGAACAAATGGGGGGCGGGATAGGATGGAGGGAAATATAGTCAGTCTTTCATAATATATCCACTATGGAAATGTTTTGCATAACTACACATGTACAACCTATATTGAATTGCTTATCTTCCCAGTAAGGGTGGGTGATGAGGGAAGAAGGGAAAGAATCTGGAATTCAAATGTTTAAAAAAAATTTTTTTTTTACATGTACTGGCAAATAAGATATACAGGCACTGGGGTATGGAGATCCATCTTGCCCTACTAGAAAGTTGGAAGGGAGATGGGGGAAGATATAGGAGAGAGCATATTGGGGGAGGGGGGCATTTAGTGGGATCACTGTTTTGGGGTGGTGGGTACGGGACAGACAGGGAGAAAATTTGTAACTCAAAATCTTTGTGGAAACGAATGATTTAAACTAAAAATAAACATAAAATTAAAAAAATTAAAACAAAACAAAAGGTGAAGGAGACTGGGTTCTTAGTAGGTTGGACTTTTCATGGAGGGATGGAGACCTCTGCTGAGAATACTGTTCTGAGTGTCTTCCTCATGTAGATAGGTAGTGGGTAGCAGACTTACTGAGAAGGAGAGAGGCAATTTGATTATCATAAGGAGGCTAGCAGTGGGGAGAGGAGGGTGAGGGTAAGGGCAGGGAGGATTAGAGGTGAACATATTGACTTGTGAGGGAGAATGGGGACACTTCAGTTGGCTTTATGGAAATCTGTGTCCTTGTAGCAAGGAGCAAGGAGATATTTAAACCAAGGTTCATTTTTAGACCTTAGACTAAACTCTGTAACATGATGTTCTGGGCAAAGAATCCAAACTTCTGCCACTGATCTTTGTCACAATGACTAACAGCTAGTGAAAACAAGGTTCTCATTTGAGAGCCTCAAATTGTCTCATTACAGAAGAATAACACAAACCCAAATGATGAGGTGGAGAGGCTAACATCTTGACTTTTCACTTTTAGAACAGAAACAATATGATTGTCAGCAGATGGGTCCTTTGAGAAAAGATGGCAGCAGGCCCAAGACAAGGGGAGTGGGGGGAGATCTTAAAGTTCTGTTTTGGACATGTTTAGTTTTAAATATCAACGAAGCATTTGGGTAGAGATGTGAGAGGTCCAGCAGGTAGCTGTTGAGAGAGAGAGAGAGAGAGATTAGGATTGGAAGAGAGATTACAACTGGGTATATTTGCATATATGTACATATATAGGATGTTCCAAAAGTGTTAGTGTTGTTTTAGTTTTTAAAAGTAGTTTAAAGTTCTTATTTTTTTATGAATAATATTTTATTTTTTCTCCAATTATACAAAAAACAATTTTTAACATTCACTTTTTAAAATTTAACATTCATTTAAAAAAATTTCCAAATTCTCTTCCCCTGAGGTGATGGTAAGCAATTTTATATAGATTATACATATGCAATCATGAAAAACTTATTTCCATATTAGTCATGTTGGAAAATAAAACAGAGAAAAAAGCAAGAAAAAGTAAAGAAAGTGAAAATCAATATGCTTGGATCTGCATTCAAACTCGACCAGTTATTTCTCTGCAACTGGATAGCATTTTTTATCATGAATCTCTTGGAATTGTCTTGCTGGGAATCTGGAATTGTTGCTGAGAATAGTTAAGTCATCCCCAGTTGATTACCACATTTACTGTGTACAATGTTTTGGGGTGGTGGGTATGGGACAGATGGGGAGAAAATTTGTAGAGAGAGAGAAAAAAAAGAGAGTCAAGGACAAATCCTTGGGGTGTGGGATGACAATCTAGCAAAGGACATCGATGTAGCCACTTATTAGCAAGAAGCCCGATGGGAAGGTTTTTCTCAGCTGGCAGGAAGGACTGACAGACCATTGGAAGAAGCCACAAATGCACTTGTGAAGCCAAGTGGAGAGGGGTCTATGGTTCCAGATATGTAAACCAATTGCAAATAAATGTTGCTGTTTCCTTGAACTCAGTATAGATCACTGGCATCTTGTTTAGCTCTCTGACCTACTTAAGGGCATCTGCCCAGAAAGAATTTTGCTATTTCCTTGCCTATGCTTATCTTGCCTCTGCTGGGACTTGGTCATGTAATCCACTCTCTATTTCCACACTCCTATTGACAAAATGGCATTAGTATTAGTTAACCTTCAGGAGTTTTTATTCATAATTTTATAATAGTTTTTGTCTCCAGTTAAGATAAGCTGATTTTTAGTGTATTCTGAGCTGAGTGAAAAGGGGGAAAGACAAAAGAGAAACTATGAGATCAGTTGCTCTAAGACTTAACCACAAATCTTCCTCCAGAGATACACGGAGGGGCTTCATTAAAAGTAACAATCATAAAGGCAACAGGAGAACCAGGAGCTTTGTCATGGAAGTCACTGGAAAAGAGAGTATCTAGGAGAAGAGATGATCAGCACTATTTAAGATTGCAGAGAAACCAAACAGGATAAGGACTGAGAAAAGATCATTTAAATTTAGAAGATCATTGCTAAGCTCGTAGGGGCCAGTGTAAGTAAAACGGTGAAGTCTGATTTCCAGGATTTGGGAAGTGAATGGGTAGAGAGGAAATAGAATCACTTATTATGGAAAACTCTGTCAAGGAACAAGGTAGTGAAAGGGAAGAGTTATATACCAGTTTTAGAGAATGCCAGACTCAAGTAAAGTTTTTTTTTAATGTTTTTAAAAATGGAGAAATCTGAACATTTATGGCCAATTGGGAAGTAGCTAGCAGTTAAGAGGGAGATTGAAGGAAGGAGAGAGAGAGAGAGAGAGAGAGAGAGAGAGAGAATGATGGATGGATGGATGGATAGATAGACCAAGTTCCCAGAAGTAATGAAAAGGAATTTGATAAGGATGAGAGATATAAGTAAAAGCATTTGTCTTGGCATAAAGGGCCATTTTCTCTTCAGAGAGGATTAGATAAAATTTAGAGGGGTTTTGAAGAGTTCAAGGGAAATGAGGGAGTTCAAAATGGGTGGTGTTGATTTTATCAGTAGAGGAGTTGAGATCTCCTGAGAGCTTGGTGGGGATGGGGATTTGAAGAGAAAGAAGGTATAGAGTAGTGACTATGGGGATTATAACTAGAGACAAGGTTTCCAGGTATTATTAATCAATTTATTAATTAGGCAAGTCAATAATAAATAAATTAATGGCCAGTGGTTTTTCTCAGTAACCCAAGACACCAAGGAAAACTCTGAAACACCTTAAATAAGGGGTGTTTCTTATGATAGGGAACTCTCCTGACAGATGAAACTTGAGTAATGAGTATGCTTGCCATCTTGGGGTGGGGGGTAGGGGAGAAAACTTGGAACTCAAAACTTTGTAGAAATTAATGTTGAAAACTAAAAGTAAATATATATACATATACACACATATATTTTGATTTTTGGAGGGCAATTGGGGTTAAGTGACTTGCCCAAGGTCACACAGCTAGTTTTTGTTTTCAGTGTCTGATGTCTCATTTGAACTAATGTCCTCCTGACTCCAGGGCTGGTGCTTTATTCACTGTACCACCTAGCCTCCCCTAAAAGTAAATGCCACCCCCCCACACACACACACCCCGAAAAAAAAATAAAGGCTATCACAGGAACAAGATGGAGGACTAGCCATTTTCTCCAGTCAGTTCTCACAAATTCTTGACATTTTCCAAAATAAGACTTACATAGAAAAAGTAAAGCTGTTGCAGCTTTCAACACAGGCTAAGACACCAAGAAGCCTAAAAAGACAATAACCTGATGAATTAACAGCAAAGAAAGATAATTTCTATTCCCGAAGACGTTCACTTAGCACCCTCTCTCCCACCAGTGCCAGCCCAGTTTCACCCATGGCCTTGGGCTCTGAATCCAATCAGCAGCTTCTCTGCCGCCTTTGCAGTCTCTGCTAGGACAGCACCCCCCTATTTTATCCCCATCATTCTTTTTTTTTTTTTAAAGCAATCGGGGTTAAGTGACTTGCTCAAGGTCACACGGCCAGGTATTTCTGGGTGTGATGCTGAGTGTCTGAGCCCGGGATTCGATCTCCAGGTCATCCCGACACTGGAGCCGGTGCTCTTACTCGCTGACCCACCTGGTCGCCCCTAAGCAATCGGGGTTAAGTGACTTGCTCAAGGTCACACGGCCAGGTATTTCTGGGTGGGTGCTGAGTGTCTGAGCCCGGATTCGATCCCAGGTCATCCCGACACTGGAGCCGGTGCTCTTACTCACTGAGCCACCTGGCCGCCCCTATCCCCATCATTCTATGGCGTCAAGCAGAAAACCTATGCTCAGCCTCTCTTAATTCTAACACCTTCTTTCTGTCCATCATTCTCTATTTGTCTTGCATGTAACTTGTTTGTGCATACTGACGCTCTTATCATCTCCCCCAATAGACTGTAAGTTCCTTGAGGGCAGGGACTGCCTTTTGCCTCTTTTGTGTATCTTCAGTGCTTAGCACTGTGTCTGGCACACAGTAGGCACTTAATAAATACTCACTATTGACCGACTGACTTGCAAAATTTAGCCCGCAAAGCTAGGTGTCCAGAGTCAGCAAGATCACACAGGCACTTGAGAAAGACACAGGGACATCAGAAAACCCTGTGAGTGGCAACCAGAGTTCATGACTGCTCGGACCAGGGGGCTTCCAGGGGACACCAGAGTGGGCCCTGAAAATCCAACACTCGGGACTTCAAAGGTCCAGGGGCTCTAAGCTCCTGAGCTGGAGGTCACTGCAGAAACCCAGGGCAAAACAAGCATGGGCTAATTATCCCACCCAAAAGTATGTGAGGGGGTGGAGTCTGGCTTTGGTACAAAGTCCTGGCTCAGATGCTAAGTAAATCAAAGAAATGATCAACCAGAACACTTTGTAGCTCTAGAGATCTCACAAAAGAAGGTACAAGTAACTTCATTAAACTGTAAGCAGTGATTCAAAGGAAAACAAAATGTATTTTCCATAAGAACTACATGATTACTCATGTAACTAGCGGGGGGGGGGGAGCAGAGGGGGGACTGGTAAGCAAAGACAGTATGCTTGGCTGAAAAATCATCATGTGGAAGAACCCGAAGACCCTGTTTCCGGAAAGGCATAATGATACATTATGGAAGGGATGTACTTCTCATTTTGGAACACGGACAGACATCTTACAAGTGAATCTAGTCTCCTAATCACACAATGAAGAGGAACCTTTATGATTAGCTGGGGAGCTATAACAGGTCAATTCTGACTAAATTTATATGATACTAGGATTTTGTATTTATTTTTCCAGTGGGAGCAGAGAGGTGAAAGGGAGATAAAAAATGCTTAATAATTGGAAAATATAAATTAACTTTAAAAAGAAAATATAGCAAGAGGGAGGGAGAAAATGTAAGGACTCTTTTCCTTAGAGATTTAAGACTTGTTCTTCATCCAAGCATGTACCAGAAACATTTGTCTTTCGTATTAAATAAAAGTATTTTTGTAAGTCTCTTGCTCCTGGTCTTTTCTGTCTGGTTGTGTTTCAGTGAAGGGAAGAGAAGTGCCAAAAGTCCTTGGAGGGGAGATAGATCTCAGGCCTTTATTTCCCCACTGGAGTTGCTATAAAGTGGCCCATGAACACATGGCCCTTATAGCTGCTGTTTCTTTTGTTTCCATTGTGTCTATTCTTTTCTGAATTATATGATAGAGTAATAGGGGACAGCTATGACCTTGTGAGCTTTGAAAGATTAGAATGACAATCTATCATCTAGAGTCTATGTTGGGTTTTATCGTCAGTTAACTCAGCAGCAAAGTCATCAGGAATGACCTGATGATCCAGCCCGTTTATACCACATTTTAAAGTGAATCAAGTGGGACTAATGCCATATACAAACTGCTTTAAATCTGAGCCCACTTTCCTTAGGAATATAAATATAGGTGAGTTTGTGCTCTATTCTTGCTATATCTTTGCAGTTATTATCCACTTATAAAAGGTAATTAATAATAATTAGTTAAATGGCACTGGGGCACTAATCATTTATGGTTAACAGTGGGAAGAATATACCAGAATGGTGCATCAAGATAATGACAATGGAGAAAATTCCCACCCCCAACTCTTCTTACCCTTAGAACCCTGAGAGAAAGATGTAGCAGATCTTAATCTGGAACAGTGAGCCCACAGTTTTACTTAACTCTAATAATCCAATCTGCTATGGTGTGCATGTGGGTTGAGAGAGTAAGTCTAGTGTCTAAGTATACCTAGAAGAAATGAAGCAAAAAAATAAAAGATGAAATAAAAAATTTTGAGGAAATAATCACATATGACTTGGCAGCTTCCAGAATTCAATATTTCAAAAGGGAAAAGAGAATCTTATAACCAAGAATAACTCATACATAAACAAAGCTGGGTAGAATTATGTAGTGGAAAACAAGACCTTTAATGGAATAAAGGATATTCAAACATGTTCAAACAGGAAAAGACCTAAGCTGAGGAAGAATTCTGGAATGCAAACACAAAAATCTAAGGAAACTAGGGAAAAATGGAAGGAGTTGTATAATGTAGTGCTAACATTCTAATGGGAGGGAAGAAATAAATGTCTCTTTTAGAAGCTTCATGTCTGTAATGTTAAGGAAATTTGAAGATCTTGCCTGCCCCTTATGTGACCTGCTTTGAGCTTTGGTCCAGCCCACAGCTTGAGTCCCATGGAGCCCATGGGGTGAAGAGCTTGCCAAATGGGTGGAGCAGGAAGGGGGAAGCAGGAAGAGAGAGCCAGCAGAGCTGGGAGAGAGCTGAGGCAGAGCAGCTAGAATGAGTGAGAGAGGGAAGAATCTTGCCTAGGTGAGCTTGTTTCTAGGGAGGCCTAACAGAGGGAAGGCTTGGGCATGGCAGTGCTCCCTGGATTGGTGATGTGTACAGACTTCTTTGTTACCATGGTGGAATTGGCTTTCTGGTATCTGAATAAATATTTTGATTTCATCTTTGAGGTTGTTATATTTTGTGATTCAACCCTGGAAATATGTCTGCATATTCATGTTGGCTGCTATGGGTATCGCCTTAGCAAACATAATGTCTTCACTGGGTATTGAGTGAGTCAAGATTGTAAACTCCTTGAGGGCAAGGACTATCTTTTGGCTCTTTTTGTATCCCCAGCACTTAGAACAGTGCCTGACACATAGTAGGTGATTAAAAATGTTTATTGATTGAAATAAGAAAAATAGAAGTCTTTGTCAAAGGGAGGGCTGGTGGAAGTCAACCAATTATGTTTTGAGGATTTTAAGAATACAAGAGGAGAAATAGACTAATGTGGAAAGGACAAACTGGACCAGATCTGCTGTGCTTAAGGGGAACTTTTTGAGTACTCCACAAATGGGAGAAAAGGATTTTCAGTAAATAGGAACTGTGAGTTTTCCCTTGGCCTCATGTCTTCTCTTCGCTTTAGTTCACCTTCCCTTGAACTTCACCCACATGTATTTATCTCATAGATGTTTAAGAGAATGCTTTGTAATAACTGTATAGTAAAAACCTCTTCCTAAAAATCACTTAAGATTGGCCGACTAAATGGCTCTTAACTGATCATCTTAGGGGAAAGACATATCAGTGGGGCCCTAAATTAATGGCATTAGAGGGTAACTCCTGACTCCTAAGGGGTGCCCTAAGAACCCTGAGGGGGAAATGTAGCCAGCTTAACTCTGAAAATCCAACTCATCAGTGAGAGTGTGAGTTGGGATAAGGATCCATAAATCTTATCTGGGCTACACCAGGGATGTAAGAAGAAGGGGCCATCCCTGGGGAGAGAGCAGCCAGTCTGATGTATGAGTTCACTGGCGAGGTTGGGAGTATACACACATTCTCACTACCTGTTCCATGACACTCCCACAGACAGCTGGAGCCTTATTCTTTTCCTTTCCCCTTTGTCCTCACCCCTTTGTTCTTTTTCCCTTCTCTGTCAACCATACCACATAGCCCCATATACACCAGATAGTTCTGGTAGCATGGAGTCTTAATAAGTTCTTTAAGAAGGCATGGAGGTCATTTTGTTGCCTGAAATATAATGGGCCTTTGCCTATCCTAGGGGGGAGGAATTGATGTCAGAAGTTTTATTAGTGTGCTTCCTGTCTCTCTGAGAATGCCTTCTTAACTTAATGTGGTTGGCTACTGTGGTGAATGTGGAGGTGTGCGGGGTGGCAGTGTTTTATTGGAATGTGTATTTTTTTTTTAACAAACTCTATCCTTTTAATTTCTTATCAATAAATCACTATCTTATCAAAATTTTAAAAATGTTTTGATTACATTTTATGGTCCAATACTTCACTGTATTTTGACCCTTCAGCCTGACTTACTAGACTTAGGTTAAGCCTAGTCCAGAACACAGAATCTGACACTTTTGCAGGTTGTCAGGTATGATAGCTGTTTGGACAGTCACTGTAACAGTGGGTGATGCTAAGATGGGCCTGTACGAGGCTGAAAATTTGCTTTTGCCATTTTCACCTTAATATGATAACTGATAGGAACTGGGCACTGAGTGAGCACAATAAAAATTAGAGTTCTTCCATGTTAATTCATAAAAGATTTTACCTGATTTGGATATTCTCTTTTCCTCTGTGGATTTAGCTATAATCACTGTACTTCTGGTACATAATTAATGGGGGGGGGGTAGGGCATTGGTGCCCAAGGAGTTTAAAGAAAGTGTTATTTTTGTTGATCACATACCCAGATCCACAAACCTTTGATATTAATAATAACCCTGTGGTGTGAGGGAAGGAGCAAACATACCAAAAATAGGAAATTCTGTCTACGTGGAGTCCTCAAGCACATGGAAGACAAGACCATACAGTAACAAAAAGGGGATAATACACTCAGGACCTGCCACTACTCCAAATCCAATTTGGGATTACAAACAGATTTCCTCAAGGCTTTATTCCAACAGTGATTGCAAATCACTGAAAACACTCTCCAAACATTAACACTAAAGCACACCAAACAGGAACTACCATGAGCATCTGAATTGCACACTGAGGCCAGACACAACTTTTCTTGCCCTGGAAAATGAGCAGACTTTCGACAGTGTTGTTTTTACACATTCTCAACTCTCTCCTTCAGAAGAACATGTCTGGGGTTCTTCCTTTTTGAATAGGGTCAGGGAGACCATAATGAGCACTAAGTGCTGGAGGAGGCTTCCTGGGAGCTTTCAGGATAGCCAAGATGAAAGTAAAAGTTACTTCAGGAAGAAGGAAAATGAATGTCAGTCAGGTCATAGTGCCAATTTGCAGACAAGGCATTTTAAAGTCAGGAGCAGAAACAAGGTTGTGTATGACGATAGCTTAGTCCTGCTTGAGGAATATATTCCCCAGAGTATGGCAAAGGAACCATTCTCAGTGGAACCCAAGATTGAGAGGAGACAGAGCTCTTTATCATCTGAGTCCCAGGCAATAAGTGAGTTTCAGCAACATTGGAAGTAAGAGATCTTTGTGTTAATCATATCTCCTTCATTCTAGATCCAATTAAAGGTGAGGAATGAGCCTGATGTATTAAGTTCCTCTATGTCACTTCTGTATCTTTAGTTCTAATCATGGGCTCTTAGATGGCCCAAGTTAACTCTGAGTATCTTTAGATTAACTGATCTATAGAACAATTTGGAAGTGTTGGTGTATCTAGATATTTGGACAGGTGTTGGAAGAAAAAGGAAAGACCATTCAAAGTATTAGATTGGGGAAGATGGCCAGGTAGGTCAGAAAATTCTAACCTCTCAAGACTTTCCCCCACAAAAGAGACAAAATAACACTTCAGGGTGAACATAGAGAGGCAAAAATAAATAAGAGTAGGGAGAAAGCAGCAGGAGAAAGACCCTTCTGGGACAATTGGAAAAGATCTGAAGAAAAATCCCAGGATGAGGCTTGGTCCCTGTGAAGAGTAAATACTAGGGACTAGGGACTAGGGACCACTTACACAACAAGGGGCAAGCCCTGGAATTAGCTGTGTTGGGAGGCTGCCTCAGCACAAGCTACAGGAACTTTTACTCCTGGGACAGTGAGGGGAGTTGGGTGTCTGAACCAGGGAAGACTGAGGGTACCTCTGCTGACAAGGAATTCCAGACCTAGCTGAGCTGCAGAGACGAAACTGGGGGTGAGAAGAAACCAGCACATGTCCTGTGAGTGTAGAAGGAATGGGGTGGGGACACTCCTGGCTGTGGGCATTTACAGGAGATCTTGGTTCAGGTTCCAAGCTAGAGAGGAGAACTAAAGGAGGATCTGAGGCCAAAGGCACCATCCTCATACTCCAGGACTAGTGGTAATTACAAAAAATTAAGCTACTACCAAACATTTAAAGAACAATTGACTCCAATACTTTACAAACTATTTGGGAAAATTGGAGAAGGAGACCTACCAAATTCTTTTTTATGACACAAATATGTTACTAATACCTAAATCAGGAAGAGACAAAACAGAGAAAGAAAATTACAGAACAATTTCCCTTATGAATATAAATGCAAAAGCTCTAAATAAAATATTAGCAAAAAGACTACAGCAACTAATCACAAGAATATTATTCTGAATATACACTCTGATCAGGCAGGATTTATTCCAGGAATGCAAGGGTGGTTCAATATCAGGAAAACTATCAGTATAATTGACCACATCAACAGCAAAACTAGTAGAAACCATATGATTATCTCAATAGATGCATAAAGGGCTTTTGACAAAATACAACACCCATTGCCATTAAAAACACTAGAAAGTATAGGAATCAATGGAGTCTTCCTTAAAATAATAAGTAGCATCTACCTAAAACCATCAGCAAGTATTATATGTAATGGGGATAAACTAGAAGCATTTTCAATAAGATCAAGGGTGAAACAAGGATGTCCACTATTGCCCCTCTTATTCAATTTGGTACTAGAAATGTTAGCAATAGTAATAAGAGAAGACAAAGAAATTGAAGGAGTTAAATTAGTCAAAGAAGAGACTGAGCTATCACTCTTTGCAGATGATGTGATGATATACTTAGAAAATCCTAGAGAATCAAGTAAAAAACTACTTGAGATAATAAACAAATTTGCCAAAGTTGCAGAACATAAAATAAACCCACATAAGTCCTCGGCATTCCTATATACCTCTAATGAAAGCCAACAGGAAGAGATAGAAAGAGAAATCCCATTTAAAGTTACTGTAGACATCATAAAATATTTTGGAATCTACCTGTCAAAACAAACCCAGAGGCTACTGGGGGTGGAGTCAAGATGGCAGAGTAGAAGCAGGAGTTCCTCAGGGCACTGGCTTCCACTTCCCCCAATTCATGTAAAAGGGGACTCTGAACAAACTTTGGAACTACAGAACCCTCCAAATGACACAGAGAAGCTAACCTCCCACTGAGGACAGGCTGGCAGGAATTGGCCAACTCAGCACTCTGGGAGCCTAGCCCAGCCCCTCAGGAATCTGAGGTTTTAGCACCAGGGTGGGCCTGACCAACTACGGGTTGAAGGGACTTCAGATCACCATCAGCTGAGGTGGTTTCCAGAATTATCAACACATAGATGCAAAGGACAAAGTGAGAGGTCAGTGCAGTATGGACTTTGGGATCCAGTAGCTGGGAGTGTGGTCAGCCTTTGCCCCTGGGGCAAGAAGCCACTGAGGTGCCCAGCAGTGCAGCTGCCCCCACGTGGTAGCATCAGCTCCTGGCCTGCAGAGTGTAGGGGGAGCAAGCAACCAGTCTGAGGGGTAATCGCTCTTGCTTTAACCTGATTGGATCTGGATTGCAGTCTAGGGTGGAGGTCCTTAGGTGTGTGAACAGGTTGCAGAGTGTGTGGAGGCTTCAGAGCGGGCACCCAACTAATACCTTCAGCAGCTGAGAAAACCCCAGCTTTTGGTATGGAGCTCCCCTGTCTGGTGGCAGAGTCCTACTGTGGCAAAAAGTCCAGGGGTCAAGTGATTGAGTGGCGACATGAGCAGGCAAAGAAAGCAAAATAAACAAAGCAACCCGACTTTACACTACTATTTTGGGGACAAAAAGGAGCAAAGCATGGAACAGGAGGAAGACAATGAAGTCAGAATTTCTGCACCAAAAGCTTCAAAGAAAAATACGAGCTGGTTACAGGCCATAGAGGACCATAAGAAGCAAATAAGAGAAGTGGAGGAAAAATTTGGAAGAGAAATGAGAACGATGCAAGAAAATTAGGAAATGAGAGTCAACAGCCTGACTGAGGAAAATCAACCTTAAAAAATAAACTAACTCATATAGCAAAAGAGGCTCAAAAAGCCAATGAGGAGAAGAATGCTTTAAAAAGCTGAATTTGCCAGATGGAAAAAGAATCTCAAAAGCTCACTGAGGAGAATCATTGCTTCAGAATTAGATTGGAGCAAATGTAAGCTAATGACTTTATGAGAAATCAAGATGCTGTTAAACAGATCCAAACAAATGAAAGAATAGAAGGCAATGGGAAATATCTCATGGGAAAAACCACTGACCTGGAAAATAGATCCAGGAGAGATCATTTAAAAATTATTGGACTACCTAAAAGCCATGATCAAAGTAAGAACCTAGAAATCATCCTTCAGGAAGTTCTCAAAGAAAACTGCCCTGATGTTTTAGAACCAGAGGGCAAAATAGAGGTTGAAAGAATCCACTGATCACCTCCTGAAAAAGATCCCAAAAAGAAAACTCCTAGGAATATTATAGCTAGGTTCCAGAATTCCCAGATCGAGGAGAGAATATTACAAGCAGCCAGGAAGAAACAATTTGAATATTGTGGAAACACAATCAGGATAACCCAGGATCTGGCAACTTCTACACTGAGGGATCAAAGGGCTTGGAATATGATATTCCGGGGGTCAAAGGAGTTGGGATTAAAGCCAAGAACCACCTATCCAGCAAAACTGAGTATCATGTTTCAGGGGAAAATATGGTCATTCAGTGGACTTTCAAGCATTCTTGATGAAAAAACCAAAGTTGAATAGAAAATTTCACATTCAGATATGAGAAGCATGAGAAGGTAAACAGGGAAAAGAAATCATAAGGAACTTATCAAAGTTGAACTATTAACGTTCCTACATGGAAAAACAATAATTGTAACTGATAAAACTTTTGTCAGTATGAAAATAGTTGAAAGGAATAGAAATATATATATATATATATGTATATATGTCTATATAGGAGGGTATATGGGTATGTGTATACATATGTGAATGTGTGTATATATGTTTACAGGTATACATAGAGGGCACAGGCCAATTTAATAAGAAGGGATGATACTTAAAAGGTGAAATTAAGAGGTGAGAGAGTAATATACTGCGAGGGGATGGGCAGAGACAAAATGGGGTAAACTAACTCATACAGAAGGGGCAAGGGAAAATGGTTACAATGGAGGGAAAAAACAGGAAGGCAAAAGGGAATGGGTCAACCTTATTTTCATTGAATTTGGCTTGGGGAGGGAATGAAATACACACTAAATAGGGGATCTCACCCTACAGGAGAGGAGGAGGGAAGGGGATAAGAGGGGGGATGATGGAAAGGAGGGCAGGCTGGGGGGAGGGAAGTTGGAAGCACCCACTTTTTAAAAGGGAGGGGATCAAAGTAGAGAATAGAACAAGTGGGAGGTGGGACAGGAGGGAGGGAAATATAGACAGTCTTTTACAATATATCTACTTATGGTAATGTTTTGCATAGCTACACATGTTCAACCTATACTGAATTGCTTATCTTTCCAGCAAGGGTGGGTGACAAGGGAGGGAGGGAATGAATCTGGAATTCAAAGTTTTAAAATCAAATGTTTAAAAATATTTATATACTATTATTAATACTATTTTACATGTAACTGGGAAATAAGATATACAGGTACTGGGGCATAGAGATCCACTATGCCTTACCGGAAAAGTCGAAGGGGGTATGGGAGAAGATATGGAAGAGAGCAGATTGGAGGTCCTGTGGGGCCGTTATTTTGGAGCATTGGGTAGAGGAAAAATGGGGAAAAAATTTGTAAATCAAAATCTGGCATAAATGAATGATGCAAACCAGAAGTTAATAAAGCATTTGGAAAAAAAAAAACGCAGGACTTATATGAACACATTTACAAAACACTTCCCACACAAATAAAGTCAGATCTATTTAATTGGAAAAGCATCAATTGCTTATGGCTGGGTTGAGCTAATATAGCAAAACTGACAATTTTACCTGAATTAAATTACATATTTAGTGCCATACCAATCTATCTACCAAAAAATCACTTTGTAGAGCTAGAAAAAATTGTAGCAAAATTCATTTGAAAGAACAAAAGGTCCAGAATATCAAGGCAATTAATGAAAAGAAATGCTAGGGAAGGTGGCCTAGCCATACCACATTTTAATATGTATTACAAAGCAGCAGTCATCAAAACTATTTGGTACTGGCTGAGGAATAGAGTAGTGGACCAATGGAATAGACTGGGTACAGGAGATCCAGCAGCCAATGAATATAGTAATCTACTGTTTGATAAACCCAAAGACCCCAGTTGTTGGGGTAAGAATGCACTATTTGACAAAAACAGCTGGGAAAACTGGAACATAATGTGGCAGAAATTGGGCATAGACCAAAATCTAACACCGTACACCAAAATAAAGTCGAAATAGGTGCATGATTTAGGTATAAAGGCTGATACTTCAAACAATCTGGGAGAGCAAGGGATAGTTTACCTGTCAGATCCATGGAGAGGGAAAGACTTTATGACAGAACAAGAGTTAGAGAGCATTATAAAATGCAAAATGGACAATTTTAATTACACTAAATTGAAAAAGTTTCTGTACAAATAAAGCCAATGTCACCAAGATTAAGAGGGAAGTAGAAAATTGGGAAAGAATCTTTACAACCATTGTCTCTGATAAAGGCCTGATTTCTAAAATATACAAAGAATTGAGTCAAATCTATAAGAATACAAGCCATGCCCCAACTGATAAATGGTCAAAGGATATAAACAGTCAGTTCTTAGAGGATGAAATTAAAGATATCTATAAGCATAAGAAAAAATGTTCTAAATCACTAGTGATTAGAGAAATGCAAATCAAAACAACTCTGAGGTACCACATTTCACCAACCAGATTGGCTAAGATGAAAAAACAGGAAAATGATAAATGCTGGAGAGGATGTGGAAAAAATTGGAACACTAATACATTATTGGTGGAGTTGTGACCTGATCCAGCCATTCTGGAGAGCAATCTGAACTGTGCCCAGAGGACTATAAATAAGTGTATACCCTTTGACCCAGCAATACCACTTCTAAGGTTATATCCCAAAGAGATCAGAGAAGTGCGAGGAGGACCTGTTTGTACAAAAATATTTATAGCATCTCTTTCTGTGGTGGCAAAGAATTGGAAATCAAGGGGATGCCCATCAATTGGGGAATGTCTGAACAAGTTGTGGTATATGAATGTAATACAATACTACTGTGCTATAAGAAATGAGGAGGAGACAGATTTCACAATAACCTGGAGAGACAGAATCAGGAGAAATCTGTACACAATCACAGACATGACGTATGTGTGATGACCAATGTCAATAGACTGGGTCCCTCTCAGCAATGTAAGGTTATAAGATAACTCCAAAAGACTCATGACTGAAAGAGATACCCACATCCAGAGAAAGAGATGTGGAGTCTGAATGCAGAGTGAAACAAACTACTTGCTCTTTTTCTTTTTCTTGTTTTGTTGTGTTTCCTCTTTCCCATGGATCATTCCATCAGTTATAATCCTTCTGTACAACCTGACTAATTTAGATTAAGGTGAAGATATTTGTAGATCCTATATTCGAGTGCATGCTGCCATGATGGGGGGGGGAGGAGGAGAAGGAGGAGCAGAAAAAATGAAACTCATGGGATTGTGGAACTGAATGTTGTAAAATAAAAGTAAATAAATAAACAATAAAATAAAATAAAAGGGGCAGCTAGGTGGCACAGTGAATAGAGTCCTGGAGTCAGGAGGGCCTGAGTTCAAATCCGGCCTCAGACACTTAACACAAAACTAGTCATATGACCTTTGGTAAGTCACTTAACCCCAATTGCCCTGCCCTCCCCCCTCCAATAAGAAAAAATGAAACAAAACCAAAACCAAAAAAAAAGGTCTTTAAAAGTCAAATGAAAGATTGAGGAAAAACTAAAAAAAAAAAAATTAAGAACAATCTAAGAAAAACAAGATTATGGAAAGGAAATCAATTAATTAGAAAAGGAGATCCAGAATCTTAAGGAAGAAAATGACTCCTTGAAAATCAGAATTGGGCAAGGGGAAGCCAGTGAAGTTATAAGAGATCAAAAAATAATAAAACAAAATATAATGAATAAAAAATAGAAGAGAATGTAAAATATCTCACAGGAAAAATAACTGATTGGGAGAACAGATCAAGAAGAGAAAACATAAGAATAGTCTGACTACCTAAAAGCTATAATCAAAAAAAGAATCTTGATACACTAATATAAGAAATAATGAAAGAAAATTGTCCTGAAGCTTTAGAACAAGAAGGGAGATAGAAACAGAAAAAATCCACTGATCATTACCTGAAAGATATCCTATGAAGAAAACCCATAGGAACATTATATTCAAATTCTGAAACCCCCAGCTCAAGGATAAAATATTACGAGTAATAAGAAAAAAAAATTAAATATGGTGGTACCACAATTAGAATCACACAAGATCCAGCAGAAGTAACACTAAAAGACTGCAGGTCTTGGAACACTATATATCAAAAAGCGAAAGAATTGGGGTTCTGGCCAAAAAATATTATACCCAGCAAAGCTAAGCATAATCCTGAATGAAGATAAAAAATGGATATTTAATGAATTGTCAGATTTTCAGGACTTTGTAAAAAACAAACAAACAAGAAAACTTGAACTTAATAGGAGATTTGACATCCAAAAGCCAAGAGAAATATAAGGTATATACCAAAGACTAATTACAAGGGATTCAATAAGGACAAACAACCTTTTTATGTATGTAAAATATATGTCTAAGATTGTTATTAATAATTGGGGATTTCATAAGAAAGTTTGGAGTAGACCTGAGTATGATATGACTTTAAAAAGTAAAATTATTTAGGAACAGCTAAAATGAATATTTATCCTATGCAAATGAGATGAGAGAGGAAAAACTGACACAGAGGAATTAGATGGGAGAAGAGGGCTGTTCTGGTAACCTACTTTCATCAGAAATGGGTTCAAGAGGGAACAATACATACATGTCTATATCTATATCTATATCTATAAGAGTATAAAAGTATTCTAAATTCAGAAAGAATATGCTCAGAAGATAAAGGAAAGATTTCTAGAGGGGAGGGTGAAGGAATAGTTCAAAGTGGTGTACAGAAGGGGGTTTAGATTTGTGGGAATGGGAGGATAAGGGAGGGATCCTTGGAAGGGGAGTAGGCTAAGTAATAGGAAGTAATAGGAAGGCAAGGTAGAGGGAAGAAGTGAAGTAGAGGAATCAGGAGGGAGAGGAAACAAGAGATACACACAAACATAAAACAAAGATCAGGAGCAGAATTTGTCAGGGAAAGTATATATTTATATATGCATGTATGTATGTGTACATATGCATATGTGTATGTATTTATCTACATATAAATATATCCATGCTTAATTTTAGCCTTCTGGGGTGGGGGTGAAAGGGGAAAAAAAGGACAGCAAAAAGTGAACAATAGAGAAAAAAGAAAACTTACAAGGAAGCAAAAAAAAAAAAAGATGGATAGCTCTTAACACAACATGCAGAATTTATTATATAGGCTTTCTTGAAATGGAAATTTATCGCTAAATATTTTGAAGCCTCTCTTACGTTCTTCTGTGCACATGACATGTTTCTTTTTCCTTTCTTAATATATATTTAAGTTTTGGAAAAAGAAAAAAAAGAAATTTTTATTTATTCATTTATTTATTTGCCTTTTGGAGAGGGGAAGGTAGGGCAGTTGTGGTTAAGTGACTTGCCCAAGGTCACACGGCTAGTTTTGTGTTAAGTGTCTGAGGTCGGATTTGAACTCAGGTCCTCCTGACTCCAGGGCTGGTGCTCTATTCACTATGCCACCTAGTTGCCCCAAAAAGAAAATTTTAGATTGCAAAACTATCAGTTTGCAGATGATATAATGGTATGCTTAGAGAATTCAAGAGAATCAACTAAAAAACTAGTTGAAATCATTAACAACTTTATCTAAATTGCAACACACAAAATAAACCCGCATAAATCATCAGCATTTCTATATATTACTAACAAAGTCCAGCAGCAAGAACTAGAAAGAGAAATTCCACTTAAAACAACAGTAGACAATATAAAATACTTGTGAGTCTGCCTGCCAAGACAAACCCAAGAACCATATAAACACAATTACAAAACACTTTTCATACAAATAAAGTTAGCTCTAAACAACTAGGAAAATATTAATTGCTCATGGTTAGGCTGAGCCAATATAATAAAAATGACAACTCTCCCTACTAATCTAACTTAATCAAATTTTTTGTTAAAGTGCCACATGAATCAACTCACCAAGGAATTATTCTATAAAGCTAGAAAAAATAATAACAAAATTCATCTGGAAGAACAAAAGGTCAAGAATATCAAAGGAATTGATTTTTAAAAATGTGAAGGAAGGCGGTCTAGCTGCACCAGATCTCAAACTGTATTATAAAGTGATAATTGTCAAAACAGACTGGTACTAGCTAAGAAATAGAGTGGTAGATCAGCGGAATAGACTAAGTACATAAATACTAGGTAGTAAATGACCATAGTAAACTACTGTTTGATAAACCTAAAATTCTAAGCTTTTGGGACAAAAATTCATTATTTGACAAAAACTGCAGGGAAAACAGTATGGCAGAAACTAGGCATGGAACAACATCTCACATTATATAGTAAGATAAGGTCAAAGTGGGTATATGATTTACACATAAAGGGTGATACCATAAGCAAATTAAGAGAACATGGAATAGTTGACCTGTCAGATCTATGGATAAGGAAAAAAAATTTAGGACCAAACAAGATATAGAGATTATTACAAAATGTAAAATGAATAATTTTTATTATAGAAAATTAAAAAGTTTTTGCACAAAACCAGTGCAACCAAAATTAAAAGGAAAGCAGAAAACTGGAGAAAATTTTTTTACA
This sequence comes from Petaurus breviceps papuanus, assembly GCF_028583685.1. NCBI lineage: Eukaryota > Metazoa > Chordata > Mammalia > Diprotodontia > Petauridae > Petaurus > Petaurus breviceps. The sequence continues at coordinate 7,277,213 of NW_027185867.1, forward strand.
GCAAATATTTCTTTTTTTTCCTCCAGAATTTATTTATTTATTTTTAGTTTTCAGCATTCATTTCCACAAGATTTTGAGTTCCAAATTTTCTCCCTATCTCTCCCTTATCTCCCACCCCAAGATGGCAAATATACTGATTATTCCTTCCCCCAGTCTGCCTTCTCAAATACCCCCCCCATCCCTCTCCTTAATCCCTTACCCCTTACTTTTTGTAGGACAAGAAGGATATCTATACCACATTGCCTATATATCTTACTTCCCAGTTGCAAGGAACAACAATTTTTTTGCTTTTTGGAGGGCAGAAGGAAGAGCAATTGGGGTTAAGTGACTTGCCCAAGGTCACATGGCTAGTAAGTGTTAAGTGTCTGAGGCCGGATTTGAACTCAAGTCCTCCTGACGCCAGGGCCGGTGCTCTGTTTACTGAGCCACCTAGCCTCCCCAACAATAATTTTTTAACATTTGTTTTTTAAACTTTGAGTTCCAGATTCTCTCCCTTCTTCCTTCCTCACCCACCCTCACTGGGAACACAAACAATTCAATATAGGTTATCCATGTGTAGTTATGCAAAGCATTTCCATAGTATTCATATTTTTTTTTTAAAGCAATCAGGGTTAAGTAACTTGCTCAAGGTTACACGGCCAGTTATTTCTGGGTGTGGTGCTAAGTATCTGAGCCCAGAATTGATTCCCAGGTCATCCTGACACCGGAGCCAGTGCTCTTACTTGCTGAGCTACTTGGCCACCCCTAAGCAACTGGGGTTAAGTAACTTGTTCAAAGTTACACAGCCAGGTGTTTCTGGGTGGGTGCTAAGTGCCTGAGTCCAGATTTGATCCCCAGGTCATCCTGACACTGGAGCTGGTGCTCTTACTTGCTGTGCTACCTGGCTGCCCCTCATTGTAGTCATATTGTGAAAGACTAACTTTATATTTCCTTCCATCCTATCCCACCCCCTATTTATTCTATTTTCTTCTTTGACCTTTCCCTTTCCAGAAGAGTTTGTTTGTGACTACCCCTTCCCCCAATCTGTCCTCCCTTCTATCACACCTCCCTCTCATCCTCTTTCTCCCTGCTTTCCTGGAGGGTAAGATACCCAGTTGAGTTTGTATGTTATTCCCTCCTTAAGCCAAATTCAATGAGAGTAAGGTTGACTTCCCTTTTACCTCCCTGCTCTTCCCTTCCATTGTAATAGCTTTCTCTTGACTCTTTTATGTGAGATAATTTACCCTATCATATATCTCCCTTTCTCCTTCTCCCAATATATTCCTCTTTCACCTCTTAATTTTATTTTTTAGATATCATCCCTTCATATTCAACTCACCCTGTGCCCTTTAAGTATACATGTACATAGATACACTCACACATATATATATATATACACACACACACACACATACATATATATATATGTATACATACATATGTATTTCCTTCAACTATCCTCATACTGAGAAAAGTCTGATGAATTACAAATATTGTCTTTCCATGTAGGAGTGTAAACAGCAACTTTAATAAGTTCTTTATGATTTATTTTTCCTGTTTACCTTTTCATGCTTCTCTTGCTTCTTGTATTTGAAAGTCAAATTTTCTGTTCAGCTCTGGTATTTTCATCAAGAATGCTTGAAAGTCCTGTATTTCATTGAATGTCTATATTTTCCCCCGAAGTATTTTACTCAGGTTTTCTGGGTAGGTGATTCTTGATTTTAATCCTAGCTCCTTTGTCCTCTGGAATATCATATTCCAAGCCCTCTGATCCCTTAATGTAGAAGCTGCTGGATCTTGTATTATCCTGATTGTGTTTCCACAATACTCAAATTGTTTCTTCCTGACAGCTTGTAATATTTTCTCCTTGACCTGGGAACTCTGGAATTTGGATACAATATTCCCAGGGGATGGGATGGCTAGGTGGTGCAGTGAGTAAAGTGCTGGCCCCAGAATCGGGAGGGCCTGAGTTCGGTTCCTGTCTCAGACACTTAACACCCACATAAAAAAACTAGCTGTGTAACCTTGGGCAAGTTACCTAACCCCAATTGCCCTCCAAAAGGCATATATATATATATTTCTTTTTTTTTTTTAATTGAGCAATCAGGGTTAAGTAACTTGCTCAAGGTTACACGGCCAGTCATTTCTGGGTGTGGTGCTGAGTGTCTGAGCCTGGGATTCGATCTCCAGGTCGTCCCAACACTGGAACCAGTGCTCTTACTCGCTGAGCCACCTGGCCACCCCTAAGCAATTGGGGTTAAGTAACTTGCTCAAGGTTACACGGCCAGGTGTTTCTGGGTGGTTGCTAAGTGTCTGAGCCCGGTATTCGATCTCTAGGTCTATCTCAACACTGGAGCCGGTGCTCTTACTCGCTGTGCTACCTGGCCGCCCCCATATATATATATATTTCTAAGGGTTTTCTTTATGGGATCTTTTTCAAGAGGTGATTGGTAAATTCTTTCCATTTTTATTTTACCCTCTGGTTCCAGAATATCAGAGCAGTTTTCCTTGATAATTTATTGGAAGGTGATATCTAGGCTCTTTTTTTTTTTTATTGTGGCTTTCAGGTAGTCCAATAATTTAAAAATTATCTCTCTTGGATCTATTTTCCAGGTCAGCGGCTTTTTCAATGTGATACTTCACATTGCCTTCTATTTTTTTCATTCTTTTGGATCTGTTTTTATAATATATCGATTTCGCATAAAGTTATTAGCTTCTATTTGCTCCAATCTAATTGTGAAGGAATTATTTTCTTCAGTGATCTTCTGAAGTTCCTTTTCCATCTGGCCAATTCTACTTTTTAAGGCATTCTTCTCCTCATTGGCTTTTTGGACCACTTTGGCCATTTCAGTTAGTCTATTTTTTAAGGTGTTATTTTCTTCAATAATTTTTTTTGGGGGGGGGTCTCCTTTAGCAAACTGTTGACTTGTTTTTCATGATTTTCTTGCAACACTTTCATTTCTCTTCCCAATTTTTCCTCTATTTCTCTTACTTGATTTTCAAAATCCTTCTTGAGCTCCTCCATGGCTTGTGACCAATTCATAATTTTTTAGGAGGCATTTGATGCAGGAGTTTTGACCTTATTGTCTTCTCCTGGGTCTATGTTTTGATCCTTTTTGTCACCAAAAAAAGATTCTATAGTTTGATTTCTCTTCCTCTGTTTGCTCATCTTGCCAGTCAAATACTTGACTTCGAGCTCTTTGCCAAGGTATAGTTTTGCTTCCAGAGTGGAGAGTGCTGTGTCCCACATTTTTGGGGTTTTGTGCAGCTGTTGTTAGAGCTTCTTCTAGGAACCTGACTCAGAAATGTGAGAAAGACTGCCTCTCCACAGCCACCACAAGTTCTGCCATGCCAGTGCACCTCCTCACCCCAGGACCTCCACCCAAGACTGTGACCCAGATCTAAGTAGGGCAAAGTAAGAGAATCCTTCCTCAGTGCTCGCAAAGAGATTCCTGCAATTGCCCTCTGGTCAGTCACTTGGTCCTCCTGCCATCTGTGGGCCTGAAGCTCTGGAAGCAGTTACTATGGCTGCAGCTGCAGTCACTGCTACCTCTACCACCCAGGGGGCAGGGACCAGACCATGCTCTTCTCTCACCCAGTTCCAACAGAGTTTCCCCACTGATCTTTTACTTTCTTTTTGACCTTTATGGGTTGAGAAGTCTGGAAATTGCCACAGCTGCCAGTGATTCGATCCCCTGAGGTCTGCTCTGGCTGATGTGTTCTGCTGATCAGTGCTGGAGCAGCCCACATGGGACTGCACTCCATTCCCTGGTGCAATAGACCCTTCCTGTTGGTTTTCCAGGCTGTCTTCAGCTGAAAACAGATTTCATTCTGTCATTTTGTGGGTTCTGTAGCTCCAAAATTTGTTTAGAGTAATTTTTTACAGGTATTTGAGGTAACCGGGGACAAGCTCAAGTAAGTTCCTGCTTTTACTCTGCATCTTGGCTCTGCCCCCCACAACAAATATTTCTGCTAAAGGCCACATTTCTCAAATATATAGTGAACTGAGTCAAATTTATAAGAATACAAACCATTCTCCAACTGATAAATGGTCAAAAGATATGAACAGGCAGTTTTCAGACAAAGAAATCAAAGCTATCTATATATGAAAAAATGCTCTAAATCACTGTTGATTAAAGAAATATAAATTAAAACAGCTCTGAGGTACTACTTCATACCTATCAAATTGACTTATATGACAAAAAAGGAAAATGACACATGTTGGAGGAGATGTGGGAAAACTGGAACACTAATATAGTGGAGTTGTGAATTGATCCAACCATTTAGAACTATGCCCAAAGGACTATAAAATTAGGAAAACCCTTTGATCCAGCAATATAACTGCTAGGTCTGTGTCCCAAAGAGATTTTTTTTAAAAGGGCAACGGGGGCAGAGCAGGGGGAAGAATCTATTTGTACAAAAGTATTTATGGCAGCTCTTTTTGTGGTTGCTAAGAATCGGAAACCAAGGGAATGCCCATCAATTGGGCTGAACAAGTTGTGGTATGTGATTGTAATGGAATACTACTGTGGTATAAGAAATGACAAACAGGATGATTTCAGAAAAACCTGGACTTACATAAACTGATACAACGTGAAGTGAACAGAACTAGGAGAACATTGTAGTAACAGCAATATTGAACAATGAATTGTGAATGACTTAGCCATTCTCAGCAATACAGGACAATTTCAAAGGACTCATGATGACAAGGGTAATATGATATTCTTTTTTTTTCTTTTTCATGATTTTTTATTGAAGAACTTTAATCTTTGGATTATCTCTTTGCACCAATCTTCAAGTTCAATATTTTTGCTTTGTAGAACTCTTATGTATTTTCCATTTTTTTATCTATCTATGCATTTTTGCGTTCTAATTATTTAATTTTGTTTTTGAGAGAATATACTATTCCTGAGAGGGTCTCATATTTTGTTCAAAATTAAATGGTCTCTAGTTAGACTTGATTTCCTTCTTAAGAATTTAATTTTTTAAATAAGGCATTTATTAAATGTTTATAATGTTCTAAACACTGAGAATACAAAAAAAAAAAAAAAGCAAAAATACCCCACAACAATCCCTACCACTGGTATTCTGGTAAATGTCTAACAACTGGCTCTGCAAAAATGTATACACATTTAAATTTAATTTGCATTATTAACGGCAGCCAGGTGGCACAAGGGATAGAGTGCTAGGTCTGGAATCAAGAAGACCTGAGTTCAAACCTGACTTCAGACACTTACTAGCTTGTGTGACCCTGGGATTAACTCTATTTGCCTTAGTTTTCTCATCTATAAAATTAGCTGGAGAAGGAAATGGCAAGCCAATCCAGAGTGTTTGCCAAGAAAACTCCAAAATGAGGTCATGAAGAGTCTGAGGTGACTGAACAATGAATATTTTCTCCATCACTTTTTAATTAAGTCTAGAAAGTCAATAAAACAACAAATCAAGACCTGAATTGTAGCATTTGCTGATTTCTGAGGTATAAATGAATACATTGAAAATTTAACAATTAGCTTTTAAGAGCTGGTTCAAGTTGGCTTCAGTACACCCCTTCTCCCTACCCTAAAGGAGGTCCCATTCTAATGGGGGGAGATTATATTCAAGGGAAGTTGGAGAGTTTAGAAGTGGAGATAGTACTGAAGTCGGCATGGGTTGGGTACCTACTGAAATGGTGGTCTGGGGCAGGGTCTCACTAATCAGAAGACAGAGTCACAAAATGGAGACATCTGCAGGGTGAGAAGGCAGTTAGAGAGAAGGTGAAGTCCAAGATACCGCTGTTTGATTTTTTTTTTTCAGGTCTTCAATTGCTTTTCTGACTTATTATTTTTTTTTTTGGCAGTTGGGATACAAAGATTTTTTTTTTCCATTTTTCAAATGCTTTATTAACTTCTGATTTACATCATTCATTTCTGCCAGATTTTGAGTTACAAATTTTCTCCCCGTTTTTCCCCTACCCACCACCCCAAAATAGCAGTCCCACAGGATATCCCCTCCTCCAATCTGCTCTCTCCCATATTTTCTCCCATACCCCTTTCGACTTTTCCAGTAGGGCATGGTGGATCTCTATGCCCCAGTGCCTGTATATCTTATTTCCCAATTACATGTAAAATAGTATTAATAATAGTATATATATGTATTTAAAACATTTCATTTTAAAACGTTGAATTCCAGATTCATTCCCTTCCTCCCCTGTCACCCACCCTTACTGGGAAGATAAGCAGTTCAGTATAGGTTATACATGTGTAGCTAATGCAAAACAATAACATAGTAGATATGTTGTAAAAGACTGACTATATTTCCCTCCCTCCTATCCCACCTCTCACTTGTTCTATTCTCTACTTTGATCCCCTCCCTTTTCAAAAGTGAATGCTTCCAACTTCCCTCCCCCCAAGCCTGCCCTCCCTTCCATCATCCCCCCTCTGATCCCCTTCCCCCCTACTCTCTTGTAGGGTGAGATGCCCTATTTAGTGTGCATTTCATTCCCTCCCCAAGCCAAATTCAATGAGAATAAGGTTCACCCATTCCCTTTTGCCTTCCTATTCTTCCCCTCCATTGTAACCATTTTCTCTTGCCTCTTCTATATGAGATAGTTTACCCCATTCTGTCTCTCCCCATCTCCTCTTATTATATTCCTCTCTCACCTCTTAATTTCACCTTTTAAGTATTATCCCTTCCTGTTAAATTGGTCCTGTGCCCTCTATGTATACCTGTAAACATATATACACACATTCACATATGTATTCATATGCCCATATACCCTCATATATAGACATATATACATATATATATATATATATATATTTCTATTCCCTTCACCTATTTTCATACTGACAAAAGTTTTATCAGTTACAATTATTGTTTTTCCATGTAGGAATGTTAATAGTTCAACTTTGATAAGTTCCTTATGATTTCTTTTCCCTGTTTACCTTCTCATGCTTCTCATATCTGAATGTGAAATTTTCTATTCAACTCTGGTTTTTTCATCAAGAATGCTTGAAAGTCCTCTATTCCACTGAATGACCATATTTTCCCCTGAAACATGATACTCAGTTTTGCTGGATAGGTGGTTCTTGGCTTTAATCCCAGCTCCTTTGACCTCCGGAATATCATATTCCAAGCCCTTTGATCCCTCAGTGTAGAAGCTGCCAGATCCTGGGTTATCCTGATTGTGTTTCCACAATATTCAAATTGTTTCTTCCTGGCTGCTTGTAATATTCTCTCCTTGATCTGGGAATTCTGGAACCTGGCTATAATATTCCTAGGAATTTTCTTTTTGGGATCTTTTTCAGGAGGTGATCGGTGGATTCTTTCAACCTCTATTTTGCCCTCCAGTTCTAAAACATCAGGACAGTTTTCTTTGAGAACTTCCTGAAGGATGATTTCTAGGTTCTTACTTTGATCATGGCTTTCAGGTAGTCCAGTAAATTTTAAATTATCTCTTCTGAATTTATTTTCCAGGTCAGTGGCTTTTCCCATGAGATATTTCCCATTGCCTTCTATTCTTTCATTTGTTTGGATCTGTTTAACAGCATCTTGATTTCTCATAAAAAGTCATTAGCTTCCATTTGCTTCAATCTAATTCTGAAGCAATGATTCTCCTCATTGAGCTTCTGAGGTTCTTTTTCCATCTGGCAAATTCGGCTTTTTAAGGCATTCTTCTCCTCATTGGCTTTTTGAGCCTCTTTTGCCATTTGAGTTAGTCTACTTTTTAAGGTGTGATTTTCCTCAGTCAGGCTGTTGACTCTCATTTAGTAATTTTCTTGTGTTGTTCTCATTTCTCTTCCCAATTTTTCCTCTTCTTCTCTTATCTGCTTCTTAAGGTCCTCTATGGCCTGTAACCAGCTCATATTTTCCTTTGAAGCTTTTGGTGCAGGAGTTCTGACTTCGTTTTCTTTCTCCTGTTCCATGCTTTGCTCCTTTTTGTCCCCAAAATAGAATCTTCTGTCTGCTTTGGTTCCTTTGCCTGGTCATGTCGCCCCTCAGTCACTTGACTCCTGGGCTTTTTGCCACAGTAGGACTCTGCCACCAGACAGGGGAGCTTTCATCCCAAAGGCTGGGGTTTTCTCAGCTGCCAGAGGTATTAGATGGGTGCCCTCTCTGAGGTCTTCACACACTCTGGCAAGCTGGACACACACCCCAGGACCTCCACCCTAGACTGCAATCCAGATCCAAGCAGGTTAAAGCAAGTGATTACCCCTCAGACTGGTTGCTTGGTCCCCCTACACTCTGCAGGTCAGGAGCTGAAGCTGCCATGTGGCGCTGGCTGGCTGTGCTGGCATCTCAGTGGCTTCTCGCCCCAGGGGCAAAAGCCAAGCACTCCCACTTACTGGGTCCCAAAGTCCAGACTGCACTGACCTCTCACTTTGTCCTTTGCATCTATGTGTGATAAATCTGGAAACGGCCACAGCTACTGGTGATCTGGGTTCCCTCCAGCCGGGGGCTGGTCAGGCCTGCCCTGGGGCTGAAACCTCCGGCTCACACAGGCCTGGGCTTGGCTCCCAGAGCGCTGTGCTGGCCGATTCCTGCCGGCCTGCCGGGCTATCCTCAGCGGGAAGTTAGCTTCTCTGTGTCATTTTGTGGGTTCTGCAGCTCCAAAGTTTGTTCAGAGTCCCCTTTTTACATTGATTAGGGAAGGTGGAAGCCGGAGCCGCTTGGAGGTTATGCTTCTATTCCGCCATCTTGACTCTGTCCCCTCCCCCCACTTATTTTTAAGGTTCTTGGAGTTGCAGCATTGTTCTTTCATTGGATCGCAAATTTACATGGATCTCAGAGGCGATCAAGTAAAACTTTCATTTTACAAATGAAGAAACAGGCGTAATAGAATTAAGTGACTTGCCAAAATCACAGTGGTAGGGCAGAAGTGAGATTTGAATTCAGAGCCTATAGTCTTTTTTAGAATCTTTTGATAGCTTCCCCTTCTTTAAGTGGATTTTGGCTCAGTTTCCTTAAATGGATTTAGTGAATGATTTTTCTTCCCCACTCATCTTTTGTCTGTCTTAACCAAATAATCTGCGGCTTTTCTTATATTTGTCCTTGCTAATCTTTTTCTGTTTGAAGACCTAGAACTGTTATCTCCCACCCCTATTCTTTGGTGCCTGGTTTGGTTTCTCAGACTTGCATTATTGGATGAAATATTTCTCTTAAAGAGTTTCTTAACCTGTGTGTGTGTGTGTGTGTGTGTGTGTAATGGACCCCTTTGTTGGTTTGGTGAAGCTTATGGACCTCCTCTGAGAATGTTTTTAAAATGTATACAATAAAATGGACAGGAATTTCAAGAGAAACTACTTTTATTGAAATACAGTTTTACACACACGTATTTATAGACCTCAGGTTAGGAAACTTTCCCTTATAAAGGGAAAGTAAATACTTGGGACACGGCTTCAGGGAGAGTCTAATTGGTTCCTTTAAATGGTCCTTATTACTACCAGTCCTATTCTTATGGATTCCACCACCTTCTCAATAACAAATTTTCTTCACTCCTTAAAGCAGTTTTAGGGGAATAGTTGAGAGGGATTCTGAGAGAGTCCACCAGGAGAGCAGAGTGGTTCCTATAAGCTTCACATTTGGGTCTTTTCAACTTTCACTCATTCTTTTTCCTCCTGTGTTATATACACATACATCTACATGTATCATATATATACACACACACACACACATCTATCATGTGCCTAAAATTTCACCAGCCATGGCCACCTGGGACAGTCCCTGGACCTGTTGGAGCAGGGGAAAGGGAAAGGCAATGGGAGCACCTAGACTGATGAACTGGTGAATTAATCTTCAGTTATTTTCCCTTAATAGTTTGGTAGCAGGTTCTTTTTAACCGATCTTTTTGTCATTCTTGCATTTTTCTGTATTTTAGAGCTTTTTAACTTATATTTATTATTTGTAATGAATCTAAGATGAAATTCAATAGGGACAAATACTAGTCTTGCACTTGGGTAACAGAAAAAATCAATTTTCCAAATACAAGATGGGAGAGGCAGGGTTAGACAGCAGTTCTGAAAAGGATGGAGGTGTATTACTAGATTGCAAGCTTAATGAAGTATTAGTGTGATTTGGTAGTCAAACATGCAAATGTAATCTTGGGCTACATTAGGTGGGGCATGGCTTTCAGGAATAGGGAGGTGGCAGTCCCACTGCCTTTTGCCCTTGTCAGACCTCTGGGCATTATATTCTGTTGTTTAAGAAAGACACTGGGGGCAGTTAGGTGGCACAGTGAATAAAGCACCCACCGTGGAGTCAGGAAGACCTGAGTTCAAATCCAGCCTCAGACACTTGACACACTGTGTGACAACCTTGGGCAAGTCACTTAACCCCAATTGCCTTGCCTTCCCTCCTCAAAAAAAAAAAAGACACTGAGTTTCCAGAGGACAATAAGGATGGTGAAAGGTACTGAATTTCATGACAAATAAATACTGATGAGAACTGGGCATGCTCAACCTGGAGAAGAGAACACAGGGGGTAGGTGGGGGGGGGGGGAACAACATGATACTCACGTCCAAGAAATAGAAGATATGTCATGTAGACTTGGACTTGTCAATAAAAAGTATCCTAACAATTGGAGCCATCCAAAAATGGAATAGGCTGCCTCATCCCACCTTCCAAAGCATGCCTTTCCTAATCCCTCTTTTAGTTTTAGTGTTTTCCCTTTTATTTCTTATTTAACCTCTCCATAGTTTGTTTTACATATTTGCATGTCTTCCCCATCAGATTGTGAGCACAGCACAGCGATTGTCTTTTGTCTGGCACATAGCAGGCATTTAATAAGACTGGTGGGTTATCACAGATTGGCTAACATGACAAAACAGGGAAATGATAAATGTCGGAGAGGATTGGGGAAAGTTGGAATGCTGATTCATTGCTGGTGGAGCTGTGAGCTAATCCAACCATTCTGGAGAGTAATTTAGAACTATGCCCAAGGGGCTATAAAAATGTGCATACCCTTTTTACACAGCAATACTGCTTGTAGGGCTGCATCCCAAAGAGATCATAAAAATGGGAAAAGGACCCACATGCACAAAAATATTTATAGCAGCTCTTTTTGTGGTTACCAAGAACTGGAACCTGAGTGGGTGTCCCATCAATTAAGGAGTGACTGAACAAGTTGTGGTTTACGAATGTAATGGAATACTATTGTGCTATAAGAAATGATGAACAGGTGGACTTCAGAAAAATCCTGGAAAGACAGATGAACTGATGCTGAGTGAAGTGAGCAGAATCAGGAGAACATTGTTCACAGAAACAGCCACAGTGTGCAATGACTGATCTTGATAGACTTAGCCCTTCTCAGCAATGCAAGGACCTAAAAAAAATTCCAAAGTATTCATAATGGTAGATGTCATCCAAATCCAGAGAATTATGGAGTCAGAATGCAGAGTTAAGCACTTTTATTTTTTGTTCTGTTTTGTTTTTTCTTTCTCAAGGTCTCTCCCATTCATTATAATTCTATACAACATGACTAATGTGAAAATGTGCTTATTGGGAATGTACGTGTAGTTGTATCATACTGCATGCAGTCTTAGGGAGGGAGAAGGAGAAAATTTAAAACTTATGGAAGTGAATGTTGAAAACTATAATAAATAAATTTTTAAAAATTACCAAAAAAATGCCTGGTAGGATTCTCTCTCCTAATTCTACAAATAGAGACTAGACAACCTGATCAGATGTGTCATCATGGGGCTTCCTTTGGGTATGGATTGGAGGTCCTTTCCAACTCTAGAATTCCATGATTCTGTGTGAAGAGTAGAGAGATGTCCCTAGGAAACCTGAAACTCCACCTTTCCCCAGGATTTCCAGTAGAATGTCTATATTTTAAAAGTAATTTAGTCTAGGTTTTCATTTTATTTTCTCAGTAGCCACATGAATTAGGTCAACATTATTATCCCCATTTTACCTAATGTGGAAACCAAGACTCAGAATTTTTACTAAGGTTATGGAAGTCAAATACACCACAGAAAACTGAAGGTGTCTGTCTAGTTGAAGAAAATGTGGCAGAATTGGAGATTAGGAATTATTATTATAGAAACAATTCCTTCATTAGGAAAAAAAATGCACAAATTTGACTCTACAACCTCCAAAGGGAAAAGGCAGAACAAAAAGTATGAAGGTTTTTAAAATATGGAGGCAAAAACTCTGATATATTAGACAGCGAAGTGTCTTTCTTCTTTTTCCCAACATAATATTCAGCTTTCCTGGAAAAAGAAAAACAAAAACCTAATATATTTAGGGCAGAAATCTAATTCTTTAAAAAAAAATTTTCCAAACTTCATATTCATTGAGGATTAGCCAGTAGTAATCATCAAAGCTGAAAATTCCAATCATTTTCAAGTTCATAGCAATCATCAAAATGCCCTCCAAGGGAGTTTTTATCCATGGTTCACATAATCCATGTTAGCTAATTTCATGCACACATTCCAAAGTACCTCAGAAGACTTCTCACCTTTTGGTTAAGACCACAGATAGGAAAGAACCTATTTCAAAGTAATATAACAAAGGCTAAAGGGAAACAGAGTACCAATAGGTCTCACTAAAATTATGAATCCAGGGTTTAGGACCCAGGAAAATGTAGTAACACAGGAAAGGAGGAAGAAAATCATTCTGCTGAGTGTGTAGCAAAGTAAAAACGTTGTACTGTGATGGTGCTGCAATGGAGATTTTTTCCTTCTTTTTTCACATTACCTAATGGAGTTTCTCAGTCACACCTGATTTGGATGGCTGTTATAGAGTTGTTCAAGCAGAAAATAAAATTTTATCTTTACCTTTTGGTTATAACTGCTTTTAAGTTTTCTGAAGGGTCAAAGGGGCCCAACAATGCAAAGCAATGCCCTCATGCTCTACTTTATTTCTTCTGGTGCATTTGGACTGAAGACCACTGTCCCGAAGATAGCTCAAGGTTTGAGCCGGGTCTTAACCTTTACACTGTCTGTAACAGCCTATGCTAGTTGACTGGGCAACTTCTCTTCCCACCTTCCAATTGTGCTCATTCATTTTGGAGTAGGCTTGAATGTCCTTTGGCCCAGAACTTTTGATAATAGGCAAGACAAAAAAGAGACAGTGTAGAATTTTTAAATAACTTTATAGTTTCCTGATGAATTAAGTTTGTGAATAAAAAAAGAAACCGAACAAAGTGTTTATAATAATTATCAAGGCAAAGTTGAATATAACACAATTTCTTTGCATTATCATTATCCTGTCAGTTACACAACTCCAGCAATAACACACACACACACACATACAGTTGAAGGCAGTGGGCAGGTTTGGTAACACCAGCATCTCCAGCTGCCTCTGTTACCAAAAAGGAACTCAAGCTATAAGGGAGATGGTACCCTATATACTCCTCTCCTCCTCCACTAAAGTGCAACACCTCTCTTCTGAAGCAAGCAAAGGAGAGAGTCCCAGGCTGTACCTAATGTTCCTACCGTGGACGTGCTGACTTGTTTGGCTGTCTATTGGGCTGTTCTTGCAGTGGGGCAGGCAGGTCATAAAGGACTGTGTATTAGGGTGAATGAAATACTGGTACGGTATGGTGTGGTGGGTTGGGTCCAGAAGCCTTGCTCAGGCCCAGGAGGAGTCCTCTAGCTTTGGTCTAATTCATCTCCTTTTCCAAAAGCATCTTCATTGGCTGAAGATTTTCTGGACTAGAAAACTTAAGAGGTTTAAAAAATTCAAGAGCAAGAATTAGGGGACTGAAAGATAAAAGAGTTGAGAACTGAGTGTAATTTGTCTCACCTGGTATGCAGACTTCAGGCTAGCCTGAAAAGTGAGAGGTTAACTGGATGAAATAGCACCAAGGGGAGAGGAAAGAGGTTGCGTGGCCTATAATGTGGCTATCGCCAGAAGGGGGGCCGCCAACCACTCACCCTAGCACCACAGCTAATGAACAAAGCGTCAAAGCGATCAACCCCGGATGCTACATGGTGCTAGGCACTGGGGCGTGGACTCTGAAACATTTACTCAAAAGATCCAGGTTTCATTTTCTTCTGAGCCTTGTAAAGGAAACGCAAAACATCCAGATGCAGGCCCATAATTTTTCCTTGGCAAGCCTGGGAGGAGGGGGAGGAGTTTGGCTGCCCCTAGCTTGAATTCCTTTATTAAAACAATATTGGTTTGCATTTTATTATTATTTTTTTTTATAAAACACAGCTCTTTATTTTTCAGTTCTACTACTATTTTTTTCTCTCTCATTAAAAAAAAAAAAACATTTCAACAATGGACACACATGGTTTATAACTGCTCCAGTTCTCTGGACCACACAGACAATATTGACAAGCAGAGAAACAAAACAGCAAAACAGGAGGAGGGATGGGGGCCAAAGAACCCGAGAAATCAAACCCTAAACCTCTTCATCCCCCCAAAAAAGTCAGGAGAAGAAATATCAATGATAGGGTCACAGCACTTGCCAAACACATCAGAAAAGTCAGGGGCCTCCTGGTTATAGTTTTGACACTAAAAAGTTTTGGAAACAGTTTTTGCTTTAAAAAGAGTTGGCAGAGGCAACCATTTTGTTCAGAAGGATTTCTCTGTAGTAAAGGGGACTTTTTTTTTCTGCTTAGATATCCCCCTAATTCACATGAAAAACCCCACAGATTTAAAAAAAAACCACTTTCCTTTGAATGGTTAAGTCGATGGTCTTCTCTCCACTGTTGCGATGAGCAGGATGTATCTCATCCAGAGGATGGCCCCCCACATGATCTCTATGGAGGTCCCTGCTGATTTTATGGGAACAGTACTGCTGAATCACAGCTCTCTCTCTTTCCACCAACTTCCTCCAGCCCTTAGGCTTTGATGGCTGGAGGAAAAGCAACTCCTAATGAAACAGGGTCTTTTGAAACCTTGAAGATGACCAAATATATACCCTGGACCTGACGCCTCGATCTTGGGATGATTTGCCACTGAGTAGAAAGATGAAGCATTTTATCCTCTGGAAATCTCCCCAATTTCCTAGAGCAGAAAAGTAAAACCTATGGAGCAGCTAACAGCTTTGGGAAATGGAGTCAGGTGGCAGAATGGGACTGAGTCTGGAAAAGCTATGTAGGTTTTCCTTTGATATAGAACCCTTGAGCAGCAAAACCAAATACTAGTCCTGGAACATCAGTGTGCGAGGAATTAGCCCAGTGGAGTCACTGGGATTTAGCACATGGCGTCCTTCATTTTCTTCCTCCCTTACCCAGGGCTTTTATCTGGGCTAAAGACATGACAAACCCTTGGCTTTCCGCTGGTGGATGATTAAGCCTAGCCTTCCTTTCGTAGTTTAATGCCAGGCACAACTAGGTTTCTCCTCCCCCTCCAGCCCTCTTTCTTCTATAAACTAGACAACTTTACTTTAAATGTTAGCCAGCAGTACCATTAACCATGAGGAAGATCTGAGCTTCAAATATCCTATGCCACTGCTGCTAATGCCCTTTTTCAGGAAAATGGATAGAATTACTCAAAATTCCTCCAGGCTGTTGTTAGGGCTGAAATGGGTTCACACATACGTTTTATTACATTCAAACTTAGAATCAATCACCCATTTTAATCAGTATACTTTAGCCAGACTCTTCGTAGATCAGTGTATTGATACACTGGAGGGATAGGTGGGGATGGGAGGAGAGAGACAGAGAGACACACACAGAGAGAAACAATCTATTTCTTTAGTCATACAGCTATTAGGCTGGTTCAGCTCACCACTCTCTTTTACTGCTCCAGGTAGGCAGTATATTTTTTGGGGGCAATTGATCTTCAAGTGAGAAAGGGCAAATAGAGTGGTTAATGAAATGGAGAAGTTTGGGAAGATTACCTTGCCAAATGGGGAAGGATAATCAAAACAAAAAACACTGAGCAGTAGGGGTGATTTGGCAAAACCACAATAGCTACTGCTTGCTAATGCCTGCATGATGATGCCTACGCATTTCTTATACCAGTAGGCAATCAATCAATACTGACTGAATGACTGTGCCAAGCCCAGAAAGATACGCGAGTCAGTGACCTGATTAATATTCCTTCTGCAAGGGAAAGTAAGTCACCATCAGTGTTAACTCCTGGCCAGAGACGCCTTCCTCCTAGGTATCTGTTAAGACAGGATTTCTATCCAAGTAGGATCAGAAAAGCTTCTCTTCTATGGTTTAGGAGAGACCAAGTCATATCAAGTCTGTTCCTAGATCTCTCTTTCTCTCAAAGTCCCAGAAAAGTATTAGATGGATTTCATGGTGGAAATCCAATGGGGGAACGAGTTAATACTCCAGATAGGTAAGAGCCACAAGTGGCTTGCTTGAGATCATCTCTTGTCAGTTTGGTCAGAAAAAAACAGGCAGAATTGGCTCAGATACCTAAGCACAAGTTCTGGATCTGATGCCTTCATTTTGCTCCAACAAGCACATAATAGTTCTTTAGAAGTTCAGTTATACACTGGTGGTTCAATTACGGCTCCACCATTCCAAGCCTAGAAAGGCTGTGGGATTATAGATAATTTATGGGCAGTGCAATAAACAGATAGAACTCAGGTAATAGGTCACAAATGACTGCCATTACTCCCCAGTCACCATTTCACCATCTCCTTCCCCCCCACCCCACCCCCCAAGACTAGCCTTCCTATCAAGGAACATATCAGTAAGAAGTTTATGAGCTGGATTTACTTAGACCATAGATAAAGAAAATTCTGGTATCTCCAGGGAGAAGATATTGTTTTACAACAGGGAACGAGGGCTCTTAGATTTATGACAATGTAAGCTAATGTGACAGTCAGGGAGTGGCAATGGGAAGACGTTACTCTGATGGACATGATGACTTTATGGACAGCACTAAATTCCTTGGGTAATCAAGAGTGAGGGAAAATGCGTGTCTTAAATGTTTTAGGGCAATGGCTTTTACCAAAACATGTGGGAGTCTGGCAAAGGAAGTGGTAAAAGGGACAGTTCTGACACAAACTGTCCATGTTTGAGTGGCAGTGTCTGATCATTCACCACTATCCTTGTCTGTGTTCTGGAAAAGTCCTTAAAAAGCCTTTACAACTTGAGGATTCTTATAACTTTGGAGTCTAATTTCTGACTTGCAATTTACTGACAGTAAAAACCAGCTTGAATGTGTTAAAGGGGCACTTAAAGCTATCCTTCTAAATACTATAACCTTTCTAGGACAACTAAAAAAATGAAAATACCGAATAACACAAGTGAGATTTCCTGTAAGCAGTAAGTGACCCAAGCCCCCAAATGCATCAATTTTGCTATAATTAGAAAAGCAGGCTCTTGAAAAAGACTTACTAAAAATCTTCCATTCTAGAAAGACTGTGGGGGAAGAAGGGTAATATCTCTCCATTCTTTCACTTTCAGTCAGGTCTGTCACATGGCAATTGTAACAGCCCATATATTAGGCATTTTTTCACTGGGAAGAGGCTGGGTGGCATTTTGATAAGAGAGGAGTGAAGAGATCCCATATGAAGGACAGAAAGGCACTAAGTCAAACGTGAGGAGACCAGGGAAGGCTGCAGAGCTCATCTTCCCATGTTCATGATGAATCATAAGAAACAAATTGCACTGAAGGAGCCTGGAAAAGGGAAGTTGTGCTTGCTATCCTATGGGATCAAGACATGAGAGTCTAGAGGAGTGACCTGGAGAATAGTTTGTGGATTCAGAAGGCACAAGCCAGACTTCTACAGAGGCAAAACTGACTGGAGTGGGAGAAGTCCTCAGGATCCCAACTTGTTTTTTAAAAACTTACTAGAAAGATTTTGTCTGACAGCTTTAAGTCCAGTAAGGGCAAAGGGCTCCAGTGTGACTGAACTTTATGTAGCAGCTTCTCGTGAGCTTTTCAGAGGGGATGGCCAAGAAAGGACAGGATAGCGAGGACAGAGGCAAAGAACCAAAAGTGGCGGTATTCTGAATTAGTGTTCAATAAGCCATTACTGAGGCAATAGAGAAGCAGCTACTTCCCTGCCTGAAGCCTCCCAGAAGACAAAAATCAATAATGAGGAAAGTCAAGAAAAAGAAAGAATGAATATTGAGCACCTTCCTCCCTGGAATACGATTAAAGTGGAAGAATTGGTTCTCTCTTAATCTGCTCCTTTGTCTCTCTCTTCCCTTCTCTACTTCCTTCTGTGAGATGACCCTTTTTAGAGAAATTACTTCAAACACACAACACCCTAGATTTTCTGGCCTGTTGCAGGTCATTTTTTCAACATGCTGAACTAAAAAGTAGCAGCTATAGGTTTTGTTTTTATGTTAAAACGACACAAGAGAAAAGGCAACCACTTTATGTCCCCCGTGCTGAAGCAGCATCACTTGTTTCCAACAGTTACTCATTGACGACGACTAGATGACAGATCTCTGTGGAGAGGAAGCCACCCAATGTGGACCCCCCAAAACAGTGAGGAGACCATCTCCACACCACAAAGATGAATGCAAAAACGCTGTGGGACTCTGGATGGGAGAACAGAGACAGGAAGTAGTCTGCGGTGTTTGGCCAGTTGGTCTTATTAACATGTACAAGGCAAACCAAAGGGTCCTGGATATCCATTGCTCTTACTGCTCCTTTCTTAGGTCCCTGGACTCAATGGGCTGGCTGCTGGAATGGACCACGAGGTCACTGCGGGGTGGGGTCAGGAGGACTCCTCTAGCGCATTGACCACTTGTTCCAGAATGTCAGGGCAGTGATCGGCTATCTGTTGCAGGATGGCGTTGGCAAACTCTTGTAGTTCTGCATTGTCTCGCTCACCTTTTTCTAATTCACTGCAAAGCTGCAATGGAAAAGAGAGAGGATTTTCAGACAAAGTAAGGATAAGTTGTGGACTCAAGTCAACCAACGTAAACATATCTAAAGGTTCAAGGTGGAAGAACTGGGTTTAGGGGAGATCATGATCTCCCCATTTCCTCTTGGGAAACCTATATCCTTAACAGACAGCAAACATCATTATTATTAAAAATTGTGTTGATGGTTATTATGAAATGATTCAGAGAAAATGAGGGATTTTACCTTTTGCTTTTTACTAAGGACAATGGTACCATCCCATCTTCAGTTGAACTAGCTGAGGTTGCTTTTAGAGCAATGGGAGGCATTCCTCTGTTAGGAATGAACATATTTCTGAGGCCTATCCATCACCAGTGTTTTTATTTCCTCTTTACCATGGTCTATCATTCACTTTAACTCTCTGTCCTGAAGGAGTGTCCTACTTCAAAGAAAAGATTTAGTACTGATCTTGATTCTCAGGGGTAAGAACTTTCTAGCAAAACTATAACAGAATGTCAACTGAGTAGCCACAACAAGCAGAAACTGTATTCATGTAACTGGGAGTTTGAGTGTATGATTCTCAGTGTAACTGCAGTGTATACCATATGTGTCAGGTCATGCAACTTAAAACTGAAATAACAAAATAGGAAAACAAGATTTGCTGCCTTGTTCCCTCCACTCAGCTCCCCAAGTATGCTCTATGGATATATCAGGACTGATATAGTAAACAACTCTGAAATTCCTTCACATCAAAGGACTACATTTCTGAACTCAAGAGTATCTTTCTAAAAAAATCAAAGCCTATCTAGCAATCCTACTAACAGAGGTAGCAGGCTTGTCCATTAATAGTTTGGAGAAGCTTAGTCCAAGGGACCTGTAGTCAGCTTTTAGTTTTTTGAGAGTATTCTCATCACAGCAAATTTATGAACCTTTTCTGTCTTTTCTTACAATGGGGTGGATCAAGGGATGCCTACAAATGCGTGTTACTTTAAAAGGACAAATTCTGATCTCAGAGAAAAAGGTCAAAGTCTTGAAGTAGAAGAAGGGGAAGAAAAGGACTCCAGGGCTTTGTCAGAAGTGAATTTAGCTCTGGGAACGAGAACAAGATGGTGAACTATTAAGATCACCCCCATCTAAATACTTCTTATGCTATCAGTGATCTTATACCTTAGATTATGTTCAGGTTCAAGAACCAAGAAGATGGAGACAGACTGTATCAAAGAAGACAAAGTAGTTAAAAAGACAATTTTATGAAGCAAGATTAGAAGAACTAAATACATAGAATAATATAAGTATATAGAGTAAATATGCCCAATAAGATAAAACTGAAGTGTAGAGAATGTGATTACTGTCTACAAAAGTCATAAGAGTGTAAAGAATGCAGGGGGAATGATTTAGCTCAGAAGAAGATGTATGGAAGTAATGTAAGGAAGATCAGTACACAGAAATTGAAATGACATACAAAGGAGTGATTTTCCAGTGGTCTACTAAGCTTTTTTGTCAAGGACATAGGAAAAAGTCATGTTCTTAGGTATTAAAATGTGGAAGTTGCTAAAGAGGTTTAGAATGGTAAATAAGCCTTTTCCATTTTGTGGGCGAGTATTAGAAGACTAACTTTCTCAGCATTAGTTATGGCAGCTTGAAGAGGCAGACTGGTTTAACAGAAGGAGATACAGGTTTGAAACTAGAAGACGGGTTCAAATTCTGACTAACCTCTTACAAGTACCTTGGACATATCACTTAAACTTCCATGACTCTCAATTTCCTAATTTGTAAAATGAAAGACTTAGTCTACATGGATCCTATGAACATTAATATTGGTATGACCAAGTGGGAAGGGATTGCACTGAGTCTTCCTCCATTATATGATTCTAAAATGACCTTGTTTGAAAAATTTCCATCAAAATCAATCTTTTTGTGAACCTGATATTCAATTTTAAAATGGACTTTTAATTTCACTGGTCTTAAAGTACAAAAGCTTTCGACTTTATGGAGTTAGAGAGTAAAGAGAGGTGGTATAAGACTTTTAAAGGAACCTAGTAATGAAAATGAACTGAAACTTCATATATAAAATGGGAAATTTGGTAAACTGTGGTAAATGTAGCAGTGACAATGGGTAACACAAGAAACTGTATTTCCCTCTCTTGAAACTCCATATGTTGAATTTAGTTAAAAAGATCTACCCTCACATCTACTTGTCTTAACACCCACCCACCCCCACAAGCATTTATTTCACCCAAAGGAAAAAAAAAACCCAAAACATTTGACAAGGGTGAGGCAGAAATCTGTTGGGATTGGGAGAGGCAGTTGGTGACACAAAATACAGTCTGGCTATTGGTTCAGTTATGCTGGGAGAGGAGAGTTCAGCTTTCACCCTAGAATCAAAGAATCGGAGAGCTGGAAGGTACCTGAGTGGCTATCTAGTGTACCTGAGAAGTGCCTGTCCAACTTCTGTTTCAAGAATTTCAAGAGGTGGAAATCCACCACAGCCCCTTCTGTGTCTGGCCAGATTTAACTGATAAGAAGATTTTTTTTTTTACATCAAGCCTGTTCACTTGTTTGAAAGTTCTGTCAACATTGCTCCCAGTCCCTGCTAAGGACAAACACAACAAATCTAATTCCTTCTCCATATGACATATGACAGTATTTAAAATAAATACTTGAAGACAGCTATCATGATGCCCTTAAATCTCTTCTTCTCCTGAGTAAACATGCCCAGTTCCTTTGACCAATCTTTATATGATAAGAAGTCAAGACTCTTCACTATCCTATTCCGAATACTCTCCAGCTTTTTTTTTTTTAAGCAATTGGGGTTAAGTAACTTGCTCAAGGTTACACGGCCAGTTATTTCTGGGTGTGGTACTCTCCAGCTTTTTAAGGTACCCAATATCATAAAAGCTTTTTGGTTGCGAACTGACACTGATGAGTGATACTGAACTTGTAGTCTATTAAAACCCCCAGATCAAGGGGCGACCAGGTGGCTCAGCGAGTAAGAGCACCGGCTCCAGTGTCGGGATGACCTGGATCAGATCTGGGCTCGGATACTCAGCACCACACCCAGAAATAACTGGCTGTGTAACCTTGAGCAAGTTACTTAACCCCAATTGCTTAAAAAAAAAACAACCCAGATCTTTTTCGTAACAACTTGTGTCTTACCAAGCCTCCTGCCTATTTCTAACTGTAAGGATGATTTTTTGATATATAAATATACCCCTCTGTGTGTTGGGGTGCTATGGCAAGAAGATTCCAGGGGTAGAGGCAGGTTTGATTGTGCCATGTGGTAAAATGGGTCAGGGGAGGGCTATGAAGCAAAACTCCTTATGAGGAAGAAGTGTAATTCACACCCATGTGCTTTAAAGTTTGCAAAGTGCTTTTTCAAATTGTTTTATCTTCACAACAACCCAGTGAAGTGGGTGCTATTATTATCCCCATTTTATAGCTGAGGAAAACTGAGGTAAAGAGAGGTTAAGTGAGAAAAAACTAGGGAAGGAATCCCAGAGCAAAATGTAGCCACTGTGAACCAGTTCTACCCCTCTGATTCAGCAGTCTCTCTGCTGAATGATAATGTCTGAGTTTAATAAGTCTCCTGTTACTCAGATGCAAGCCCAGGTCAGAAAGGCAGGGATTAGTTTTGCCCTGGATAAGACTACTTTGGGGGTAGTGAGTACAGAGACAGGCCTCGCTGAGATCTTGCCTCCAGAAATGGGCACAGCTTGGTCCTAATACCAAGTCTGATGTCAGGAAGTAGGTTGAAAGAATGAGCCAACAAACAAACAAACAATAATAATGATTATAGCTAGGATTTATATAGCATTTAATCTGTGCCAGGCACTATGCTAACTGCTTTACAATCATTATTTCATCTGATCTTCACAACTCTAAGAGGTAGATTCTATTATTACCATTTTGCAGATAAAGAAACTGAGGCCAAATGTAGGTTAAATGACTTGCTCAGAGTCATATATAAGTACATGTTTAAGGCTGGATTTGAGTCTGGGTTTTTCTAACTTCAGGCACAGAAAAGCTGCTCTCATGACAGACACTGAAGAAGAGAATGACTCTAAAACATCTAAAAGCAATGCTTAAAAAAAATGTAACTTGGGAACAAATTCAACTAGAATTCCTATAAGAGATAAAGTAAGAGTTTAAAAAAAAGTGCTTTTATAAATGAAATGAGGGTATCAGATGAAAAAATTTGGGAAAGAAATGACAGCTATGAAAAAAAAAACTTGGAAAGGGAACGAACAGTTTCTCACAAGATCTTATACAAAATCTTGTCCAAGCATCAAATGCCCTGAAAATCTGAATATAGCAAGTAGAGACCAATGACTTCATGAGACAACAAGAAATGTTAATACACAATCAAAAGACTGAAAAATAGCAAGGTCTCTCATAGCAAAAACAACCGACATGGAAAATTAAGAGGAGAAAAAATTTAAGAATCATTTTACTACCTGCATGCTGTGACCAAAAAAAGACCCTAGACATCTTATTTCAAGAAATCTTAAGGTGACTGGAGGGACTTCAGGAGAGTGGATCACTAGCAGCTGTGGCAGTTTCCAGAATTATCAACCCATAGATGCCAAAGGCAAAGCAAAAGGTCAGTGTGGACTTTGGAAACAGGGTGACTGAGAGTGTGGTCTCGCCTCTGCCCCCAAAGGGAGAAGCAGCTGAGGTGCAGCCACTGCGTGGCTGCTTCAGAGCTCCTGGCCTGCAGACTGTAAGGGGACCAAGCAACCATTCTGAGGGTAATTGCTCTTGCTTTAACCTGCATGGATCTGGATTGCTGTCTAGGGTGGAGGCCCTAGGGTGTGTGACCAGGTGCCAAAAACAGTGGAGGCTTCAGAGAGGGCAGTCAACTAATAGCTCCGTCAGCTGTGAAAACCCCAGGAATTTGGGACAAAGCCCCCCCCCCCCCCCCCCAGGCAGAGTTCTACTGTGGCAAAAATCTCAAGTCAAGTAATTGAGTGGCAACATGAGCAAGCAAAGGAAGCAAAGCAAGCACAGCAATCCAACTTTGGATTCCTTTTTTGGGGACAAAAAGGATCAAAGCATGGAATGGGAGGAAGACAATGAAGTCAGAACTCCTGCACCAAAAGGTTCCAAGAGAAAGGTGAACTGGTTACAGGCCATAGAGGAGCTCAAGAAGAATTCTGAAAACCAAATAAGAGAAGCAGAGGAAAAATTGGGAAGAGAAATTAGAATGATGCAAGAAAATCATGAAAAGAGAGTCAACAGCCTAACTGAAGAAAATAACACCTTAAAAAATAGACTAACTCAAATGGCAAAAGAGGCTCAAAAAGGCAATGAGGAGAAGAATGCCTTAAAAAGTCAAATTTGCCAGATGGAAAAAGAATCTCAAAAACTCACTGAAGAGAATCATTCCTTCAGAATTAGATTGGAGCAAATGGAAGCTAGTGACTTTATGAGAAATCAAGATAGTATTAAACAGATCCAAACAAATGAAAAAATGGAAGGCAATGTGAAATATCTCATTGGAAAAACCACTGACCTGGAAAATAGATCCAGGAGAGATAATTTAAAAATTTTTGGACTACCTGAAAGCCATGATCAAAGTAAGAACCTAGAAATCATCCTTCAAGAAATTCTCAAGGAAAATTGCCCTGATGTTTTAGAACCAGAGGTTGAAAGAATCCACTCATCACCTCCTGAAAAAGATCCCATAGAGAAAACTCCTAGGAATATTATAGCCATGTTCAGGAATTCTCAGATCAGAGAGAAAAATATTATAAGCAGCCAAGAAGAAACAATTTGAATATTGTGGAAACACAATCAGGATAACACAGAATCTGGCAGCTTCTACATTGAAAGGATCAAAGGGCTTGGAATATGATATTGCAGAGGTCAAAGGAAGTAGGATTATAACCAAGAATCACCTACCCAGCAAAACTGAGTATCATGTTTCAGGAGAAAATATGGTCATTCAATGAAATAGAAGACTTTTAAGCTTTCTTGATGAAAAAAATCAGAGCTGAATGGAAAAGTTGACATTCATATACAAGAAGCATGAGAAGGTAAACAGGGAAAAGAAATCATAAGGAACTTAGCCAAGTTGAACTATTTACATTCCTACATGAAAAAACAATAATTGTAATTTATGAAACTTTTCTCAGTATGAGGATGGTTGAAAGGAATATAAATGTGTGTATATGTGTGTGTGTACATATATACATGTCTATATAGGAGGGTTTATGGACATATTAATACATATGTGAGTGTATACATAGTAAGAGGGCACAGGATCAATTGAATAGGAAGGGATGATACTTAAAAGGTAAAATTGAGAGGTGAGAGAGGAATATAATGAGAGGAGATGGGGAGAGACATAATGGGGTAAATTATCTCATATAAAAGAGGCAAGGGAAAACTGTTACAATGGAGGGGAAGAACAGGAAGGCAAAAGGGAATGGGTCAACCTTACTGTCATTGAATTTGGCTTAGGGAGGGAATGACATATACACTAAATAGAGTATCTTGCCTTACAGGAGAGTAGGGGGAAAGGGGATAAGAGGGGGAATGATGGAGGGGAGGGCAGGTTGCAGCAGAGGGTAGTTAGAAGCACACACTTTTGAAAAGGGACAGGGTCAAAGTAGAGAATAGAACAAGTTTGTGGGGAGGGGGGTAGGATGGAGGGAAGTACAGTCAGTCTTTCACAATATATCCACTATGGAAATGTTTTGCGTAGCTACACATGTACAACTATTGAACTGCTTATCTTCCCAGTAAGGGTGAGTGACGAGGGAGGAAGGAAAAGAATCTGGAATTTAAAGTTTTAAAATCAAATGTTTAAAAAAACATATTATTTTTACATGCAACTGGGAAATAAGATATACAGACACTGGGGGATGGAAATCCATCTTGCTCTACTGGAAAGGCAGAGTGGGGTGTAATGGTAATGTAATTTGAATTTGTAGATAGATCCCATTGTGTTGGCAGAGGTAGCTGGTACTTAGCACTTAGTAATTGATCAAGCTTCTGTTGGGGAAACAGAAGGTATGAATGCCTGTCTCCTGTTGCTGAAGTAATAGGAAGGGGTTGGTTGAAACAGGAAGTAGATAAAAAAAGCCCCAGAGAGGGACAGTCAGAATTTCTTGGGACCAGCATCTGGTGGCATAGCAGCTACAGAAGAGAGAATTGAGAAATGAGCCAGAATTTCTTGAGAACTTGTGGTGGTGGAGTTTCTTTTGAACAGGAGCCCAGGAGTCCAGGAGAAGACTGAGGAAGCATGATGGGGATGCAGGGACTTTGTTTGTTTGTGGTTTGGTTGAACCTTGAATTCCCGGGAGCAGAAATTGTGAAGGATCTGAGCTGGACTAGATCCTGTGAACTTCAGTGTGGAGCAGGATCTGCCCAGAGAGCTGGACAAGGAACTGAGAAGTGTCTGCCATTGAACCCAGGTAACAGTCTGGTGAATCCAGGTAGAATCTGGGGCCATGGAAGGGGATCCAGGGAATCTGAGAACAGGCCCCAAGTCAAGATGAAAAGACCTCTCCATGAGTACTGAGTAGTGATGAAATTGTAGTTTACTAGTGACCTAGGGGTGAAGGGTTTGTGTATTAATAATATTTAGTAATTGATTAGTGACTGAGTTAACTTAGTTGCCTCATGAGTGGAAGACTTTGACTATTGTACTTTGAGATGATTGTTCTTTGTTCTAAATATTGTGACCACTTTGGTGAAAACTATGTGGCCATGTTGATGATAAGCTGTTGTGAATACTATATTGTGATTTTCTGCGATAAGTTGTAATATTGTGAATGCTGTACCTTCATTTTCTGTTAATGTTTTGCTTTGATTTGTTATGGAATAAACAGAGTGATCACTATACTCTGTAATCAGAACCTTAAAAGCTGTTCACAGTAGCATTCTTCTGGAAAGCTGCTCGTGCATGGCATTACAGGGGGATGGGGGAGGATTTAGGAGAGAGCAGATTGGAGGAGGTGGTATACAATGGGATCGCTGTTTTGGGATGGTGGGTAGGGGAAAGACAGGGAGAAAATTTGTAACTCAAAATCTTGTGGAAATGAATGATGTAAACTAAAAATAAACATAAAATTTAATTTAAAAAAATTCTTATTAAAAAATCTTAAAAGAAACAATACTACAAGCAGTCAAAAAGAAAGAATTCTAGTACAGAAGAGTCATAGCCAAGATCACACATGACTTAACAGTCAACACCATAAAGGAGCAGAGAGGTCAGAATACAAGTATTATAGAAGGCAAAGGACAGAGGCCTTCAGTTAAGAATGACTTACCCAGGGGTGGAACCAAGATGGCGGAGTAGAAGCACAACCTTCCCGCAGCTCCAGCTTCCACCCTCCCCAATCCATGTAAAAAGGGGACTCTAAACAAACTTTGGAGCTGCAGAAGCCACAAAATGACACAGAGAAGCTAACCTCCCACTGAGGACAGTCTGGCAGGTTGGCAGCAAGCGGCCAGTGCAGCTCTCTGGGAGCTGAGCCCAGCCAGCCCCACGCCGAGGCTTTAGCCCCAGGGCAGGCCTGACCAGCCGCCAGCCAGAGGGACTCCAGATCAGCAGCACCTGTGGCCGTTTCCAGATTTATCAACACATAGACACAAAGGACAAAGTGAGAGGTCAGTACAGTCTGGACTTCGGGACCAGTAAGTGGGAGTGCGTTGCTTACAAGCTGCTGAGACACCGGCACAAGCCAGCCAGCGCCATGTGGCGGCTTCAGCTCTTGGCCTGCAGAGTGTAGGGGGACCAAGCACCAGTCTGAGGGGTAATCACTCTTGCTTTAACCTGCTTGGATCTAGATTGCAGTCTAGGGTGGAGGTTCTGGGGTGTGTGTCCAGCTTGCCAGAGGGTGTGGAGACCTCAGAGAGGGCACCCATCTAATACCTCCAGCAGCTGAAAAAACCCCAGCGTTTGGGACGAAAGCTCCCCTGTCTGGTGGCAGAGTCCTACTGTGGCAAAAAGCCCAAAAGCCAAGTAATTGAGTGGCAAAATGAGCAGGCAAAGGAAACAAAGCAGACAGAAGATTCCAACAATACACTCCTATTTTGGGGACAAAAAGGAGCAAAGCATGGAACAGGAGGAAAACAGTGAAGTGAGAACTCCTGCACCAAAAGCTTCAAAGGAAAATACAAGCTGGTTACAGGTCATAGAGGACCTTAAGAAAGATTTTGAAAACCAAATAAGAGAAATGAAGGAAAAATTGGGAAGAGAAATGAGAACAGTGCAAGAAAATTATGAAATGAGAGTCAACAGCCTGACTGAGGAAAATAAAACCTTAAAAAACAGACTGACTCAAATGGCAAAGGAGGCCCATGAGGAGAAGAATGCCTTAAAATGCCGAATTTGCCTGATGGAAAAAGAATCTCAAAAACTCAATGAGGAGAATCATTGCTTCAGAATTAGATTGGAGCAGATGGAAGCTAATGACTTTATGAGAAACCAAGATGCTGTTAAACAGATCCAAACAAATGAAAGAATAGAAGGCAATGTGAAATATCTCATGGGAAAAACCACTGACCTGGAAAATAGATCCAGGAGAGATAATTTAAAAATTATTGGACTGCCTGAAAGCCATGACCAAAGTAAGAACCTAGAAATCATCCTTCAGGAAGTTCTCAAAGAAAACTGCCCTGATGTTATAGTACCAGAGGGCAAAATAGAGGTTGAAAGAATCCACCGATCACTTCCTGAAAAAGATCCCAAAAAGAAAACTCCTAGGAATATTATAGCCAGGTTCTGGAATTCCCAGATTAAGGAGAGAATATTACAAGCAGCCAGGAAGAAACAATTTGAATATTGTAGAAACACAATCAGGATAACCCAGGATCTGGCAGCTTCTACACTGAGGCATCGAAGGGCTTGGAATATGATATTCTGGAGGGCAAAGGAGCTGGGATTAAAACCAAGAGTCACCTACCCAGCAAAACTGAGTATCATGTTTCAGGGGAAAATATGGTCATTCAGCGGAATAGAGGACTTTCAAGCATTCTTGCTGAAAAAACCAGAGTTGAATAGAAAATTTGACATTCAGATACAAGAAACAAGAGAAGCATGAGAAGGTAAACAGGGAAAAGGAATCATAAGGAAGAATGACTTACCCAGCAAAAATAAGTTTCATCCTACTGGGGATAAAATTAACCTTTGATGAAATAGAGGATTCTAGCATTCCTAATGAAAAGGCCACAGTTGCATAGTAAGTCTAAAGTTCAAAGGCAGAAAACGAGAAACAAAAAAAGTAAACATTAGTGAGCAATCATAAGGAAATAAGCAAGGACAAACTGGCTATTCATACATAGGGAGATGATCCATGTTTCCTTTCAGAACTCTATCATTACCAGGGCTCAATAGAGGGAATCTAATCATACAAGTCCCTGGGAAAGCTTCTGCTATGTTTTGATCTTAAGGCAAGAATGGAAAGAAAAGGGATGAAAAATATACTAGAGATTAAGGGTGTGATGGAAAGGAAGGTTGGGGGAAATTATTTCACATTGTCAGTGTGTGCAAATAGATATCTATACGGACAAGGTAGAGCGGTATGTGTGTAGTTGGCAATGGCTGACATTTGAACTTTCACCTGAACTGGTCAAAGGAGGGGTGAATATACACAAACACACGTATATGTATGCATGTGTGCATATATGTATAGACACTTACACACAACTGTACTTTCCAATAGCTCAAATATATTGACCATTTGTCAGCTCTCCTGACTCCTGTGATTACATTTCTAGTATTTTTTCTTGCTTATGGGTTCAGCTTTAAAAAATTTTCTGTTTTACTGGAAGACATATTTCTCAAGCTGTCTCTTCATATCCTAGCTTCAAAATTAATATTTTGCTTGTATAGAGATCATGTAATCTTTTAATGTTATGCTTCTGTTCTTCTGGATTATCTTATACTTCTGTATAGTTATATCCCTAATCAGTTATTTTGTTTTATTTATTTGATGAGATTTGCTGCCATAGATTAAAATTTTTCTATTCTGTCAATTATTTTTGATGTGTAGGTCGTAAGTTCTACTTCCACAATTCCTATTTCTCTTGCTATGGCCTATGTTCTCTTAGGAACTCATAAAGTCCTATGCCTCATCAGTTGTTGACTCATTTTCCATCATCTTACAATATTTATACAGAAACATTTGGACTTATTCAGATGTCTTGGGGGCAATTTCCCCTTTTATTATTAAGGTCTCTCCTGTTGGTTTATTGTGCTCAAGGTTTTTAATTATTTTCTTCCTCCTAAGAGCCTTGGTAATTTCAATCTTTTTTTCCTTTTATTTCCCTTTCCTATTCCTTCACTTTTGGTGGTGGGTACTCAAATAGCTGCCTCCCATTCTGTGGAATTCAATTTTTATCAACTTTAGTCCCTGTTCCAATGACTTTTGAGGTAAAGAACTGACCTCAAATGGATGGCAGTCCTCTTTCTGTCAGATCTGGTAGAGTCCTCTCACATGTGTTGGCATCCTGTCCCAATTCCCTCTATTCCTTAGTTCTTTGGCTGAGCACAGCATGCTGCCTGGCTGGCACCTCAGGCAGAACAAACTTTCCATTTTCCTATACCTCACCTCCTCTAAACACAGGGTGTGTGTGTGATGGGGGAAGAGCTGAATTCTATTGCTTGTTAACTCAGAATAGTAGAGTGAAGGCAGGAGAGAGGTTAGTTGACAAAGACTCCAGTAGCCAGAATGTGAGAGCTGGTGGGGGAGAGGGTATTGGGGGGTACAGATTACCTATTAGCCTTCTTTGTTCATCATATTATTTATTACCTTGTTAGGGTTTTTAATGTCTTAGACTGTGGGGAAAGTTGTAATTGCTTTACCTCTTGTGTATAATTCTTATTTTAGAGAGAAGTGAGAAGTAGTGAGGACTAAAGAAAATGTCTAGTCTTTCATTTTGTTGGTCCCAGGATTTAGAAATCTTGGGACTGTGTCTCAAATTAGAAATTTAGAATTGTTCTTTTCTCTTTTTTTTTGGAAGGGGCAGGCAAGGCAATTGGGATTAAGTGACTTCCCAAGGTCACACAGTTGGTACATGTCAAGTGTCTGAGCCACATTTGAACTCAGGTCCTCCTGACTCTAGGGCTGGTGCTCTATTCACTGAGCCACCTAGCTGCCCCTAGACCTGTTCTTTTCATCAGGAATACTTGGAAGTTCTCTATTTCATTAGAGCTCATACTTCTGCAAGATTATACTCTATTATAATGATAAATTATTATTGGTTGTAATCTTTATCTTCATCCTTTGAGAATACTATATTCCAAGTTCTTTCCATGAATCTGGTAGCTACCAAATATTGTGTGATCTTGACTGTGGATCCTTGCTACTTGAACTCTTTCTTTCTAGTTGCTTGCAGTCTTTTAAGCTCTGGATTTTGGCTATAACTTCCTGAGAGTTTTCCTTTTGGGGTTTCTTTTAGGAGGTGGCCGATGAATTATCTGTTTTCAGTTTGCTTTCTGGTTCTAATAGGTCTAGGTAATTTTCATTCATGAGATCTTAAAACATAGTATATAGATTTAAACAAAATGCTTTTCTTCAGGCAGTGTAATAATTCTTAGGTTATCTTTCCTCAACCTGTTTTCCAGGATAGCTGGTTTTTTGTTTGTTTGTTTTTGCCTTTTTTTGGAGGGGGAAAGGCAGACAATTGGGGTTAAGTGACTTGCCCAGGGTCACACAGCTAGTTTTGTGTTAAGTGTCTGAGGCCTTATTTGAACTCAGGTCCTCCTGACTCCAGGACCAGTGCTCTAATCACTGTACTACCTAGCTTCCCCAAGGATAGCTGTTTCTGATAGGCAATACTTTAGGGTATATCTTCTCAAATGAGATGATGAATGTAGAGGACATTGTAAACCTTATAACAACAGATAAATGACACTGATGATGATGATGAGACCTCTAATCTGGTGATGACTTCATTTACTGAATTTTCACTGCATTGCTGCTGAAAACAGCAATGTTTATAGAATAACATGCTATTCTATTTAAAACACTGTTTAACAGACTCTGGAAAAAAATGTAGGCATCCATGATTTTAATTATCATCCAATATGAACACTTTCTGAAGTCTAGATAATCAACAAAACAATAAATTAAGCCCTGATTTGTAGCCAATTTCTAGGTGTAAACACTGAAACTGAAAATATAATAGTATGGTCTTGCATGTCTTTTACAAATGGTTCCTGCAAATCTCTGTAAATACCTTGCATTTTATTCTAGTTTTTTCAGTCTTTTAATCTTTTTTCTAGTATTTCTTGTTATCTCTTGGGGTCTCTGGTTCAGTTTAATTATCAAAGAGTCTGTTACTTGGGTAAGGTTCTGTAACTCATACTAAGATTTTATTTTTTTTAAATTAAAAAATTTTTTTTTGCTTTTATTTGGATGGAGAAGGCAGGGCAATTGGGGTTAAGTGACTTGTCCAAGTTCACATGGCTAATAAGTGTTAAGTGTCTGAGGCTGGATTTTAACTCAGGTCCTCTTGACTCCAGGGCTGGTGCTCTATTCACTGCACACCTAGCTGCCCCCTTTTTATTCCCCTACTAATTCTTCCCTGTAGACTTTATTTCCTTTATGCTATTTTTATTTTCTGAAAACAAAACAAAAAGCTGATTCATTTATCCCAGCAATTCCAGTAGTTTGTGGCAGGTTTGTAATTTCCTTTGAGGCTCTGCTTATAGATGATGTGGAACTAACTATTCTCATCTTCTGCATTTGGGCATTCTTGACCACTTAATACTTCTTTATCTTAGTGTTTTCTTCTCTTTTGTTTTAGTATTCTGGCTTTACTTCCTGAACAGGAACTTTGTATTTTAGACAGGTTCTGTATCTGGAAAGGATGATTGGGTCTTGTTTGGACTTGACATGTACTACCTGTGTCTATGTTCTTTAATGATCCATTTAAGGAAGTGAGCTATGCTGAGATGGGCTTTTACCCTCATGGTCACAGCCCTGCAGGCTTCCGAGTCCATATTTGGGATCATGGTGATGTAGCTGCAGGTTCCAGATGTTCTTAGCTAGATCCTGTGCTAAACTGTTATGTCTATAACCTCTTTCCTAATGCCAACAGGCTTGCAGTTGAGAACTTTCTGTTTTTCTTACTGTAGTTTCTTTTTGGGTTTTCTAATCATTACATGGTCTGGTCCTCTTTTTCATATTTTCTGTGGTAATTTTGAGAAAGCTGTGTCCAACATCTTGAGAAGAGTCTAATTTCCATTAACTAGATGCTAAGCTCAAATGTTTCTATGTTGCTGAAGGATTAAAATTTCTGCCAGTGTCCTCTCCATTTCAGAAACCTGGTTGCTCTATCACAACTTTGGAAGCTAAAAAGTAACCAACAGTGGTGACATGTATAAGGTGGTAATGAGGAGAAATTACCTTGGAATCCCTTTTGTTTTGGGAGCAAAGACAGAGACTGTAGGTGGACAGTACAGAATATGAAGAATAGGAAGAAATGCCAACTGGAGGCAGAACAGTAACAAAACTTCATTGCTGGTGAAAATTTTTTGGTTCAAGGTGCCTTGCCCCCAACACATTTATATAAAGCACTGGTAAACTATTATTCTTGGAACAGGTTAACAATCTTTTGTCTAGGCCAAAGTTAAGACTTAAAAGGAGAGTCACCAGAGAATAACAGAAGCTGGAA
The DNA here is from genome assembly GCF_028583685.1 of Petaurus breviceps papuanus. NCBI lineage: Eukaryota > Metazoa > Chordata > Mammalia > Diprotodontia > Petauridae > Petaurus > Petaurus breviceps. The sequence goes on from NW_027185867.1 coordinate 7,310,519, forward strand.
TTTTAAGAAAGAGAAAACTAGCTTGGGTTTGGCTGACTGTTAAATATAAAGAATAATGTATTTAGTCTCTCAAAAGACCAGGCTGAAAGGGTATGTGTTCTGTGAGTTGAAATAGAGGATACATGTACAGGAGAGGCTAATGTGAAAATGCAACCATGGTTAGCACTGATTTAGCTCGATTCCTTTTGGCAGATGGTTTGTTGGTAGGTACAAAAGTATAAAGAAGTCTCTTACTTTGGTCTAAGTAAAAAGGAATCTGAATTTGATATCTCAAACTGGATTGCCTGGGTCATGGAAATGAACTGTGTGCCAGTCTGATGGCTGGCCCCTTTCTGAGGTGATGGACAACAGCCAAAGCAGTTAGGTCGAAATGTTTCTCCTGCTACAACTGGTCCTATTCTGCAGACTCCAGTATGGCTCATCTGTCTCCTGAATAGCTAATTTGTTTTGGAGATTAGAAGAAATAAAATGACTTCTGACTGTTGATTTTGAAACAGCTACAGGACAAAAGTAACCATCTCTTCTGCTATGTTAACTAATGTGCAAAGCAGGGAAACCTGGTAAGAAGGGTCTGACTGCAAGTTGGGAAACTTTTGTCACATATTTTTCTGCTGACATTTAGTCTTCCTCAGAAAACCCTAAAAACATTTTCTCTTCTACCTTTTCATTTGCTGAATTCCTTCATTTCGGATGAAGGGGTGGGAGAAGGAAGGGAAGGCATGTTGGAGATGTAATACATTTCCAGAATGTTTTATCTTTATCTGCAGATAAAGATTCTCTCCTAAATAATTTTCCTAAAGTACTGTGCAGCAAGAACAATGTTTGGTTTGTTATTAATGGCTTCCCTAATTCTCCCTAGCACCTCTATTCTACCAGTAGCTTCTGGCTACTGCTGGCAGAAACCCAGATATAAAGAGTTCATTGTAGCATCTCCAATCATGACCCTGCTAATAGGGGTAATGATCCCAAGGACTACTGCTGAGCAACTCACCAGCTTCTCAGTAATGAGATTTCTTTGCTAAAGGAAGGTTTAATTTATTTTTGTAGTGGAGAAGTGGCTTAGACAAAGTAAACAACATCTTATCTCACTACAATGAGTAACTCTGAATAACAGTGTCTTCTTACACCTCATTCTTCCATCCAGTGACACTGACCTCCTGTCTGTTCCATGAACAAGATACTTCCTCTTCCACTTCCCAGCATTTTCTCAGGCTATCCCCCATACCTGGAATGCTCTCTCTCCTCATCTCTACTTCTTGGCTTCCCTGGATTCCTTTTAAGTCTGATCTAAAAATCCTACTTTCTCCAGGAAGTCTGGACCAATCCCTCTTAAATCCATTGCCTTTCCACTGCTGATTATTTCCTCTTTATCCTGTATATAGCTTGTTTGTACATATTTGTCTGCTTGTCTCTCCTATTAGACTAAGTTCCTTGAGGACAGGGCCTATCTTTCATCTCTTTTGTCTCCCTAGAGCTGAGCCTAATGCCTGGCATGAACAAAGAAGACACTTAATAAATGCTTTTTATCTAACCTACCACAACCAAAATAAGAACCAGGGTTGGAGCCAAAGGGAAATAGACATTGAGAGCAGCAGAGAGAGGGTCAACCTCCCTGCCACAGAACCTGATTAAAATACGATTTGGAAATGTTTAAAAAAATAAAAACACAACACAACATAGATAATATTAATTGGTGGTTTGATAAGTTTCTACTTGAGTGTGATGCCACTGAAGAGTTGGATATATTTTTCTGGGGTCACTTTGAGTATATTAAAATTCATTTGGAGATATAACTGGATTCCTTGAAATCAAAATCAGAGGAAACCCATAAGTACTTCAAATGTATATTTTAGGTCAAACAAAAAAACCCAGATAATCACAGATTTTTGGCTTGATATCCTAACTAGTCATCTAAAATGGACCAAAAGGGAATCAAAGATTGAGCAGGAAGGGATTTTAAACTTCATCCAACTCCTTATTCCCCTTATTCCCATTTTACAGATAAGGAAACTTAGGCCTAGAGAGGTTGAATGATTTGTGCAAAGTCACACAAGGTAATGCCACAGATGAAATATGAATCCAGGTCCTGTCACTACAGATCCATTAAATTATTATATGGTTTAAGGCATTTATATGCTACATGACAAAGTCATATTCCAATACACTTTTTGCCTTCAACTTTCTGAAAAAAAAATTAACACCCTTGCTCCCCACCTCTATACCTAGCAATAGTATGGAACGTTATGAAACATGACACCGGAAACTCGACAGATTTGCAAGAATTAAAAGAATTAAGATTTCTGTTAATTTGTAGCAAAACAAAGCCCTTAAATTGCCTCTAAAGAATTTGTTTTTAGGTTTATTTAGTTGATATAAATCCTAATCTTAGACCAGTCACGCACAACTTGGCAGTAGGTAGGGGCCAAAATTAAAACAGGCTAAACTTGTTTGGGCTGCAGATAGGTTTTTATTTTTTATTTATTTTTTCAGATTTACATCATTCATTTCTGCCAGATTTTGAGTTACAAATTTTCTCCCTGTTTTTCCCTTATCCACTGCCCCAAAATAGCAGTCCCACAGGATATCCCCTCCTCCAATCTGCTCTCTCCCATATTTTCTCCCATACCCCTTTCTACTTTTCCTGTAGGGCATGGTGGATCTCTATGCCCCAGTACCTGTATATCTTATTTCCCAAATACATGTAAAATAGCATTAATAATAGTGTATGTAAATCTCTCTCTCTCTGTATGTATGTATTTAAACATTTGATTTTAAAAGTTTGAATTCCAGATTCATTCCCTTCCTCCCTTGTCAACCACCCTTACTGGGAAGATAAACAGTTCAGTATAGGATGTACACGTGTGGCTAATGCAAAACAATAACACAGTAGATATATTGTAAAAGACTGACTATATTTCCCTCCCTCCTATCCCACCTCCCACTTGTTCTATTCTCTACTTTGATCCAATCCCTTTTCAAAAGTGGGTGCTTCCAACTTCCCTCCCCCCCAGCCTGCTCTCCCTTCCACCTCCACACCCCTCTGATCCCCTTCCCTGCTACTCTCCTGTAGGGTGAGATACCCTATTTAGTGTGTATTTCATTCCCTCCCCAAGACAAATTCTATGGGAATAGGGTTTTACCCATTCTCTTTTGCCTTCCTATTCTTCCCCTCCATTATAACCATTTTCCCTTGCCTCTTCTATATGAGATGGTTTACCCCATTTTGTCTCTCCCCATCTCCTCTCATTATATTCCTCTCACCTCTTAATTTCACCTTTTAAGTATCATCCCTTCCTATTAAATTGGTCCTGTGTCCTCTATCTATGTATACCTGTAGACATATATACACATATGTATTCATATGCCCATATACCCTCATATATATATTTCTAATCCCTTCAACCACTGAGAAAAATTTCATAAGTTACAATTGTTTTTCCATGTAGGAATGTTAATAGTTCAACTTTGATAAGTTCCTTATGATTTCTTTTCCCTGTTTACCTTCTCATGCTTCTCTTGCTTCTTGTATCTGAATGTCAAATTTTCTATTCAACTGGTTTTTTTCAGCAAGAATGCTTGAAAGTCCTCTATTCCACTGAATGACTATATTTCCCCTGAAACATGATACTCAGTTTTGCTGGGTAGGTGGTTCTTGGTTTTAATCCCAGCTCCTTTGACCTCCAGAATATCATATCGCAAGCCCTTCGATACCTCAGTGTAGAAGCTGCCAGATCCTGGGTTATCCTGATTGTGTTTCTACAATATTCAAATTGTTTCTTCCTGGCTGCTTGCAATATTCTCTCCTTGATCTGGGAATTCTGGAACCTGGCTATAATATTCCTAGGAGTTTTCTTTTGGGGATCTTTTTCAGGAGGTGATCAGTGGATTCTTTCAACTTCTATTTTGCCCTCTGGTTCTAAAACATTAGGGCAGTTTTCTTTGAGAACTTTCTGAAGGATGATTTCTAGGTTCTTATTTTGATCATGGCTTTCAGGGAGTCCAATAATTTTTAAATGATCTCTCCTGGATCTATTTTCCAGGTCAGTGGTTTTTTCCCATGAGATACTTCACATTGCCTTCTATTCTTTCATTTGTTTGGATCTGTTTAACAGCATCTTGATTTCCCATAAAGTCATTAGCTTTCATTTGTTCCAATCTAATTCTGAAGCAATGATTCTCCTCAGTGAGCTTTTGAGATTCTTTTTCCATCTGGCAAATTTGGCTTTTTAAGGCATTCTTCTCCTCATTGCCTTTTTGAGCCTCTTTTGCCATTTGAGTTAGTCCATTTTTTAAGGTATTATTTTCCTCAGTCAGGCTGTTGACTCTCATTTCGTAATTTTCTTGCATTGTTCTCATTTCTCTTCCCAATTTTTCCTCTACTTCTCTTATCTGCTTCTTAAGGTACTCTATGGCCTGTAACCAGCTTGTGTTTTCCTTTGAAGCTTTTGGTGCAGGAATTCTGACTTTGTTTACTTCCTCCTGCTCCATGCTTTGCTCCTTTTTGTCCCCAAAACAGGAGTCTAATGTTGGAATCTTCTGTCTGCTTTGTTTCCTTTGCCCGGTCATGTCACCCCTCAGTCACTTGATCCCTGGGCTTTTTAAAAGCCACAGTAGGACTCTGCCACCAGACAGGGGAGCTTTCATCCCAAAGTCTGGGGTTTTCTCAGCTGCCGGAGGTATTAGATGGGTGCCCTCTCTGAGGTCTCCACACACTCTGGCAAGCTGTTAACGCACCCCAGGACCTCCACCCTAGACCGCAATCCAGATCCATGCAGGTTTAAGCAAGAGCAATTACCCCTCAGGCCAGGAGCTGAAGCTGCCACGTGGTGCTGGCTGGCTGTGCAGGTATCTTAGTGGCTTCTCGCCCTGGGGACAAAAGCCACGCACTCCCACTTACTGGGTCCCAAAGTCCAGACTGCACTGACCTCTCACTTTGTCCGCATCTATGTGTTGATAATTCTGGAAATGGACACAGCTGCTGCTGATCTGGAGTCCCTCCAGCCGGCAGCTGGTCAGATCCGCCCTTGGGCTAAAACGCTTGCCTGGGCTTGGCTCCCAGAGCACTGTGCTGGCTGATTCCTGCTGGCCTACCAGGCTCTCCTCAGTGGGAGGTTAGCTTTTCCGTGTCATTTTGTGGGTTCTGCAGCTCCAAAGATTGTTCAGAGTCCCCTTTTTAAGTTGATTGGGGTAGGAAACAGGAGCCACTTGGAGGTCATGTTTCTACTCTGCCATCTTGACTCCGACCCCCTACAGATAGGTTTTTAGCAACTCACTTTCTAAGTAAAGGTACAAATAAAGATTAAACTATTTCTCAAAAATGCTTTTTAAAATTGGGACACAATCCAGATACTACAATCGGCAAACACTTCTTTACGAAGTCACCTTCAGTAAGACTTTCCAGCAGCAGCAATTTCTTTTCTTTTCTTTTTAGAGTGGGGAAGGCAAGGCAATTGGGGTTAAGTGACGTGCCCAAGGTCACACAGCTCGTAAGTATTAAGTGTCTGAGGCTGCATTTGAACTCAGGTCCTCCAGACTCCATGGCTGGTGCTCTATTCAATGTGCCACCTAGCTGCCCTGGCAATTTCTTTTTTGAGGAGCAACTGGGGTTAAGTGACTTGCCCAAGGTCACATGGCTAGTTTTTGTGTTAAGTGTCTGAGGCCAGATTTGAACTCTGGTCCTCTTGACTCCAGGGCTGGTGCTCTATTCACTGTGTCAACTTCTTTAGAAATCTGAAAACTAACTAAATGAGGCAGCTGCCTCATTTTATGAGTTTACTTTCTTGTTCCCCACTGAGATTTTTCAACAATTTGGATGCTTTAATTTATTTTTCACTGGTGTCCAATTTGCTTAAGGTCAAGATGTTTTTGATTCAAAATGCCAATGAAGATTATAGTCCTTCAGAATGGGCTATTACTTCTTGGAAAACAAGACAATATTTTGCCTCTTTTGTAAGTAAACAAGTACCTATTTGTGAAATGAAGGAAGAGATAGAGTGAAATGAGAGGTTTTACCTTAAATTTAAAACCTGAAAGGAGAATCTATGGCTGAGAAGAGAAAGTGGAAAACCTTAGCAAACACTGGATATTCTGGAAAATAAGAATGGATAGATATAAAAAATGGAAAGATACAACAAGAAATATAATAAGACAGTAAAATTGAGGGAAAAAAGCATGAAATATCTATAATGTGAAACAATTGACAGCAAAGGTTGTAGAGATAATCTGAGAATCATTAGCTTCCATGAAAAAAACATAATGAAACACAAAACCTACACACTAAAGTTTCAGGAAATCGTAAAAAGAAATTGCCTGGATATATTAGAAAGAGGGCAAAGAGCAGATTGATAGAATACACAGGTAATAATAGAGAGGAACTTTCGTTTTAACTCATCCAGAAAAGTGGTTGCCAAATACCATTATAGGTGGACAGGAAGAGAAAGCTCAGAGACCAAGAAATTCCAGGCAGAATCCCACAGCATTATGTACTACCAACATGAAATGAAAGGAAAATTTTGGAAATAAGGACATGGCTCGTGCCCCAAATCAATTTAGATGTGTAGAGTTGAAAATAACCCTTGAGGTGGTGGGGTAAGAAATAGACTTTTAACAATACTTCCAAGCATTCCTTTTGTGAAAAATCAGTTGGGAAGATTCTTTGAAATGTGAAATGAGGGAAGAAAAGACTTAAGAAAGGTGAATGAGTTTGAATGGCTTAAGAGGGCTAAGGGGAAAAAAAGACCTGATAGAGCCACATCTGTTTTAAGTATCACTGAAGGAACAAAAAGAGGTCTGCTCTGAACTAAAGTGCTTAAAAATAAAAACAGTACATTGTTGCCAGAGGTGACAGCCAAAGTGAGAGTAAGAAGGAATCTCATAAACTCCACTCTTAACAAGGTTGAGCAAGGAAAGATTAAAAAATAAAGATTATGGAGACAGAAGTATAATAAAGTAAGACTGAGAGGCACAGATATTGGGAGAAGTAGGTTCTAAGCCAGAAAATGGGATGAAAGATAAGAATGCCTTAAGGAAAACACAGCACAGTTGATTGTACGGCTAATATTTTAAAGGGGGACAATGGGAGACTCTCATATAAATGCAGAAAGACAGAAATAGTACTCACACCTTCTAGAGACTATAAAAATGTTAATAAAAGATATGAAGAAAGGACAGATTTAAATGGACACAATCATGATAAACAACAAGCAAATCAAATAATGAAAACACGAAAATTATTTTGGAGAGGAAATAAAGAAAATGATAAGAAATTACTACATACATCTATCAATATGCCAAGGAACTATGCTTTCTTTGATGTTTAACCTTTCTTCACCAAAGCTGATCATAACCTGTCTATAACATAAAATCATCGAGGGCCTGAGTTTCAGAGATGTAAAGTTCCCTATTCAATAAGGTGGGTCAGTGGCACAGTGAACAGAAGGCTAGACTTGGGAGTTAGGAAGACCAGAGTTCAATCTTATCTCAGATGCTGGAAAGTCAGGTTACCCTGGGCAAATCACTTAACTTCTTTCAACCTCCCTTTCCTCAAATGTAAAATGGGGAAAATAAGAACACCTATTTCATACAGTTGTTGCAAGGATCAAATAAGACATGTAAAATGCTTTGCAAACTTTAAAGTGCTATATAAATGTTGGGTGCTATTAGCCATTATTATGGTAACACAGCTAGAAAGTGTCACAGGGAACCCAAGGCTTCCCTACTCCAAGGTCAGCATTCTGTGCGGTAGTGGTGTCAAAATAAAATACTAATGCATCCCTGGGAGCCAGAGACATTTATTTAGAAATTTCAAATTAACATTATGTTGAATTGAATTTTTATTGTTTTAAACATTTCTCAATTACATTTTAAACTGGTTTCTGATTTATTTATTAATTCAGGTTTTATGGGTCCCTGGGCCACAAATTTTGACAACTTTACTGTATACTCTACCATGTTGTTTCTGGTAACAAATTATTTGTTAATGAAATTAAAATCTTAAATGAAATAATAGGCATTTATAAAAATTTAAGAATATCACATTAATAATGCAGGAAATAAAATATGCACAATCTTATCACAGAAAGAGAAACTGAATAAGTCATATATGAATTCACGAAGTAGGAAAAACCTGATTCAAATGGTGTTAGAAGTGAATTCTAACCAAATATTTAAAAACCAAATAACTTTAAGGCTACACAAAATAGGGGAAAAATACATATTTTTCTTCCTTTTATGACACCCAAACCAGGGAGAAATGAAGCAAAGAAAGAAACTATAGCTAAATACTATTAATGGATATTCACAAAAAAATCCCAAAAGCACAGCATAGAAACAACACAGTAAAATCTTAAACATTGGAGCATTTCAATAAAAATGGATTTATGATTTCATGGGCACAGAGAAGAGCATGGTGAGAAAACTCCTTCTACGATTGCAATTAACACTTTCTCTGAAACTTTTAGTCTTATAGAGTTGCCTAAATCATTCTGAAGTTAAGTGACTTGCCAAATACAACAAAGTATGTGAGATGCAAGACCTGAAACTAGGCTTTTCTAGTTCTAAGGCCTATTCTCTACTATGTCATCCAGCTTCTCTTTAATATAACATTGGGAATTCTAGCAAATGAAGTTAGACAGGAAAGAAATATTAAAGAAATAAACATTAGGAATAAAGAATTAAAAATATTATTTGTAGTTGATATGGCATATGAATGTATCTAAATGATTCAGCTGTCTCAATCACAAATATAAGGGAAACAAGAAATGAATTTAGTGACATCACAGCAGGTTAAATCACAAAAATTATTTGCATTTTTATTGATAATAAAGCGAAAGAAACAGCATAAAAAGAAAAATTATCGTAACAACAAAACCCATTAAATAGTTCAGAATGAGGCTATCTAGAAATATACCCCTTTCCTGGATCATTGCCTTGTTGGGGTGGAGGGACTTGCATAACTCAATGAAACTTTGAGCTATGCCAAGCAGGGTTACCCAAGATGGACAGGGCATAGTAGAAAGTTCAGACAAAAGGTGATCCACTGGAGAAGGAAATGGCAAACTACTCCAGTGTCTTCACCAAGAAAACCTCATGAACAGTATTAAAAGGATAATGGATATGACATCAGAAGATAAGCCCTTCAGGTTAGATGGGGTCCAACACATTACTGGCCAAGAGTGGAGGACAACTACAAACAGCCCCAGAAAGAATGAAGTGACTGGACCAAAGCCAAAAGGAAGCTCAGTTGCAGATGTACTGGTGATGAGAAGAAAGTCTTATCTGTAAACATCAGTACTGCACAGGAACCTACGAGCCAAGCTAAGTTGGATATGGTCAAACAGGACATTGGAAGATTAAACACTGACATTTTCGAGTGTCAGCGCCTTAAACGGATGGGAATGGATGAATTTAATTCAGGCGATCATTACATGTGCAATGGTGGGCAAGAATCCCTTAGAAGAAACGGAGTAGCCCCGTGGTCAATAAAAAGGGTAAGAAAAGCAGTACTGAAGTGCAATCTCAAAAATGACACAATGATGTCTATTCAAATCCAAGGCAAACCATTCAACATAATAGAAAAAGAAGGGCAAGAGAGCAAAATGATTGTCTGATAAAGCTGAACAAATAGCAGAGGAAAAAGGAAAGAGAAAGGTAAAGATATACCCAACTGAATGCAGAATTCCAGAGAAGAGCAAGGAGAAATAAGGTTTTCTTAAATAGCATTGCAAGAAAATAGAAGGAAACAACAGAACGGAAAAGACAGTGATCTCTTCAAGAAAATTAGAGATATCAAGGGAAGGTTTCATACAAAAATGAGGGATTTATGTTTCATTTTAATCAATAACTGTTTAGATTTTCTGGAGGACTCCCTCTCCCCGTATTTCCCAGGGACCTGAGAGTCATTCATCTCATACCTCATGACATGCCCACAATCTCTATTTCTTGTAACTGCTAAGTGAACTGAACAAGTACTTCATTCTTGTTCCCACTATGCTAACTCATCTATGTACCCTGATGTGGGACGATAACTTGGAAGACTGTTCCCATGGGACCCAGCAACACCTGCACTGTCCACGCATGAGCTTGCTGTGGGAACCAATACTCAGGGCCTAAGAATGATTATGTCAGGGTCCAGCCCACTTGTGTTGCCCCAGCACGTTAAGTCCTCCTACTCAGACTAGACAGATGAAGAAATGAGGTAAATATGGTTAAGCCCAGGGTCAGACAGCTAGTGTCTGAGGTCATATTTGAACTCAGAAAGATGAGTCTTCCTGACTCCAGGCCTGGTATTCTATCCACTGCTCCACCTAACTGCCTCTAAAATATACATATATGGAACTCTTTTAAAATACATAAAGGGTATAAATCCCCAGGCCACAAGAGATTAAAATAAGCAACCCATCACAGGGTGTCGTTAGTGTGCCCCAGGTATCCGTGCTTGGCCCTGTGCTGCTTAACGTTTTTCTTCCGCTAACGTGTATAAAGAAAGAAATGGCATGTTCATCTAATTCTCAGGTGATACAAAGCTGAGAGGAATAGCTAACACTGGATGATGGTCAGGATCCAAAAGAATCTTGACAGATTAGAGTATTGGCCTCAATATAGCGAGCTTAAATTCAGTAGAAATAAATGTGAAATCTTGTACTTGTGTCAAAAAAATCAACTTCCAAGTACAGGATGGGGGCATGTATAATTCATTAGCAGTTTGTCTGAAAAAGGCATGCTTTTTTTTTTTTTAAGTCAACTGTAAGTTCAATAAGTTAGTGGTGTGATCTGGCAACCAAAACCCCAAACTAATGTGATCTGGGGTTTTCTTAGGTAGACTTTCTAAGAATAAGAAAGTGATAGTTTTTCTGTGCCCTACCATATTCAGATCACACAAACAGTACTGAATTCAGTTCTGAGCACCAGATTTTAAGGAAAAGACACTGACAAGATAGAGGGAACCCCAAGGAGGGCAACTGGCATGGTAATGGGCCTACAGTCTATATATGAGGATCAGTAGATAGAAGTTAGTATGTTCCTTTAATGAATGTGGAACAAGCTGCTTCAGAGACTGGATGAGACGGTCTCTGAGATCCCAGAAGCTTAAACTTCCTTTTTTATTGAAAAGAATTTTACCTTCAAGATCACTCACTCCTTTCCCCCTTATTTTTTTTTTCTGTTATTACTTCTCAGCTGTTTCAAGTGCTTTTAAAAATTAAATATGTACATAAGGATATATCTAGTGGCAGAGACAGAGAATGACAACTGGCTTTTAAAAAGAGACACAGGGGAAAGATGAAGTTATGGACAGAGAGAAAAAACAATTCTCTATTCTAAATCACATATAGGTTAAACAAGGACAAGGACTGGGTTTGGGATCCTTTCTAATATCCCTCAGTGGGGTCCAATCTTGGTTGTAGGAAGAAGTTGATTAATATAAGAACTTGCTTAATACAAGCAAGAAGAAGCCCACCCTGTGCACTTGCTTTGCAAGAAATTTTACCATCCAACTGGGTAGCCTTGATACCTTGGCTTTTCACATGAAAAGATTAGTAGCAGTTGTCAGAGGAAGAACAAAGTATCAGATAGTTGTTTGACTAGGTGCCACAGTGGAGATCTGGCCTCAGACACTTACCAGCTGTGTGACCCTTAATTTTTGTTTGCCTTAGTTTCCTCTTCTGTAAAATGGGGATAAAAATAGCACCTATTTCTCAGAGTTGTTGTGAGGATGAAATGAGATAATAATTGTAGAGTTCTCATCACATTGTTTAGCACATAGTAAGTGATATATAAATGTCCGTTATTATTATCATACACAATGATGCTTTTCTCATAAATGTATGAAAATATCCATAAGTTTAGGTCCTACTACAGACACATTCATCTTTAGCTCTGATATTCTGAGAATTGCTGGTATTATCTCCTTTAGTCCCTTGTACTCTACACTGTTTGCATATTAGGATTTTATCCCATTGTTTAGACAAGGAACTGAGGAAGCAAATTTAAAGAACACAAAAAGAAGAAACCTACCCAACCAGAATAAAAATGCTTGTTTCACAAAAAAATCATTCTACTTAAAACAATTTTTTTGCTTGTAATCACATGTTCCACATTGTCTATTCATGTGACATAATGCTATTTTTGAATGCATTTAGAAAATGGATAAAAGAGCATTGTTTTCTTAATTGATCACACTCTTCATGTTAGGAAGATTGAAGTCAAGGGTATGAAGGCTCAGCACCACAGTGACATTATTGTACATACAGATGTCCGTACACAAAATCTTTAAAAGAGAAGCCCAAGTGAAAAGTCTTTGAAAACTGGAAAATCTAAAGCAAAGGAGCAGACTCAAGATTCAGCATCACATTTTGATCCTAGAGGTAAAAGAAGTACCAGAGTGCTATTGGGCAGGGATAGATATGGCTGCATGAAGGTAGTTCTCTAAGTGGTGAAAAGGAGATGGATGTAAGATATGAATCTTCCTTGACAACAGTGCTTCTCCTTTGTTGATTTATCTTTAACTTATCCCTTAGATGTCTTGTTTCTACCTTGTTTTCTTGTTGTTTTCCTCATTAGACTGGGTACTCCCTGAGAGCCTGTCTTTCTATCCACAGTGCTTTGCACAGAAGGCACTTCTAATACATGTTGACTGATTGATATATTATGGAGCTGGAATCAACAAGATTTGACATATGAATAGGAAAACAACAAATTCTTACCAGAATTATAGGACCTCAAAAGCCATCTAGTCCAACCTGTATCTGAACAAGAAACATCTACACAAACTGTCCAATAAGCTGTTGTCCAGGAGTTAAGGAAAAGAATGGAAACAGGTCTTCCAGTATGTGCAGAGTTGTCAAATAGAGTAAGAGTAATAATCGTTCTGCTTCGCAAAGAGACAAAACTAGGCTTAATATAAGCAAGAACTTCATAATAATAAGTGCTACAAAAATGGAATGGGCTTTCTCTGAAAATAATGGAGTCCCTTTCACTGGAGGTCTTCAAACAATGGCTAGATTAATTACTTGCCAAGAACAATGTGGTGAGGATTCTCTTACATAGACAGGAAGATCTATATGGTTGCTAAGATCCTCTTCATGCCTGACATTGGCTGCCCCATGCATGGAATGGTCTCCCTCCTCAATTCTGCCTCCTGGCTTCTCTGGCTTCCTTCAAGTCCCAGACAAAATCCTACTTTCTACAAGAAGCCTTTCCTGATCCCTCTTAATTCCTCTGTTGATTATTTCCAATTTATCCTGTATATAGCTTGTTTGTGCATAGCTATTTGCATATTTCCTCCCCCATTGGATTGTGAACTCCCTGAAGGCAGGGATTGTCTTTTACTTTACTTTGTATCTCTAGGGTTTAGCACAGTGTTTGGCACATAGTAGGTGCTTAATAAATGTTTACTGACTGATTTATTCAATAAAGGAACAATATACCAAATATATACTATGTGCCATACAGTGCTAAACGCAAAAGGAAAAAGAAAAATAGTACCTGCCCTCAGGAAGCTTGTATTCCACTGGCAGGATACAAAATATAAACAGGTAAGTAAACACAAAGTAATCTAAGGGGGGAGGGCACACTAACAACTGGCAAAACCAGGAAAGGAGATAAACCTTGAGCTGAGACTTGAATCTTCATTTAATAAGAGTTCTAAGAAGCAGAGGGGACTCATGTTATTCTTTCTTGTATGTCTAACAGTGCTCACACAGATGCTCAATTAACACTATAAAGGAATTTTAATATGATCCCTTATAATATCTAGAGGGAGAAATAAGATACATAACTTGAATCGAACACAGAAATTTCCATGATGATAAAATAATGGCAGCTTTCTCATGTACCTAGGATACATAACGTCAGATTTTCTTAGATGAACATCATCTAAATCTTGACCTTGCCCAACTAGTTTCTTGAGACTGAATAAGATTACAGCTAATAATCAAGGGTCTCTGAATGAATCAAGTGAATTGGATGGCTTTACTGAAATCCAGAGAAGAGGAACCAAAAGAATGAAAATTGCGTAATACAATCCAGCGTGTAATCTGTATCCAGCTATTCACAAATACGGGTTTTTTTAAGTGTGCAAAACTATATATGTATAGTAGTCTGCCATCCAAACAATTAAATAGCCTAGATTTTAGCTTCTTTGAATCTTCCCACGGCCTCTGAAATCACTAGTGCATACAATTTATTCAATCTAGGTGGCTGACACAAGAACAATATTATGCTCTGAGTTGGTTATAATATTCACTTTTTCTACTTATGTGAGCATTGGTGACAAGCTGAACAATTTAAGTTTATTGCTGCAAGAAAATTGCATTATGGAACACAGCTGAGAGTGAGTAATAGTCACAGGAAACCTAAAATATCGACTCACTTTACTGTATAGGTGACACAATCACTTACAGCTATGAAAATAGTTGTGTGTGTGTGTGTATGTGTGTGTGTGTGAATGGCTACACTTTTACCAACATCTGTACCTATGAATATCTCTCCCTCATACTTCTTTGTGAAATTAGGAAATCAATGTGTTATAGGGTGTTTTATAAATCTTTAATTTAAAAAAATTCTGATTTAAAATATCAAATAAAATGAGAATTTCCACGTACAAAGTAGAGCAGACAATGAGGATTATACATAAGACTACAAATCTCTATTAGATACAACTTGATGTAGTATTGCTAAGTAAAAGGGTATGCATGGTTTCATAACCCTTTGGGCATAGTTCCAAATTATTCTATAGAATGGTTTAATCAATTCACAACTCCGACATTACATAAATATCTCATTTTTCCCATATCCCCTCCAACATTTGTCATTCACCTTTCCTGTCCTATTATCAAATCTAATAGGTATAAGGCAGTACTTCAGGATTGTTTTAACTTGCATTTCTTTTTTTTTGGAGAGGGGAAGGCAAGGCAATTGGGGTTAAGTGACTTGCTCAAGGTCACAAGGCTAGTAAGTGTGAAGTGTCTGAGGCCAGATTTGAATTCAGGTCCTCCTGACTCCAGGGCCAGTGCTCTAACACTATGCCACCCACCCACCCACCCCTTAACCTGCATTTCTCCAATCAACAGATCAACAGAGTTAGAATATTTTTTCACATGGTTATAGATAGCTTTAATTACCTCATCTGAAAACTGATTATATATATATATTTAAAACAATCGGGGTTAAGTAACTTGCTCAAGGTTACATGGCCAGTTATTTCTGGGTGTGGTGCTGAGTGTCTGAGTCCAGGATTCGATCTCCAGGACGTCCCAACACTGGAGCCGGTGCTCTTACTCGCTGAGCCACCTGGCCACCCCTAAGCAATTGGGGTTAAGTAACTTGCTCAAGGTTACATGGCCAGGTGTTTCTGGGTGGGTGCTAAGTGTCTGAGCCCGGGATTCGATCTCCAGGTCATCCTGACACTGGAGCTGCTGCTCTTACTCGCGGTGCAACCTGGCTGATTATATTTTTTGATCATTTATCAATTGGGGAATCGCTCTTATTCATACAAACCTGACACAGTTCTCTATATGTTAGAGAAATGAGGCCTTTATCAGAGAAAATTGCTTCCATTTTTTTCACATTATTGCTACCTGTATTTCCCTCCATTCTATTCCCTGCCCCCCTGCTTATTCTATTCTCTCTCTTCTGTCCCTCCTCAAATGTTTTACTTCTGATTACCCCTTCCCCCAATCTGCCCTCCTTTCTATCACACCCTGCCCCTTATTCTCTTCCCCTTCTACTTTTCTGTAGGGTAAGACAAATGTCTATACCCCATTGCCTGTGTGTCTTATTTCCCAGGTATGTGTAAAAACAATTTTTAACATCTATTTTTAAAACTTTGAGTTCAAAATTCTCTTTCTTCCTCCTTCCCCACCCACCCTCATTGAGAAGGTAAGCAATTCGATACAGGTTATACATGTGTAGTCATGCAAAACACTTCCATAACAGTCATGTTGTGAAAGACTAACTATATATCTCTCCATCTTATCCCACCCCCGTTTATTCTATTCTCCCCTTTCACCTTGCCCCTCCTCAAAAGTATTTATTTCTCATTACCCCCTCTCCCAATCCTCCCTACCTTCTATTACTCACCCCCCTCCCCCTTTCTTGTAAGGTAAGATAGATTTCCATACCCAAGTGAGTGTGTATGTTATTTCCTCCTTAAGTCAATTCTGATGAGAGTAAGGTTCACTTATTCCCTTTCACCTCCCATCTCTTCCCCTCTACTGTAAAAGCTTTTTCTTGCCTCTTTTATGTGAGATAATTTACCCCATTCTATTTCTCCTTTTTCTTCTTCTCCCAGTATATTCCTCTCACCCTTTAATTTTATTTTTAGATATCATCCCTTCATATTCAACTCACTCTGTGCCCTCTGTCTATATATATATATTCCTTTCTACTGCCCTAATACTGAGAAAAGTCTCATGAGTTACAAATATCTTTCCATGTAGGAAAGTAAACAGTTCAACTTTAATAAGTCCCTTATGATTTTTCTTTCCTGTTTACCTTTTCATGCTTCTCTTGAGTCTTGTATTTGAAAGTCAAATTTTTTATTCAGCTTTGGTCTTTTCATCAAGTATGCATTAAATTCCTCTATGTCACTGAATATCAATTTTTTTCCCCTCATGGATTATGCTCAGTTTTGCTGTGTAGGTGATTCTTGTTTGTAATCCTGGCTCCTTTGATCTCTGGAATATAATATTCCAAGACCTCTGGTCCTTTAATATAAAAGATGCTAAATTATGTGTTATCCTCACTGTGGCTCCATGATACTTGAATTGTTTCTTTCTGGTCCTTACAATATTTTCTCCCTGACCTGGGAACTGTGAAGTTTGGCTATAGTACTCCTGGCAGTTTTCATTTTGGGATTTCTTTCAGGAGGTGATCAGTGGATTCTTTCAATATCTGCTTTGCCCTCTGGTTCTAGAGTATCAGAGCAGTTTTCCTTGATAATTTCTTGAAAGATGATGTCTAGGCTCTTTTTTTGATCATGGCATTCAGGTGGTCCAATCATTTTAAAATGATCTCTCTTAGATCTATTTTCAGGTCAGTTGTTTTTCCAATGAGATATTTCACACTGTCTTCTATTTTTTTCATTCTTTTGGTTTTCTTTTATAATTTCTTAATTTCTCATAAAGTCATTAACTTCGGGGCAGCTAGGTGGTGCAGTGAAGAGAGCACTGGCCCTAGAGTCAGGAGGACCTGAGTTCAAATCTGGCCTCAGACACTTAACACTTACTAGCCTTGTGACCTTAGGCAAGTCACTTAACCCCAACTACCCTGCTTTCTCCCCTCCAAAAAGCAAAAAAAAAAGTCATTAGCTTCCATTTGCTCTATTCTAATTTTTAAGGAATTCTTTTCAATGGCTTTTTGGACCTCCTTTTGCCATTTGGTGTAGTCTATTTTTTAAGATATTATTTTCTTCAGCATTTTTTGGGTCTCCTTTAGCAAGCTGTTGACTGTTTTTCAGGATTTTCTTGCATCACTTCTCTTACTTCATTTTCAAAATTCTTGTTGAGCTCTTCCATATGGCCTGAGACCAAATTCATATTTTTCTTGGAGGCTATGGATATAGAAGCTTTCACTTTGTTTTCTTCTTCTGGTTGTATGTTTTGATCTTCCTTGTCACCAAAGTAAGACTCTATAGTTTGCTGGGCCCTAGTCTATGCTGATATAGACTGTGCTCCTCTCTCAGACTGATGCAACAGACCTTTCCTGTTGACCTTCCAGGTTTCTTGGGCTGGAAATTTGTTTCACTATGTCTTTTTGTGGGTTCTGCTGTTCTAGAACTTGTTTAGAGCCACTTTTTTGTTTGTTTGTTTGCTTTTTTTTTTTTTGGAGGGGGGAAGGTAGGGCAATTGGGGTTAAGTGACTTGCCCAAGGTTACATGGCTAGTAAGTGTTAAGTGTCTGAAGTCAGATTTGAACTCAGGTCCTCCTGACTCCTGGGCTGGTGCTCTATTCACTGTGCCACCTATCTGCCCCAGTTTAGAGTTATGTTTTACAGGTATTTGGAGGGGCTTGGGGAAGAGCTCTAAAGAGCCCCAGCTTTTACTCCTCCATCTTGGCTCCACCCCTGTCTCAAATAATATTAATAGTGAAGATGGACATCTTTACTTTACCTCAGTTCTTACTGGAAAGACCTCTGTTCTTCCTTCATTCAACTTAATGCTGGCCCTTGGTTTTAGGGAAATACTTTTTACTATCCTAAGGAAAAGTTTGTTTATACCTATACTTTTTTTTTTTTTTAATAAAGCAATCGGGGTTAAGTAACTTGCTCAAGGTTACACGGCCAGTTATTTCTGGGTGTGGTTCTGAGTGTCTGAGCCCAGGATTCGATCTCCAGGTCATCCCAACACTGGAGACGGTGCTCTTACTCGCTTTGCTCCCTGGCCGCCCCCATATACCTATACTTTTTAGTATTTTATTTTAAAATGGAGGTATTTTGTCAAAATAATTTTTGACAAAAAAAAATTTCTCAGCATCTTCTGATAAGATTTTATTGTTATTATTATTATTGTGGTCTCTTATATTTATAGATTTCCTTATATTGAATCTGCACTCTTGACATAAATTCAATAGGTCATAATCTTTTTAATATGCTGTTGTATCCTCAGTGCTAATAATTTTACTTAATATTTTGTAAAAATAGTCATTGGGGATATTGATTGATATTTTTTATTCTCTATTTTGTGTCTCCCTGGTTTAGTATTAAGACCATACCTGTATGAAAGAAAGATTTTAGTAAAAACTTTTGCTTTTCCTCTTTTTTTGAACAGGTTATATAATATTGGAATTAATTCTTAGAATGTTTGATAGAAATTAATTATAAAGCCAGTTAGTCTTTAAGTTTTTTCTTTGGGAGTTAATCTATCTTGTTCAATTTACTTTTAAAAAACTGAGCTATTTAAACTCTCTATTTCTTGTTTTGTTAATCAAGGCATTTTACATACACACATATAATATCTATCCATTCATCTAAGTTATTCATTTTGTTGGCAAGGTAATTTCTGGTTATTTTCTTTGGAAGGATCCCCTTTTTTCTTACTATTGCAAAGAGTTTATGTAATATTGAAATCATTAGTTCTTTGAATGATAAAATTGACTTGTACAAACATGATCTTGGAGAGGTTTTTTTGGGATTTCATTTGTGAACTGTTCAATTTCTTTTTCTGGAATTAGGTTATTTATTTCCTTATTTCTTGTTCTGTTTAACCTGGGGATTTAATACTTTTGTAAGTATCCATTTTAACTAAAGTATCAATTTTTTTTCATATAGTTGAGAAAAATAATTTCTGACAATTTCTTTTATTTCATTTTTATTTGTTGTCAATTCTCCTTTATCAAATTTTCCATTGGAAATTTGGTTTTCTTCATTCTTTTAAAAATTAGATAAGCTATGTTATTAGTTTTCTTTAAAAAAAAGGTCATGGTTTTATTTATTAATTCAATGTTATTTTTGTGTTCAAAGTTTAAAATTAATTCTTTGATTTGCAAGGTTTCTTGAAAATCAAAACTGTATGTGGGATATGTAAGTATATAGATACATATAAGTAAGAAAGCACAAGTGTATATAAGCATAATTATATAAGTATATCTACTTATCTATAAGCATAAAAATATATGCCATCCACCAACACATACAAAAACATAAAAGAATAAGATCCATTCTACAATAGATAAATTGAAGCACACAATTATACTTTAAAATACTAAGAAGAAAAATGAAAATTAACATTGAAGCTCTCTACCCATTCAATTGGCAAAGATGACAAAGGCAATTATTGGAATATGTTTGTAGTAGGATATGCATACTAGTGTACTATTGGTGGAACTGTGAATTAATCCAATCATTTAGGAAAGGAATTTGGAACTCTAACCCAAAGTCAAACTGTGTATACATACCCTGTGACCCAGTAATACCATTATTAGTCATATAACCCAAAGAGGTCAAAGACAAGAGATAAAAATCCTATGTGTACAAAAATAATCATAGTAGTAAATTTTGCTGTAGAAAAGATCTGGAGACAAAATGGGGGTCTATCAATTGGGAACTGGCTGAAGAATGTATATGGATGTAATGGAATATTGTTAAGCTAAAAGAAATGATAAATATGACAGATTCAGAAAAACCTGAGAATATGCAGAGTAAGGTGAGCAGAATCAGAAGCACAATTCATACAATGACCACAATAATGTAAAGGAAAAAAACTTTCAAAGAATTTAGAGTTCTGACCAATCCAATAATCAGTCATGGCTTCGGATGACTGATGACTAAGTATGCTTTCCATCACTTGGCTGCGAGGCAATGGATTAGAGATGCAATAAAAAATATAGTCAATGTGTGAATTTGTTTTACTTCACTGTACTTGTTGGCTACAAGGGAATGTTCCTATTTTTTGAGCAGATGGATAATGAGTGATGCAAAAAAAAAAAACAACCCAGAAAAAAAAGAAAAGAACACCAATGAAATATTAACTATACACAGAAGACACATGCCAAGGTGGCTGCCTGAATAGGAAGGCCACCCCAGTTCCCACATATTCCAAATCCTCAAGTTTACATCAGATTGAATGATTATTAATAAATTCAATGAGAAACTACTAGGTGACTTTTTCCATTCCAGAACTACACAAAAAGTCATCTTGTTCCATCTCCTCCAGCAAAGTAAATGGCAGTGCAGGCTAGCCTCCCTGTGCAACTAATGATGAATTACTCAACAATGAGCAGCTTTTCTGAGAAAGCCTAAGGTCTTTCAATGAATGGTGAGAATAGTCAAAGGTTAGGACCTTGGAAGCCCTGGGACCAGAAATAGTTAGTACTCAGACCAAGACAGGCTGGGCTCTGAGGTCCATGACACCCTTTCCTAAGAAAGCAGACCTGAAGTTCCAGTAGATAGAACCTCAAAGATCTAGGGCAGGAGAGGGTCTGGTGCAGGTCGGTGAAGGAACCATGGGGATCCAGTCTGTGACCAAGCAGGGCCAACCACCCATTGAAAAGTAATCAGTAAAGAATGGAGCCTAGATCTGGCACAAAGTCCAAATTAAGAACTGAAATTGGAGAGATGAGTAAATCAAAGAAAACAGCCTCCAGTATAAAAAAATATTGCAAATCTAATTCCCTAAATTCAGAATTCAGAAAAAACTTAGAAAGGTCAATTTATGTGAGCAAGTAGAAAGAACTACCTGATGATGAATGATAACATTCTAACTGGGGGAGATGAAACATGTTTTCCTTCATGTCTTCAAAGGCTATTGAGGGAGCTAAATTAAAACAAACAAAACAACAGAGGTCCTGATTAAGTGGAGGTAACTGATTCTCTTCTTAGGGTGTTAAGAAGTGGTAGAAGAGGAATATACTAGTGTAGAAAGGATGAAGAAGAAAGCAGAACTTGCTACTTCTCATAATTGGGGAGTGTGGAAAGAACAGTATACAAATATGGAATGGGCTGGAGGATCTGACATCTGATGAATGTTACTCTTATCTGAAATGGACAAAAGAGGATTGAAAACATGTCTCCCTCCCTTCCCCCCCCCACCCCGGAGTGTGGTGTAGAAATACATCAAACTTGACAGTGATACAAGTGGGGATGATTCCTGAAATATAAACTGTTAAAAACTGTTCTCTTATGTTTGGAACACACAGAGAATAACAACAATGAAGATTTCCCCCTACCTTTCTGATATTTTATTCATATGACTCTCTTTCACACACTCGTAGTTCCAGTCAACCTCATCTCCTATAGCACATGGCCTTTCCTGATCCTCTCACTTACTGGCATTGCTTTTCTCATTAAATTACTTGTGTATTTAGTTTGTATTTACTTAATTGCATATCCACTATATCCCTATTCAGTATGTAAGCTTCTTGTAGCAAGGGACTTTTTTTTTTGTCTGTATCTCTAGGTAAGTACTGTACCTTGTATGTGGGACTTGTTCAAGTATTTTTCAGGTACACCCAACTCTTTGTGATCCAATTTGAGGTTTTTTTGGCAAAGATACTAGAATGGTTTGCCATTTCCTTTTCCAGATCATTTTCTAGATGAGGCAAACAGGTTTAAATGACTTGCCCAGAGTCACACAGTTAGTAAGTGTCTGAGGCCAGATCTGCACTCAGGAAGATGAACCTTCCTGACTCCAGGTCCAGCACTCTATCAATGGCACTGCCTAACTGCCTTCATACATGGTGAGTGATTAATAAGTATTTGTTGAATTTACTGAAAAAAATTTCAGATATCATCACAGTGGAGGTCAGAATTCTCTGCCTAAGCAATCCAAAGCAACAGAGAATACAAAGCTAGGTACAGAATCTGCCATACTGATTTTGGTCAAAATTTTAATATACATGATGGGAAAAGTTGGCACCACTTCAGTTTGGGGGCAGAGAGGTTTTACTGATCTATTCACAGAAAGAAAGATATAGTCCTAACACTGAGAAAAATCAAGAGATCAAAAGTTGGAGAGAATTAAGCAATCCTACGACTTGGAAAAAAAAAAAAGGAGAATATTTTGGCTGGAGTAAATGAATACTGCTTTGCCAAATTTAAATAATCCCATGACCAAATATCACATCGATCACATTTTCTTTCTTTCTTTTTTACACATTACCCTCTTTATTCAGCCCCACAGCAACACACCAAATACAGCAAAAGGGGAGAGGAAGAGGGAGTCCTTGTTATTCACTCCCAATATTGTAACATAGCAATAAGAGATGAGGGAAGAGGTAGCCTTCCTCAACTTCAAGAAGTATTGCAGGGAGGGACAGGATGGGGATGAGATGATGGAATCTACCTTTGGCTAGGTGGGCTACAGAGTGGGTGGGGTTAGGGAGGATTCTGGAGTGGTGGTAGACTGTCTCTCCTCGGCTCATCTCAAGCAGACAGGTAACAGTTGTTATCTCTAGACTACATTGCCAAGTCAAGATGGGAGCTGGGGATGGCTGTGCCCAGACTGACATTATGGGGGGTGGGGCAAGAAGCTGCCTAGACCTCCTCAGAATCTGTTGGGGAGGTTGGGACAGGCCAAGGGAAATCCAAGTAATGGAAGGCAAGAGAGGGTCGGAGAAAAAGAAATCTTCGGAGCAGAGAGCTGGGCAACCTAGTTCAGTACCTTTATCACTCTGGGAGCTCTATTTCTCTACTTTACGTGGAGCTAGAGATTGGATGTCATGGCCCAGGGCATCAAACAAGGCACAGAAAGATGGATGCCAGATGGTTCTGAAGGAGAATGAGTTACCAGATCCAGAATTCCCTGTCCTTTCATAGCCGGGCTCCCAGGGTGCAGGCTGGGAGTAACTGGTGTCTGATCCCTGAGAAGCTGCTGACCAAGATGAAACATAGCATTTGGTGGCTGAATTTGGTCCCTGTGGAGCTAGAGGCTGGAGAGGTCCCAGGCTGGGGACTGTATGCTCTAGGGATTCCTGTGTCATCCAGACTCTCTTCTCCAGAGCCACAGTCCTCTTCTTGGTCACAAGGGTCTTTATCCAGATCTTCTCCTCCTCCCCCGGGGGAAGGCAGGGGATCATGCTTGGAAAGGAAGGGGGTGCTGAGGTCCCTCCTTCTCCCACAAACCAAGAAGTGCTGAGGAGCAGCTAACCCCTCAGGGGACAGGGTGGCTCTGGGGACTTCACAGAAGGTTGAGTGTCCAAAGAACCACAAAGAGGCAGACAATCAATTTTCTAAATAGATTTTTATGTCACACCAATCTTCAGATTTATTTACTGCTTTTTGGGATTTTAATTTTACTCAAACAAGGCTTTCTAAAAACTCTGTCATTTTCACCAAAAAACCAATATTTTCATACACTGGAGTTTCTCTGTATGTGGTAAAAAATTTCAAACTCATTTGGATCTGTTACTTACATTCCTTATGAAAATGTGCCATATGATACTTAAACTTAAATATGAAAATGGCACTTAATAAAAACTTGACAAAAATTCTAACCTGAGAAATAGTAATGTCTTTAGGGAATACATATGTATATATGCCTTCCCCCCATATAAATAAATGTGTACACACACATAACACACAAAATATCTATAATAAAATCAGGAGAATGTCCTGATATCTCCTGAATAGAGCTGATGGTCCAATTTTACCTAACTGAGAAAGAAATGTTCCAAATTGGACAAGCAGAAAAAACTCTGGTGGTTTTTATGTTGCCTGTCTTAAGGGCATTAAAATTTATGTAAATTTCTCCAGCTTCTAATTCTCTAGTAAGGTAAGCTCAAAATAAAGCAATATGTGCCAGTTAGCACACAGAAACTCTATAAATGCTTGTGCAATGAGTTGCTTTTTACATATTTGTCTTATATGTATTTTCTACAGGAATGTATAGCTGAAATGTTAGAGTATGTTCTCTCCCCTGGCTAAGCTTAATCTACTCCAGCTGTCAAAGTAAGTAGAGTTTTAGAGTTTTGGATAAAGAGAGCTTTATGTAAACATTAACTCTAAGTTGGAACCAGAAGATGTCAGAAGTTCCAATACAACAGCTTCAATACACCTCCAGATCCTGTTCTTTTGTTCATTTTTAATTCTCTGAGTTTATGATGTGAAGAAAACTTTAAAAAACACAGGTTTGCATGCTCCAACAGAATCATCTAGGGTTGTTGATAGAGGGGGAAGGGAAAGACTATTCAAACACAGCAATCCTGTGTCCTGTAGGGAATCACAAATTGAAGGACTGCATTTAAAAGATTCTGTAGAGCAACCAGCCCTGGGTTAGGTATCTGTGTTAGGTTCTAAGATAGATAATGTGATCTTTCTATGCAATACTGTCCTTGGTTTTGTAGGGCAGTGGTATCAGACTCAAAACAGAAATGAGGCCACTAAACTTTGCATGAGAAGGATCCCAGTGGGCTACCATTAACTTAGAAAAGCAGCCTGGATTCAACATGTAGAATGAATTTGGACATGTAATGGTAAGGAGAGTGTGGAGTTTGGCTGACTGACTAAAGGCTACTACAGTAATCAGGGGGCTGATAAAGTAGGTCTAGACCTGTTTAGTGGCTGTGGTGATGAAAAGGAAAATCTGACAGATATCTGGATGAAAGAAACAAATGCACTTGACAGAAGATTGGATATAGGGGATAAAGAACAGAAAAGAATCTGGTTTATAATCCGGAAGAGAAGAAGAAAGGGGAAAACAAATGGCAAAAGCAGAATGCCTGAAATGGTTGACCCTGAGGAGACATGCTTCCTGCAAATCAATTTTAAAATATTAAGCTATCATCCAAAAGTTGGGCACCCCAGTTCCTCAAAAATCTAATTCTAGCCATGACTGTATTATCTTCCACAGAGAAACCTTTCTGTAATATTAAAGGTCATCATTATTAATCCTTCCACCCCTTCAAAATTCTACTCTCTCAGTTTACTGGTTGGGGGAATAAATCAGAAAAGGAGCCTGACTATTCATTCAGTTAAGTGATAACCCAACAATGTTCTAGAAATAAGGGAAAAATCTATTACGGTGGCGGCAGCTGCAACCTTCCCATTTTTTCAACTTTAATCATTTTTAATGTTACTTTGTCTACAACTCTGTCATGATGTAAATAGTACACAGGCAAAGACAAAAACAAAACTTCCTGCGTCAGAGTCTTCAACTTCTACCATGCCAAGAAATTGGTCAGCTGATGAAGAAAACTGTCATTTGGTTGAATTGAGTGAGGGAAGATTTAGGCACTGAAACTTCTTAAAATCTGTTCCTTCTTGTTTTGTGGTTTAAAACTGGAAAACAGTTTCACAAGAAACATTAACGAACACAAAGATAGAACACAGGCCTCACTGAAACTGCAACCTTAGTAATGAAAGACCACTCGGAGTCGACAGAAACATGATGGTGCTAATAGAAAACTTGCAAGAGGGCACAATAGCTAGCGCTCGAAATGGTATCTGCCAACACCTAGTCCACAAGGTCATTCTCATTATGAATCTCTGGCTTCATTCACTTATAACTTTCTAAAAAAAATTTTGGGTTGAAAATTTCCATGCTTGACCTTATTCCAAAGGTTATGTTTTTTCCCCTAGTAAAGTCTGAATTAAATCTACCTAGGTATATCTAAATTGCAGATCTGGAGAAAAATAACATTCCCCCCCCCCCTTTTAATGACAAGTAGTTTCATGTGCAAATAGCTTGAAAAACAACAAATATTAAACCATTTTGCTATGACTATTCTTTCTTTAACAGGCTTTGCTTTTTTTTGTAAAATTTAAAGAAAATCTCTCCAAAGGAGAGTGACCTTTAATACTGATTGTCCATATGTACCAGTATTTTGAGTAGGTCTTTAGCTACATTTTCACTAAGTACCTATTAGCATTTACTATAAAAATTTCCTTTTGGAAGTCCATCAGTTGGGGAATGGCTAAACCAGTTGTGGCATATGAATGTGATGGAATATTATTGTGCTATAAGAAATGATCAAGGAGATGGTTTTAGAAAAACCTGGGAATTCTCAATTGAGCTGGTACAGAGTGAAGTGAGAAGAATCAAAAGAGCAATTTTATACAGTAACAGCAATAATGTGAGGACAATCAACTCTGAAACTTGTAGGAACTTCAATGACAAGACCCATGATGAAATACATGGTTACCCATCTCCACATAGAGAAGGGATAGACTCAGAGTGCAGTCTAATGCAAATTCTTTTCCTTTCTTTCTTTTTTTTAGACATGGTTAATGTAAGAATTTGTTTTGTATGACTGTGTATATTTGTAATGGGCTTTTTAAAAAATTTGGAACCAGTTTCACTAGAAACATTACTAAGCATGGATTTCAACTTAATAGGTGAAGGGAGAGGAAGATGGGGAGGGAGAGATTTTGGAAATAAAATAAAATTTTGAAAAGTAATTCTCTTTAATTGAAGGGAAACAAGTGAAAAAATTATTTTCATTCTTTCCCTCTCTCTAAAGGAAAAAATTCATTACAAAAGCCTATAGATACACTAAAGTAGAACTCTGAGAACAGTGTAGCTTTCATATATAGCAAATGAAGTGAATGAATGAGTGAAAAAGCATTTATTAAATATTTACTATATGCCAGACACTGGCTAAGTAATAAAGACATAAATACTAGAGAGCAACAACCCTTGCCCTCAAGGAGCTTACATTCTAATAGGTGGAGATAATTTATATAGGGGATTGGTGGGGAGAGAAGAGTGTTATGATTTAGGAAGCAAATGATTTCTAGAAGCAAAGGCAGTATCAGTTTGATTACTGTTCCAGAATAGAAAATGAGATGGAGAGGTGGGTAAATAAATTGAACTGCAGCACAAAGGTGAATCATGGTTTGCTGAGTGGGGCAGGCTAGGAATTGCAAGCTTTCACCAATTAGGAGAGCAAAGACAATTAACTAGATTGCTAACTACATTAATTATTTGGTAATATATTATAGGGAAGTGAGTAAAACCATTATAACACTGAGATAATATTTTTGATTTGATCCAGGTCATCCTGACACTGGAGCCGGTGCTCTTACTCACTGAGCCACCTGGCTGCCCCAACCACCATTTTCTTAATAATAAAAGTTTAAAAACTGAGAAATATTAATTAGAAAAAATTATTAGCTCCAATGTCAGTGTGTATGGGAACCTCATAAAGCTTTAGGAAACTGATAATGTGGCAACTGTCTTTAAATATCTGAAAGGCTGTCATGTGAGAGAGGCTGGTTTTGTTTGGCCTCCAAGAGCAGAACCTGGAGCAGAGGGTAAAAGGTATAAAGAGATAAATTTAGACTTCATATAAGGAAAACTTCCTAATGATTAATGCTATCCAAAAGAAGAAAGGGTTGCTTTAGGAGGCAATAGGCTTCTCCTCATGGGAGGTCTTTAAGCCAAACCAGGATGACCACATGTTAAGTATGTGTGGAGGGTATTCTCATTCAGGTATGAGTTGAGCTACACCACTTGAGTTCCCTTCAAACTCTGAGATTCTGTGGATAATAGCCTGTGGCTAATACTGAAGGCAGAATGCTTGGAATCACAGTTTAAAGCTTGCCCTACCTCCTACCTCTTTATCTGTCTCTGGCTTTAGAATGCACTCCCTTTAATCCTTGACAACCACTGTGGTGTTCGGTTTCCCTGCTCACCTCTGTTTTCTCTCTACTGCCTCAGACTCCACTTATTCCATCTCCTCACAGTGTCCTTTTCATTCTGCTTTTGCTAACAAGCCTTTATGCTGATCCCCAGTGTTGTCATCTCTCTACCTGCTCCCATTTTCGTGTGTGTTCAATCTCCCCTTCCAGCTGTGCCTCCAATTTAACAGGCCTTTCCTAAATTCTTACTTTGTACAAGGCATTATGACAGGTCCCAGTGATACAAAGACAAAGCAGCCGCTCCTCTCAAGGAGGTTTCTTTTGTAAAGATATACAAGGGCAACACCAGATTTTTCTATATAAATATTGGCAGAGAAGGACATCTGGTATATCTAAGGAAGCTAAGTGGACAAGTGCTGGACCTGAAGTCAGGAAGACTCAAGTTTGAATCATGCCTCAAACATTTACACTAATCATGTGTCTAAGCACAAGTTGCTTAAACTATCAGCCTCAGTTTTGTCATCTGTAAAATGGAGATAACAACTGCATCTACCTTATAGGGTGGTTGTGAGAATGAACAAGGTAATACGTGGAAAACACTCTATAAACATTAGCTATTATTAGTTACTACTGCTGTGCAGAAAAGTCAACATTTCAACAGGCTGTGAAACCTCTTCTAAGAATGGACTCTTGGAGTAACGTATCTTGGAGGCTGTTCTGGGGTTTTGTGTCCTGTCTCATCCATGTTAAGCCTCCAGCAGTTCAGACTTCCCTTAAGTGGTTAGAGTAACAAAGCAGTTTTCATATTCATAACACCCAAGAATGGCATTCTTTCCCTTTGCAGATCACATGGAACTGCTTTCTAGACAGAGTCAAAGTGACATTTGTTCTACAGCTAGGGACTCTATGTGGCACACTCTACAGGTTGATACTTTAGTAAATTTTCATGGTGGTCCAGGTATCAACTGACCTGTTCCCGGGTCATCTTCTGCAGCTCACTTTCCCAAGCTGCCCGATCATCGTCCAGGTGATAGGAGGCAGGTGGAGTTAGTCCTCGCAGAATCAGGGGATCTCTGTCGTGGCAGAGAGACGTCAGATGTCCAATGTACAACTTCAATTTGCTGCGGTTCTGGTCAAGTTCTAAGAGGGGCTGGATTATCTGAGGTAAAAGAATAGAGACAATCAGGGACAATCTGGCTGGGAAAATTCAAACTTTTTTGTGATTTCCCTTCTAATATGTTTCAATCAAAATCAGAAATTTAAATAAAACTTCCTGAAACCCCAATCCCTTCTAGTCACAATTAATTTCACATAATTACTAGAGAGCAACTAACTACTAAAACAATACATTTTTCCATTTCTACCACTCTGAAAGGAGAGATTGCTGAGCTTTTCATCAACACAAGAAGCAAAAAACTGCATTTAGACAAAAGATGAACAAAAATACCCAACCCCATGGGTGAGTAATCAGAGATGACATTCCTAACCCTCCTGCTACTTCAGGGCTTTTACTGTGCCATTCACCATTGGGTCAATCTAGATAGTAATCCTATTTTAATGGGCTCTTATGAAATTAGTTTCAATAAAGGCTAGTGGAAATTTCTCACTTGAAAGACAGGACTACAATTCATATGGCTCTTTTACCTTCTACAACCACTCTATAGATAATATCTTTTGTCTGAATACAGTGAGTGAAGTGAGTTTGTTACCAAATTAATCCTTAAATTCCCCATGTAGGCCTTTTGAAATGTCAGTTAATAAATTCTCATAGAGGACGAGATACCTGACTCAGAGGCCAGGACTCTGTGCTATATTCCAAGTTCTATGAAAAGTATTTATATATTTAGTTTTTCCTTGGATTTCCCTCCCAGGAAAATACACTGGTTACTTAGGATTTAGGATCTCATTTTATAGTTATTCCCTATATTTTCAGCTATACCCAAGGTAGTAAAATAAAGTCTGATGTTTAAGAAGAGAGTCTGGACACATCTCACATCAGTGTTAGAGAAGCACCTGCCTGATACACAACAGCTGATTGTACAGCCTTACCAAAATGCTGGCAATAATAAAAATGTTCCCAAGGCCTGTAAGACTGAGTTTTCCACCTGTTGCATGTTAGCAGGCTGTCATGTTTCATTAGCAAGACACTTCTGACCCTACTAGTGAATGAAGTACCTGACAATTTCTTAGAAACAGGGCTTAGTATTTTTTCATATACAATATTAAATCTTTCCCTTTATCCCCCCAATAATTCTGCACCTTTCCTTTTATCCTGACAATATTTCAACAAACTATTACGAAGTGAGAAAAGGCACACTAAGTGGCTATCTAAAACAATTGTTTCCCTACTAAAGACTAGAATACATCTGTATATGATATGATATAATACAATATAATATGTTGTGAATACTCTAGGCGACATCTGATATAAAACTGGAGAGCATAAAAAATTAGGGAAAGGAGTTGGTTTATATATAGCAGACAGATATACAGAAACTAACTTATTTTTCCCCTTCATTTTGTTTCCAGCCAATGCTCCTTTCGGCATCAGAGAACATAACAACCAGAAGGAGCAATTGCTCTTACCAAACTTCAAGTAACTCAACCAAATGAAAATACTGTGCTTGTACTACATACTTGCTGGGGGTTCTTCCTACATAACTGCTGGTATGAGTGTTGACAACTTACAATCCTCCTGAATGTGGCAGTACTGCTGACAGAGAAAGTAAGTTTTCCCTGGATCACATGAACAACTGGCCTGTATTGTTCACCTGTATAATGACTTTTTGCCTTCTGGTCTAACATACTCCATCACTTAAACAATTCACTCTTCTAATCAGCTGCTTCTCTTTAAAGCACACTCCAACATCATCATGGAGTTGGTTCATATTATTATCTGGGTTCAAATCCCCATATGTATTGTAGACATTTCAATGTCTCCAAATTTCTTCAGCTCTTATTTACAAAACCCTGTTCACCAATTCATAAATACAGTAACTATTTAAGTACCTAATATATACAAAGGTGTATTAAGAATGATAGTGATACCGTAGAGTTAAATGCTGCTTTAAGCACACATGCACACAGTGGGAGTTAGCTTAGCTGTGGGCAGACTCCTATAAACTGGAACTACTCTATCTTGGTGTCTCATACTAATTATAGCTTGTACCTTCTAGGAAATCACAGCTGCTCATCTGGCTGCCTGCCCTTACTTGCTCTCATGTTAGTTAGCAGGAGACTCTCCTGCTAACTAACAGGAGAATTAAATTAATTTAGGTTATCTGTGCTTTGTCATCTCAATTAAAATTTTTATTTACTTCAACAGTTCTCTGGCAGGAGCTACTGCAATATCTCAGCACCTAAGAATGAAATTTAATGAGGAAAGAATATATACTCTTCTGTGCCAGAAAGAGAAACATGGCTGTCTTGTAAGCATGGCTTGAAATATGACCCATTCAACCATTACTTCCAGAAGTATGTGAATCCACTGCTAACTAACATGAGGAAGGGACAAATATGGGAGCAGATAAAAGTAAATAGCCAAACAAGGAATCATTATGCTATACATATAGTACTTTTCAGCTGATATCCCACAAGCACCTCAAACTCCACAGGTTCAATACAGAACTCATCTTTCCTCCAAACCCATTTCTTTTGTAAACTACCCTATTTCTATTAAGGGCATTACCATCAGTTACTCAATCTTGCAACTTTAACATCATCCTCAAATCACTTACCCTGTCTAATCAGTGCCATTTTTTTTATAATTTTTATTTTCACAAGATCTCTTCACTCACAGTTAGTAACCTAGTTCAGTCAAGTCAAGAAGCAGTTAATAAATTCATACTCTGCTATGCACTGTCCAGGACCCTCCTAATTATTTTCCCTGATGTAAGTCTCTCTTCACTTAAATATACCCACCAATTAGCTACCAAATTGATTTTCCTGAAGCACAAATGACTCCTCTATTCAATAAACTCTAGTGGCACCTTATTAGTTGAAGGATTAAGTCTTCATTTGCCTTTTAGAACCTAGTTCTAACTTACCTTGATCAAAATAGGTCTTCTAACTAAACAGTGAATCTTGCATGACTATGCCTTGCTATAGGCTATTTTCCATGCCTGGAATTTACTCACTCCTTACCTGTCTCTTAGAATCCCTAGTTTCCCTCAAGGTTCAGGTTTTTTTTTTTGTCTTTTTGGAGGGGGGAAGGCAGGACAGTTTGGGTTAAGTGACTTGCCCATGGTCACACAGCTAGTAAGTGTTAAGTGTCTGAGGCCGCATTTGAACTCAGGTCCTCCTGACTCTGGGGCTGGTGCTCTACTCACTATGCCACCTAGTTGTCCCCTAAGACTCAGTTGTTTTTTTTTTAGATTTTTCTTTTTTTTTGCTTTTTGGAGAGGGGAAGGTAGGGCGATTGGGGTTAAGTGACTTGTCCAAGGTCACACAGCTAGTTTTGTGTTAAGTGTCTAAGGCTGGATTTGAACTCAGGTCCTCCTGACTCCAGGGATGGTGTTCTATTTACTGCACCACCTAGCCACCCTCCCCCCCTCCCCAAAGCTCAGTTTTAACACAAACTTCTATATGAAGTTTTTACTGATGTCCCCAACTGTTAGTGCCTTTTCCCCAAGTTAGTCATTTTAGTCGTGTTTGACTCTGTGACCCCATTTTGGGGTTTTCTTGGCAAAAATACTGGAGTGGTTTGCCATTTCCCTCTTCAGGTGATTTTATAGATGAGAAAACTGAGCTAAACAGGCTTAAGTGATTTGCTCATGAAGATGAGCTCTAGCCACCTTCTAGATGACCTTCCCCCAAATTACTTCCTATCTATTCTGTAGCTATTTTGTATATCTACATATACATATGCATAAAAATTCTCTCCCCTGTGGTTCCCTAAGCCTAGCACAAGTGTGTGCCACACTGTAACACATTCATTCTGTTTCAAACTTTGCTCTGAAAAGAGACTGGAAACTATCCAGGACAGTGCTGCTTTCCAGGTCCTGATATACAGTAATTGCCTTTTAACTGAAAAAGAACAGAAAGATCTGGTAGCAGCTAGCGACTGCCAAGGCTTTGAGATGACTTCTATGCTCTGCTTTGCACAGGTTGCTAAGAACTTGAGAGAAGAGAGGAATCAAAGAAAGTCATCTTCAACAGCTGCCAAAAATTGCTGACTACTTTACAGATTATATATATATATATATATATGTATATATATATGTATATATATATATGTATATCACAAACTAGAGTGCTTAAAGTTCAGAGAAGATGAGATTGAAATTAAATAATCCCTATCATCAAGGAGTCTGCAAAGAGGAAAGACAAAATCCAGTCTTAGAGTAACAATGTACTTGGCTTCCAAAGTTAAAAAATAAGTGCTAATTTTTAAAAAGGGAGCTGTTTGTATCTCCTGGGGCTGGTGCTCTATCCACTGTGCCACCTAGCTACCTCTTGTGTTTTAATACTGACACAGATTCTTGAGCTCTGTCTCACTCTTACTTTCCTTGACTAGTTGTATTAGAACATTGCTGCTGCTCTATGGAGTGCACTATCATTAGCTCTTCTCAACACGTCAATGCCTCTATGATCTTATCAATGTGAATACTCCCATCAACAGAACAAAACATATCCATGCGTTATCATCCCATCCATGTCCAGATCTTCCACAGAGGATTTATCTAATATGCTGAAGCCTTTCCTCTAAATATTTAACATTCTATGGCTCCAAGTCTGGCATTTGGTTTGTCTACATGTTTTCACTTGCATTTGAGACCAACCCATTTCCTTTTCCAATCACACATATCCTTGGCAATATATATATTTCTGAGCCACTTCTACCATGCAATTCATTTTTGGTGATGTGTTAAAGAGTACACCATGCATGTCTCCATCATCTTTTTTTCTTTTTGGAGGGCAACTGGGGTTAAGTGACTTGCCCAAGGTTGCATGGCTAGTTTTTTGTGTTAAGTGTCTCAGGCAGGATTTGAACTCAGGTCCTCCTGATTCCAGGGCTGGTGCTCTATTCACTGTGCCACCTAGACGCCCCTCTCCATCATCTTTTATGTCACTTTAACTTCTGATTCACTGTGGATTGTGGTATTCTATGATTGGCAGCCAAAAAGCATTGCTAGGAAAAGTGTTATTAAAAAGATGAGGTTTTGCATGAGGGCAAATTTGGGATTATGCAATCAATCAATCTACTGTTTTTCTCATCTTCAGACGAGATCCAGCTCATGGTCCATTGGAAATTCATGTCAAAGATATGTGTTCTGGCTCCCCATTTTATTACATATCAACATCTGGGCAGTATATATTCTTCAACCACTTGCCTTTTTCATGTATAACTTAAATAGTCCAAAGTTTCTTGATGGTTACTCACCTTACTTGACAGGAACTACACTATATTGTGGTTTAATGTAATCAGCACAATGCCATCTGGACTGCAGAAGTATCTGTAGGACCTATTCTATTTGGACTGTGCATAAGACATACTCCATAACTACTGCAACATTCAAGACACAATATGGTGGGAAGTTGTGGAAAATTACATCCAGAGAATCAAAAGCGGAGCCTAGATAGGAATGAAGGAGTGAACATAAGTGATCTGGGCACATTCCTTAGTTATGGAGGTTCTGGGAAGACCTGATCAATCAAAGGAAGGCACTCCCAGGGATGGAGTAATCTTTCAGGGTGAGAAGGTCACTGGATTATGATGGAGGAAACTCCAGAGAATCAAGAGTAGAGCCCAAAGAGGAATGAAAGATTCTTGGAAAAGGGTGCTCTTTATCATTTATGTGACAAATGATCATCCAGCCTATGCTTGAAAACTTCTAGTGAGATGGAGCCTACTATCTTCAGAGGTAACCTATTTTACTTCTGGACATTGGGCTAAAGAAACTATTACTTTTTTCTGGATGCTATATCTCTCTTAATGTAGTAAAAGATAATACATGCTTTCCTTGGATTTTTGAAGACTTTGCCAGCAAAGCAAAAAGTTCTGCTGTTCTACCAAGATAAAAAAGTTTCAAGTGTGAAACTGGTATCAAGTTGAACTTAATATATGAGGATCAAAATAGCTAAGAATAGAGTAAGTTGAACAGGATTTGCCAACAAACTAACAAAAAAAAATGGCTCTCAGGTTCAAATGATCACCTCCTGTTTTTTGCCATGACTGTGTATGTATAGTCCTACAAAGGGGTTGTAGGTGCTAGAAATCGCAGTCTTGGACCATCCAAAAAGATTTAACTTATTCACTGGTATATGAACTAGATCTTTAACCTATGACAAAGGAACTAATATATCTAATCTACTATGTGCCAGGAAATGTGCTACAAGTTGGGGATACTAGGATAAAGAAGGAAATAATTCTCATTTGCAAAGAGCAAATTCTAATGACAGAGATAACAAATACACACATATGTATAATGATATACAGGATAAAGTTAGTAAATATAAATGTATTCAAAGTAGTTAAATGCAAGGTAGTTTGGAATGGGGGCACTAGCAGTTGATGGGAAACAATCTGGAAAGGCTTTATGCAGGAGATGGTACTTGAGATGAGTCTTACAGGAGGACAGAGAGGGATTCAGTGAAGAAGAGGAAAGAGGAAGGCAGTCCGGCTGAATTGCAAAGTGTGGGAGGAGGAGTAATATTCATCGAGGCTTGCAGGATTACAGTCAATGATACAAAGGAGTTTATATTTTATTGTAGGGGTTGATGGAACATTGATAAAGGAAGGCATTGGCTGTCTTCTGCATACATATAACATTCCATTGGCAAATTTTATGATTATGCTAAATGGAGCATAACACCGATTACAACTGGGAATTATGACCATGAATTTTAAATATCTTAATATTTCAATTACCTATCTTCTCTATCCATCTTGTTTTTTGCTATAATTATTTCTCACATAAAACTGCTTCTTCAGTTTTTGGCAATGTGATCATTAAAATGAAAACTTTACAAGTGTGATTTTTGTCAATTTACATGAAACAAAGGCATATTTTTACTTATATCAAAATAAGTTTCTTGAGATCTTTCAAAAACCTTTTCATCTGAAAAGTTTAGGATTCATTTTTATGCTAAAAATGTTAAATGTATTTTTTACCTGACCAATTACTACCTGACATTCAAATAAGCTATTGATACTGAAAAATGGGAAATGGACAAAAAACCAGACACTGATAGAATCATTTTCTGCCTTGCTGAAATACTAGCAATGTAAAAGAATCACTCCTCTAAGGAAGGCAAACAAGCCTAGGAACTGGCACAGCAAACAAACACTAGATCTTCATGTCAAGTCATAGGAACATGGAAGCCAAGGCCTGTGAAGTCACTGGAATAATAAGTTTACAAAAAGATTAAACCTACATGATTTTTAGATTTTTGATAATTACATTAAAAATGTACAAATTATTCATAATACTTTTGTACTGATAACCAACGAAAGAACCAGTAAAAATCATGATTATAAAAAAAAGTAAAGGCAAACCAAAGGAAGAATGATAAAAATTATGTTTGAAAACATGGTTCAGATTTAAGAAATAAAGGAAACCAACTTCAAAGTCTCATACCTATACATCATGACTATTTTCTTCAATTTCCAAGCACATAATTTCCTCCTCCCCTCTTTTTCTATACTCTCTCATTGATCTCATTAGCTATGGATATGTCTCAAAATTGTCATATTTCTCTCCTGATCTTTTGTCCTATACCAACCTTCTCTACTTGGAAGTTCCACAAGTAGCCTTCCCTGGAAGCCCACAAGCACATCCAAAATGAATTCATTATCTTCTTCTAATTGTGAGGGCTCCAACCTGATCTATTAAAAAACAAGCCATTGATGATGAAAAATTTTAAAAGGCAAAGCCATTGATGTTGACCATTACCATTATCTACAACTCTCTAAAACACAACATAAAAGAGTTACCAAGATGAGGAGGTCAAAGAAACATAGAAACTGTCTTGGCCAGCTACCACCTGACTTCCTTGACAAATGGAGGTATGGAAGTCAAAGGAAACAACGGTTTAGGATTACAAAGTCATTTGCAAAATTCCATGAAGGAAGATAGTTAGAGATTACAAACAGTATCACATCATTCAAATAACAGAGCATAGAGGAAGAGAAAATAAATCTATAAAAATAAATTCATGATGTGAGACCCAAATAAATCATGTCATTATCAAATATTTATAATTAAAAGTGGCATTAAAATGAGAAGTAAAGAAATGAGAGAGCTTTCAGCTTTTTTATAACAATATACTTTCAAACTCCTTACCATGAAACCACTACATGTGGAACACAGCACTTTAATTCCTGATATGAGGAAGTAGAAGGGCAGGTATGATGAGACTGAGATGAGGAACTGAACCAGATCAAGCAGACACAGATTTCTGTGCTGTAGATAATATAATGTTGAAAGAAAATAGGTAACCATTTTACAAGACACTTCACAGAGGGGAAAACAGAAAAGGAATGAAGAAAATTATAGGCAATAACATTAACTCTGAGAAACTGAGTATAATCTGTGTGTATCTTGTTTATGGACATGCTGATTGCAACTGAGTTTCAGAATACTGCAGGTTTTTCTTAAAAGATATCCAATGAGATGAAATTAACAACTCATTCAGGAAAAACTACATAAATGAAAAATATCTTTTGTTCTGACTACGACATGCAGTTGAATGGCCAGTTTACTGAATTAGGATGTCAGTATACATATGTAGGACAAGTAATTCAGGTGGATAACCTACAGGGCTATGTAGAGAGGAATGGTGAGTATAAATTGATTTTGTTGTTCAGTCATGTCTGATTCTTTGAGACTCCATTTGGGGTTTTCTTTGCAAAATGCTGGAGTAGTTTGCCATTTATTTTTCCAGCTAATTTGACAGACAAGGAAACTGAGGCAAATAGGGTTAAATGACTTGCCCAGGATCACAAGCTAAGGTCTGAGTCTGGATTTGAACTTGGGTCTTCCTGATGCCAAGCCTGGCCCTCGATTCATTGTACTACCTAGCTGTACATGAGTAAATATGATTCCAATACCAGAAGTAGTATAAACTTATTATTAAAGAGATATACAAATATGAAAAAGAGAGGTCCAGTCATGTAGTGAAAGACAGGGCCCTCATGCTGTGCTGGTAATTCAAGTAACGTTGAAAGACCCAGAAGGAGGTACACAACACAATGTGTGGAAACCTTGTGGAAGACAGATGAGAGAATAAAGAGAAGAGATGCATGGAATGAGAAAGTATGGATGGGCTGTGATCTGTATTACTAGAGAGAATATCTATATTGATGAAATCATAGATTCACTCAAGTATTTTATTTCAGTAAGTTCTCCTGGTGAATTGGTTGGATTACAATTCTTGGAAAACCTATAATTTTTGAATTTGTCAAAGTTATGAATGACCCAAAGAGCACCGGAAAGCTGCAAAATGTGCACAAATAGGCTGCAACATATTTGCAATGATGACCTATTGCAAGAAGTAGCAAACAGAATAATACTTCAGTGAATTTGATGATGGAAGCACTCTAAACAGTCAACTAACATTTCTAAAGCACCCCCTCTGGGTCAGGCATTATGTTAACTGCTGTGGATGTAAATACAAAAGTGAGACAGTCCACAAGGAGCTTACATTCTTCAGTATAATATACAGTATGGACGATGATTTTTTTTGGGGGGGAGGGTTCTAATTACTAGGGTATGAGAGTGGCACTTCAGTTAATTTCCAGAACAGGGCTCTCCCCCCCCCCCCACTTTTTGGTGGGGGGAGGCAGGGCAATTGGTGTTAAATGACTTGCCCAAGGTCACACGGCTAGTAAGTGTTAAGTGTCTAAGGTCGAATTTGAACTCAGGTCCTCCTGACTCCAGGGCTGGTGCTCTATTCACGGCGCCACCTAGCCGCTGCCAGAACAGGGCTCCTTTTAAGTATATTTGGTTTCCTCTGGAAACTTTTCCTATTTTTATTCTCTTTAGTGTCACGTCTACCTCTCCTGTTAAGTATAGAAATGATTTTAATGTTAGATTTCATGTATGGTTTTGCCTTTGTCACTGATGGTTTATTATCCTAATCTTTGCAGATCTTTTCCATTTTTGTTTATATTTGCTTGTTCTGTTTTTTTTTTTTTTGGCTATGATGTGTCTTTGGGATGACTTTGCTTAATTGTCTTACTGAGCTTTCTTTAACCTGGTTTTATGTTCCATAGTTTCTCTCTGTTTCAGAAGACCACACTGCTGATGAATGTTCATTTATTTTTCTTCGTAAAATATAAAAAAATAAATATATTCTCTAAATAGGTGTTTGGTTGCCATCTCACTCTGTTTGGCAAGTAAGTCAAGTGTTTGTTGACTAAGGTGCAGTTTCTGGGTATTCTTATTCTGGCAAAAAAATTTTACCTACGCCTAGCTTTTGAATAAATTATTGCAATTATTATAGATGTTATTTCTGATATCCATTTCTCATTGCTGACTATTTTGTTTAACTGGATTATCTCAATTGTGTGCTATATTTTTTTCTCATTATCCTTCTTGCTTTTTACGAATTCTATCTTTGAACTGACAAGTCAGTAGTCTGACTATGATTACATCAGACAGCTTATTCAGGGAAAACTCCCACATCAATAACAAGATTTTTTCTGTCTGCTAGAATATTATCTGTTTCTTTTTTTAAATGTTATTTGGTGGTTACCATATCTAGGCTTACCAATTTTTTCTTGAGGAAAATTTTCATGAAATAAAGGGGTTAGACTTCTGTGCAGTCTACAATTATTTAGTCTCTCTCATTCCTTTTTCTTGAACCAAGCTTTTCCATGTATTTCTCAGTAAGTGGCCAGCTTTTTGGCAATGAGTCTCTCTGTACTTAGCTAGGCTAGTCCTCAGAAAGCAGACTCAGTCTACTGCCAGGGTCATACTTGAAGACCTTCCATTACAGTAGAATCTGACAGAGATGCTTATACACTTTTGGCATAATCTTCAAGAACCCAGAGTTACTTCCATGCTACCACAAAACATCAGCTTTACAGACACTTGTGTACACATAATTTGAAATATTAGTTGGTTGATATGTTCCCTGTGCCTCCACATTAGTCCTCCAAGACAATTTTTTTTACTCTTCAAAGAAGCTCTTTTGTATCCAGAATTTTATTTTATAGAACTTCCTATCACTCTTGGATGACTTTCCACATATAGCATTTTAGTCACTGAGATTCTATTTATCTTAAAATCTGCTTTGCTCACACTTAAGAGTATTTGTCAGATTATATCTGGCAATCTTCTCTATCGCAGGTTCTAAGTTGGAGTGGTCACTTCTCCCCAACATTTCCAGTTTTTCCTACCCCAACAAGCAGTTCCTCTATCTTGGTGAGAATCAGATCCAGAATAGAAATTCTCCTCATTGTTTTCTCTCTCTCTTTTTCAAAGTTAATTTATTTATTTTTAGTTTTCAACATTCACTTCCATAATGAATGGGAGGAAACAGGAGAAAAAAACACAAAAGAAAAAAAGAAAATAGTCTGCTGCGCTCTACGTTCAGACTCCATAGTTCTTTCTCTGGACGTGGATGGCATTTTCCATTAGGAGTCCTTTAGAATTGTTTTAGGTCCTTGCATTGCTGAGAAGGGCTAAGTCTATCAAAGTCAGTCATTGCACACTATGGCTGTTACTGTGTACAATGTTCTCCTGGTTCTGCTCACTTCACTCAGCATCAGTTCATATAAGTCTTTCCAGGTTTTTCTGAAGTTTGCCTGCTCATCATTTCTTATAGCACAATAGTATTCCATCACATTCATATGCCACTACAACTTGTTCAGTTATTCCCCAATTGATGGGCATCCTCTCAATTTCCAGTTCTTGGCCATCACATGCTATTCTCTCTTTTGAAGCATTAAATGATCATTCAGGTGAGCCAAGAAATTATTATCTTTTGGCAGAATGAGAGCTAGAGTAGATGAATGGATATGTCAGCTCCCCCTCACTGTTGTTTGTTGTTCAGTCACTTTTCAGTTATGTCTGACCTCTCTGTGATCCCATTTGAGATTTTCTTGGCAAAGGTACTGGAGTAGTTTACCATTTCCTTCTCCAGCTCATTTTACAGATTAGGAAACTGAGGTGAACAGGGTTAAGTGAATTGCTCAGGGTCACATAGGTAGGAAGTGTCTGAGACCAAATCTGAATTCAGAAAGATGAGCCTTCCTAACTCTAGGAATGGTACTCTATCCAGTGTGCCACCTAGCTGCTCTTCTCCTTCACTATCTTATATCACATTGCTATGGTAGAGCTGTGATCTTTTATCTCAATGCCTTACTTTTCCTGTTTGGAAAACATTCTCTCTTTTTGTAAAGAAAATCAACGAAATAGGAAGTTCTCTTTGGAAATCTCTTTTATAATCTTTTCAGGAAACTACTGATATTCCTTAAAGTCAAATAAAACACCTTATATTTTAGTTTGAACAGCCTTAAAATGCTCATGCATTTTCCAGATTTCTTAATTTTATATAAATACCATTGTGTCATTGTAGAAGGACAGTCCTCAGAGCCAGAAAGACCCAGACCCAGAAAGATTTATGTCTCTCCTCTGACACATAGTGGCCGTGTGACACTGTGCAAGGCACTTAATCTTTCAGTGTGCTAGAGAACTTTCTATGACTAGAAATTTCAGAGAAAATTCTGACCTGCAGTGGTAGCAGAAGCTTCCTTACTTAGGAGTTCCCTGTACTAATGAAATCACAGGCCCGATCTTTAATTATATATTGTAGTATAAAATCACAGGTCTAGATTTGAAAAAAAAAATACTGTTCACTATTATTTTAGGTACAGAAGATTACTTTTGAATTTTAACTGGATTTTAAATCTTTTGAGGTCAGAAGACCATTTTTATATTCTTTTAAGTCTTACTATGTCTAGCAAAGTGCTGAGTACATAGGTGGTACTGACTAAATACTGATTATTTTACTTACTGAATGAATTCCTGGAACTGAGTTTTTAGAAGAGCTGACCACTGACCTTGGTGGCAGCAGGGCAAAGTTCGCAGAGAAGCCACTTAAGGGTCTTTCATTATGGGGCTGCCTTGGGATTATGTTCTTGACCACAAAAACTCAATGTATGCTACAGTTAAATTGCTTTTAAGCAAAAGCAGTCATATCATTTTCCCTTTTAGGAAAGAAAATGTCTTCTCTTTTGCAGTTAGGATCTTCTTGTCTCCTGAACTCTACCAAAATCTTCAAATTTTACACTTACTTTGTCTGGATGAACTCTCTGCTAAAGTTATCACTGACCCATTTTTGAAAACCCAGGGTCAGGTTTTGCCCTGATGAGTATACTCTTCTATTGCAAAAACTGA
The DNA here is from genome assembly GCF_028583685.1 of Petaurus breviceps papuanus. Lineage (NCBI taxonomy): Eukaryota > Metazoa > Chordata > Mammalia > Diprotodontia > Petauridae > Petaurus > Petaurus breviceps. The sequence continues at coordinate 7,352,872 of NW_027185867.1, forward strand.
TCCTAATATTTATTACGTGTGAGGATTTATAAAGTTTCATTGAAATAACTATTTTCTCTAAGCTCAGAACATTATTCCCATATGCTATTCTCTTCAATCTTGCTATGACAACATCTCCCACCCACAGAAAGTTGCCTTGGAGATTTAAGAGGCTTCTATTACAGTGTTGATAATAGCAATGAATTACTATGTTGAACATTTAGGAAATTAAAAAAAGGAATAAGGAGATAGTATGAATAACCCAAACTCTGTAAACAAAAAGTAAATGTAAAAAAAAAGTTATCTTAAAACACTATTGTTCTGAGTCTAACAGTTTTCCATAGTCCCTAAAAATTTCAAGTTTGATATCTGTCTGTCCATCCGTCTAAGCAAAACTATTTGGATGTTACACTATTCTAATAAGCAAGCAGTCAACTTTCAGTTTTTAGTCAGGAGAATATATAAACCAGTATTGAATGTTGTATATTTTTAGAAAGTAAATACTCTGCTTGAGGGAGTTCTGGTGCTAGTTTATATGTAGATACTTTTGTACAATGAAGCTCAAAGAAACAATTTATCAATGGCACTTTCTATATTTCTAGGTCATCTCAATGGTTACCAGCTACAGGTAGTAATAGGATATTCAGTTAGCAAAAAAAGGAAAAGATTTCTGTACCATGCTTGGTTGCATTTTTCTTGGTACTGAGCAGCAGAACTCAAACCCTGGAATACTCCATCCAGCATTTTTGTCTAGTTCTTGTTCCAGTCATTTTTACTGGTTATTTCTCCTCTTTCTTATCTATCTGCTCAACCTCTTGGTAGTGTTTCTATCACAACAATTCTTTTTTTTTTTTTAATCTTGAATAAAACTCTCCTTTGTAATTCACAACTTGATTTTTCAGTGAGATTAAAGGTAGCATAGATGGATTTGGTTGCCTGATGCTATTTAAACAGAAATGTTTGTTACTAACATTGGACCTGTTTAGGTGGAAAAGGTTCTGTTTGACCCCAAGGAAAAGAACTAAGAACGATGGATAGAAGCAGAAAAAAAGCAAAGTTAGACTTGATATTAGGAAATACTTCCTAATGATTCCAACTGTCCCCAAAGTGGAGTGGACTGTCTCAAAACATGGCAGCTTTCTCCCCACTGGAGCTAATCAAACAGGAGTTCTACAGCCATTTGACTGAATATTTTATGGAGGATATGAGCTGGACTAGATGGCCACTGAGAGCCTCTGAAATTCTTGAGATTCTGTAAAGTCCAATATTACTAATTAGCAGAGGGAAAGAGACAAATGAAAGTAGTACTTGGAACAAAACATAAGGCATGATAATTTTTCACAACTATTCAATGAATAAATAAGACAAGCATTTATAAAGAGTTTACTATGTGGTAAACCAGAGTGGTTCAGAGAAAAGACTCTGTGAGAAGTCAAAGGGGTGGTGAGGTGAAGCATAGGGCAGCTAACTGACAAGCTTCTTCCAGGAATAAAGGTAATACGGTAGTGCCAATTTAATTACTGAGTCCAAAGCAAAACTGGTAGGGAGGGGTAAGGGTAACCAGTAAGAGGAGATGGTAAGAGAGATTATAGTGGACTTCTTCTTTTTTTTTAAAAGCAATTGGGGTTAAGTAACTTGCTCAAGGTTACACGGCCAGGTGTTTCTGGGTGGGTGCTAAGTGTCCGAGACCGGGATTCGATCTCCAGGTCTTCTCAACACTGGAGCCGGTTCTCTTACTTGCTGTGCTACCTGGCCGCCCCTATAGTGGACTTCTGTATGGAATAGTCAAGCACAATTGGTCTGGTGAATTGGGACGGCCTATCTTAGATATAGCAGAGTAGTTGAATTAAGAGGATAAATCCTAGGACATTAAAACATTTGATACCAATTCTTGGAAAGCACAGTTTAGCAGGAATTTTAACTAATGCATACTTCCATCAAGATATTTATGGGGGCACAGAGCTAATAAATGCCCTTTTGACTGGGTATGTCATGTAGCAGAAACACTGATTCAAGTGAAATATTTTATTTCTGTTGATATAATTTGCTTTTACATTTTGAAAGAAAGACTGATAAACTATATTTAACTTTTCTATTGACCTTGCTGCTTTATATCATTTGGAAATAAGTTTCCTCAGCTTTAGCCCGGTCTTAGAAAGCTCTGTGCTATTTCCTTGGAAGAGTTTGCTTATGGGTATCAGTTATATTACATTCTTTCATATCTTCTAAGTTATTTGGAATTTTCCCACCAGTATATACCCATTTCCATCAACTTACCTTATCATCCTTGCTTGTGCTCCCTAATGAGTGTTCTAATCACTTTAGGCAATTTAATACCAAGAGAAGACATTTCAAAAAGAACTAATTCTAAAACAGTGAGATCACCAATAAGCTTAGGTAGTGAATTCAATGTAGTATAATATCATCAATGAGTATGAACTTCATAATCATAATTATTATTTTTGTTACAGAAAAGGATTTCCTAAGGAACCTCCAGGGCATAAGATCAAAGGGAGATGCTGCCAAGATTGTATTAAATTTTGGCCTGGAAATAAAAATTTAGACAGTGTCCTGGCAGCTGCTATTTTAGAAAAGGAGAAAAATAACTCTTTGCATCGACTTTCAGAAAAATCCCTGCTGCCTTCTTCCCAATACTGGCAGCTGCTTGAGAATAATTTTTTTTTTAAATGTCCTAGGGGCTAAATTATTGCTTCCAGTAATTCAAATGAGTTATCCTACGTCTGAGGCCTTAGGGCATTCATATATAGATGAAAATGAAGTAAGACTTTAGTTGGATGTCTTTTTAAAATTCGGGGGCTTTTAAGATGACTTCATACATGAGTAAATGCTGTATACAAAGAATTTGCCCAAGTCTAAGCCAGGGTTACTCCATTTAGAAAATGACAGTGTAGGGTCTATTTTCTGCTTTCAGTTTTGTGTGTCATAATATAATGTTGCCAGGACCCTATGAGGGGCATCCTAAATCGGATAATCTATTAAAAAAATTATAGTTGGAAAAAATTAATTATATGCCCTGGAAGTTCTCCTCAATAAAAACACACAACAGGAAAAACACCATCACCCAAACACAAGGATGTCAGAAACACAATACATTCACCATGTGAAAAAAGGAAAATTCATGAATCACACAGAAACAAGTGATTGTGTAAAAAACAACTTTTCTACAATTAAGGAAAACTGGTTCTCACCGTTCTGAACAAAATGGCTGAACTAAGAGCATCTGATTGGCTATGCCCATATACCCTCCTCCTCATCCTATTGGAAGAGAGATGACAAAGGGAATAAGGCCCCAGAGCAGCATGGGAATGAAAAAGAGTTGGTTAGTATTTAAAACACAGACATAAGGATAAAGTAGAAAAGAATGGATTCTAATTTCCTTATTTTTGTTCTTTCCACCTCCCCACCATTTTCTGACTCACTGAGATTGGTTTTCTTATGGATAAAATTATAAATTTCAGGTGATTTTGAATCTAAAAAGGCTCCCTCAGAAAGTACTTCTCTTGCCCATTCATCACTTACAAGATCCTGGGGAAAAAAAATCCCTTTTCCCCAGAAAGAACAGAATTATATATGGTTGTCTCCATTATACAGAGGAGAAGTTGAAGGTAGGGAATTTCCTTGAGAATGACTCATGCTGGAGAACTCTTCTAAATGAATGGAAAAGCCTCCATATTTTAGTTCCTAATCCTAGGAGGCACTAAAAAGAGATTTGGAAATCTGCAATTAAATTAAAGATGTTCATATTTTAATATATGTTCAGTAGGTAACTGATTTTCCCATTTCCATTTGTCATCTATGTGGTCAAAGGTGTGCAATATATATATTTCCATCATGCCAAAGAGATAATCTCTTGTTTTACTTCCTTCTATGCCCTCCACTGAACTCATAAGGAAGTAGTTTCAGTTTATTTTACTCATAGGACACAGTTCCTTTCATGGGAAAAAGTAGGACAAGTGTAGATCCATGATATGTTTCTGAAGGAGGATAAAGAAGAAACTTCTCAAGCATTAGAAATTTCTAGAACATTTTGTTATTATTCTCAAAACTTCTGAGTAGCCAATTCTTTTTAAGGCTCAAAATCACATTACCACACAGAGACTCTGTGCATGAAAATAACCAGGGAATGGTTTTCAGAAAGTTAACGATTCATTTTCCTAACATCATTTCAGAATGAAGATTCTACATGCAGATGCAAATTATACCCCACATATTTCAAACATCTGAAAGAAAGACAAGAGAAGGAATACCTGGTCTGGGGAGGGTTTATGGTTGGTTTGGCTGGAATGAGAAGATTTGAAGTGGTCATCCTCATAGTTGTCAGCCATCAATTTCATGCGATTTTGAGTCTAAAAAGACATATAACACTGTTTAGATAAAATTCATATGGCACGATAAAGTGAAATTCAGAAGTTTTTAAAGAATCTCAGCAAAAACTGACAATAATATTAAGAGAATAAATTCAGCAAAAGGCTTTGTGAATATGTATTATATGCATAAGACAAACAAATAACAGGCACCTAAATTGGGTAGGGAATTTGATAAGAAAGACTAAACATTTTTTTTTCCTAATGGCATCTTAAACTGCTATAGATGCTGAGATGTTCAAATGCATTCATCTTCAAGGCTGTGTTCTGGGATGACATCCTGTGATATCTAAGACATTAAAGACAATTTTTCTTTTATGTGTGCTGCTACATGATACATGAAACTATATTGCAAAGCAAGTCTTCAAAAAGGGAGGGAAATGAACTTGCTCGGAAAGTTTGTAAAGAGGAAGGGATATCTGTATTTCATTCATTTGGCTAAGAAATCTTTCCATATCAATATAATAAGAATGTGCCAACAACAATAAGTTTTTCCCTGCCATTTTTTAAAAAAAGAATGTAAAGCAGATTATCTTTAATACTTGGTATTTAAAGAAACTTAAAAGAAATATTTATGAAGGAAATCTGAATCTATTTTTAAAGAAGAATATAAACTACTTCTTATGTACACATATGCAAATCTTAATGGAAATGCTGATCAAAACAGAGGGATCTATGGGGCAGCCAGGTGGCGCAGTAAGAGTGACAGCCCTGGCGTTGGGAGACCCAGGATCGGTTCCGGCCTCAGATACTTGGCACCCACACAAAATAACTGGCTGTGTAACCTTGAGCAAGTTACTTAACCCCAATTACTTAAAAAAAAAAAACAGAGGGATCTGGACAAAAACAAGTTATTGGATTCAAGTAAGAAGATGGAGGAGAGGTTCTCAAAAGATGAGGCAATGTGGTAGAATAGAAAGATGACAGCCATGGGCGTCAGCACTGGCTTTGTGTTCAAATTCCAGGTAGGCCACTTTGTGTATTGCCTTGGGTAAGTCATTTAACCTCTACCAGTTTCAGTATATGCATCTACAAAATGAACCAGTTGTACCAAATGATCTCTAAGGTCCTTTCCAGTGCTACATCTATGATCTTATGTTCTCCCCTTTCCATTTCTAAAATGCTGTTCTCAAAGATAAGCTTGAGAATATTACACAGTACCTTTACTGCCATGAGAAACTTCACTGTCTTGGATATTTTGTCATTTGAAACATTACCTTATTCAGATTGATGAGTTCCTTAGTATTTTTTAATTCCACAGAAGGAAAGAAAAGTAGTAATGGGGGAAAAAGATCATCAAATATAGAGTAAAGGAAACTCAGATAACACAAGACTATTCTGTACCCATGGGAAAACATGTGAGGGAATGAAATAATGTGTTTCAAAGAGCAAGGGAACTCAAGAAGCAGCTCAAGATGACCTATGCTGAAAATCTGAGCCTAATCACTAATGAAAAAAAGATATATATTTAATATAAAAAGAGGCTTTCAAAACATTCCTAGAAAGAAACCAGACTTGAAGAAATAATTTGCTTCCTAAACACCCCAGACAACACAAATACAAGAAGGGTAAACAAACACAGCAACCAAGGATGACAACAGCAACAAAATGATAATGGAGAGACCATTAGGAATTTTTTTCTCCTAAATACACAAGAAGAGACTAGGGTGAAAGTAAAAGGCAAATAGAAATGGTGGAGAAACAGAATTAAAACATCATGGACTAAACCTCATGACACTGCTTACAGGTGCATCAATGTTTTTTGGAGGACTAGATTGCAAAATGGGAGGGCACCTAAATGGGGGCAGGGGAGTTATAAAATTGAGAACAACATGTGATATGCCCTAATAAAGTCAAAGGTTAAGAAAGGGAAGGGAAAATAACTCTTGTAATCTCTCAGGAAGAAGAGAGCCTAAAGGAAAATAGGTGAACAGACAAAGGGGCAGATAGGAAAAAGGAGAAATCAGATTTCAGTTGTGGAAGGTACCACTTATAAATGCACATATGGGATAAAAGAGATAATGTGTAATAGGATATTGTAGCCTTACAATGAGTATGACTGGCAGGGATTGATGCTGTCATACATAATACTGCCTCAAGACAAGGGAAATCAGCTCAAGGTGGGAGGACAGAGGGAGGAAACTGACATCTAGAAGAATGTAAGGGCACAGTCTCAAAGCAAATAGGAAAAAAAATTAACAAGTAGGGGACAAAGGTCAATAATGATTTGTACAATAAGATATACAGAAAGAATACTACACAGGGCAATAGCCCCTCTATCATCTATAAAAATTGGTATTTCCAAGAGTGAAACACAATAGACAAAAAGGCGATTTTGGGAAGATGTATAATAACAGAAACTGTTTAGAAGGAATAGAAAGGTAGCTTAAAATCTTTAATTTCATGAGAAATGAAGAGAATAAAGCACTATAGTACAAGGGCCATGAGTCAAAGAATAAAAGTCTAGCAGAGATAGAAAGGAAAGATAAATAATGAAGAGAACAAGGGAAAAAATTTGTTTTTAGAAACATGTATAGAAAATGAATTAAGAAACTAATAAAAAACCAAATTGAAGGAGAGGAAGGGGGATTTTATTTGACTACTTAACTGAGAGGGGAAAAAAAAGACAGGAAGAATTAAATAACTGGATAAAAATAAAGAGAAATGAACAAAATGAAACAAAGCTCCAAAACTAGGGAAAGTTATGACAGATGGGTGGGGTTGTCTTGAGTGTAAGGTGAAAACAGCCAGTGGGAATATGGTTAGCTTCAAATAGATTAAGCTAAAATAACTTAATATTTATAGTGGTGAAGAAGAAAATCCTAATTTGGAGAAAAAAATACAAGATAATATTATCAAAAAATGGAGGAAAATATTAACCCAACTCTCAACTTTAAATGTGAAGGATTAAATGATACAATAAAATGAAAGAGAATGACAGTAAAGTAGGGTAATAAAACAAAACCCCATAGTCTCTTGCTCACAAGAAACACATTAAAAAAAAAAGACATACACAAAGTAAAAAATAAGCAACTGAAAAAAATTTATTATGCATTAGATCAATTAAAAAAAGCAGGAGCTACAATCCTGCTATTAGATAAAATAAAAACACTAAAAATACAAAAAAAGGATAACTATAAACAGAAAATATCAATATTAAACTTATATGTTCTAAATGCCTTAGCACTTAAACTCACAAAGGAAACATTAACTGAACAACAAAAATACATACATGGCAACATAATAATTGTAGGAGATTTCAATGTCCTTCTCTTGGTTTTGGATAAGTTTAACAGAAAGATGAATAAAAGGGCAAATATAGACTTGAACAAAACATTGTAGGAAAACCAGTTTGGCTCTAAATTTATGATCCCATTCAGGAAATGTCTACTTCTTCCCCTTTGGTTCAAAGTATCAAAGGATTTAGACAAAAATCTATTATATTTTTAAAGTGAAATGGAAATTTCAATGTAGATTTTACACACGCACACACATACTATATTAGACAAATATTCATAAGTCTAATAAACTAAATAAGAAATTTAAAAATCTGAATATGATTTTAGAAGAGTCAGATATGATAGATTTCTGGCAATTAGCTAATACGAATCAAAGCAGTATAAGTATTCTCAGCTGTGCATAGAACCTTTATAGAAAGTGACTATATTCAGGCATAAAAACTTCAAAAATAAATGCAAAAAGAGCAGAAATAATGACCTCATCCTTTGCTAACCACAACACAATATAAATAATATCAAACAAAAGAATTTTGTTAAAAATTATTTGGACAATAAATAATAACCCTAAGAAAATTCTTAAATTAAAGAACAAATCATTTTGAAAATACATTTCATAAAGAAAATTATAACAATGAGACAATATACCAACACTTTTGGGATGCAGACAAAGCAATTCATAGGGAAAATTTTATATCTCTAAACACTTTCATCAAGAAAAGAAGACAAGATTAATTGGACATATAATTTTTTTAAATCATTTTTGTAATTTATTTCATTCCTATTATAGAAGCTCATAGTTGTTTACCAATGTGGGCAATGTGAACTGAGAGCTGGAGTTCAAATCTGAGGACATATGTTCAAATTCAACTTCTGATTTTACACCACCTGTGTGACCCTGGACAAATCATTTATCCTTTTAGGTTCCCTGAGATTCCTTATCTTTTCATGCTTCTTGTATCTGAATGTCAAATTTTCTATTCAACTCTAGTTTTTTCAGCAAGAATGCTTAAAAGTCCTCTATTCCACTGAATGACCTTATTTTCCCCTGAAACATGATACTCAGTTTTACTGGGTAGGTGACTCTTGGTTTTAATCCCACCTCCTTTGACCTCCAGAATATCATATTCCAAGCCCTTCAATCCCTCAGTGTAGAAGCTGCCACATCCTGGGTTATTCTGATTGTGTTTCCACAATTTTCAAATTGTTTCTTCCTGGCTGCTTGTAATATTCTCTCCTTGATCTGGAAATTCCCTAACCTGGCTATAATATTCCTAGGAATTTTATTTTGGGGATCTTTTTCAGGAGGTGATCAGTGGATTCTTTCAACTTCTATTTTGCCCTCTGGTTCTAAAACATCAGGGCAGTTTCTTTGAGAACTTCCTGGAGGATGATTTCTAGGTTCTTACTTTGATCATGGCTTTCAGGTAGTCCAATAATTTTTAAATGATCTTTCCTGGATCTATTTTCCAAGTCGGTGGTTTTTCTAATGAGATATTTCACATTGCCTTCTATTCTTTCATTTGTTTGGATCTTTTTAACAGCATCTTGATTTCTCATAAATTCTCTAACTTCCATTTGCTCCAGTCTAATTCTGAAGCAATGATTCTCCTCATTGAGCTTTTGAGATTCTTTTTCCATCTGGCAAATTCAGCTTTTTAAAGCATTCTTCTCCTCATTGGCTTTTTGAGCCTCTTTTGCCATTTGAGTTAGTCTATTTTTTAAGGTGTTATTTTCCTCAGTCAGGCTGTTGACTCTCATTTCATAATTGTCTTGCATCGTTCTCATTTCTCTTCCCAATTTTTCCTCTACTTCTCTTATCTGCTTCTTAAGGTCCTCTATGGCCTGTAACCAGCTTGTATTTTCCTTTGAAGCTTTTGGTGCAGGAGTTCTGACTTCACTGTCTTCCTCCTGTTCCATGCTTTGCTCCTTTTTGTCCCCAAAATAGGAGTCTAATAGGAATCTTCTGTCTGCTTTGTTTCCTTTGCCCGGTCATGTCACCCCTCAGTCACTTGACCCCTGGGGTTTTTGCCACAGTAGGACTCTGCCACCAGACAGGGGAGCTTTCATCCCAAATGCTGGGATTTTCTCAGCGGTTGGAGGTATTAAATGGGTGCCCTCTCTGAGGTCTCCACACCTTCTGGAAAGCTGGACACTCACGCCAGGACCTCCACCCTAGACTGCAATCCAGATCCAAGAAGGTTAAAGCAAGAGTGATTACCCCTCAGACTGGTGCCTGGTCCCCCTACACTCTGCAGGCCAGGAGCTGAAGCTGCCACGTGGCGCTGGCTGGCTGTGCCTAAGGCTTCTTGCCCTCGGGGCAAAAGCCATGCACTCCCACTTACTGGGTCCCAAAGTCCAGACTGCACTGACCTCTCACTTTGCATCTATGTGTTGATAAATCTGGAAATGGCCATAGGTGCTGCTGATCTGGAGTCCCTCTTGCTGGTGACTGGTCAGGCCCGCCCTGGGGCTAAAGTCTTGGTTCCCAGAGCACTGCGCTGGCCGACTCCTGCCGGCCTGCCAGGCTGTCCTCAGCAGGAGGTTAGCTTCTCTGTGTCATTTTGTGGGTTCTGCAGCTCCAACGTTTGTTCAAAGTCCCCTTTTTACATGGATTGGGGAAGGTGGAAGCCAGAGCAGTGGGGAGGTCCTGCTTCTACTCCGCCATCTTGACCCATATAATTTTTTTAAAGCAACAAATAAAAAGTCCCACTAAATATAAAATTAAAAATCCCATTAAATGGTATAGGAATAAATAGAACTTTCCTACTAGAAAAAGCATCTAGCTGGGTATGGTGGAACACACCTTTAATTCCTGCTACAATAACGCTTTTAAAATGAACTACTGGGAGGGGTGGCTAGGTGGCACAGTGAATAGAGCACCGGCCCTGGAGTCAGGAGGACCTGGGTTCGGATACAGCCTCAGACACTTTAACACACACACAAAACTAGCCGTGTGACCTTGGGCAAGTCAACGCCAATTGCCTGCCCCCCCCCCTCCCCCAAAGGCCAAATCAACTACTGGGGGAGGCTGACACTGGTGGATTCCTGAGTTAAAAAATTTTGAGCTGTACTACAGCTAAAGTGCAGCTGAATATCTGAACTAGGTTTGTCACTAATAAACTGAGTTAAGGAAAGAAGAATCATCAGGCTGCCAACAAAGGGGTGAACCAACCCAGATTGGAAAAATGGGGCAGGTTAATACTTCCTTAACAATCAGGAATAGAACTGCATTCATGAAGGGCCATTGTATTTCCAGTCTGAGAGAGCTGTGGAGGCCTACTTGAAAAAAAAATAGTGTCTACTTAGCACTAAGAGCCTCATGTATAGTAGAAAAACACTTGAGACCTTTCCATTAAGATTAAGAGTAAAACAAGTAAATCCATTAACACTACTGCTATTTGAAAACTTTTTACAGAAATACACACCTAAATAACTGCAAAAATATTAATTATTCATGGTAAGGCCATACCAATGAAATAAAATGACAATTACACCTAAAATTAATTTATTTATTACTCAAAGCTACAGCAACTAAAGGATTTTACCTTAAAAAATATGAAGCAGCTCCAGATCTCAAACTAAACTACAAAGCAGAAATCATCAAAACTATTTAGCACTGGTTAAAAAAATAGAAAAGGTGATCAGTGGAACAGTTTAGGAATATAATACACCAATTTTAGGTTGTTGTTTAGTCATTTCAATTATGTGCCCCCCTTTTGGGGGGCGGGGTTTCTGGCAGAGATACTAAAATGATTTGCCATTTCCTTCTCTAGCTCTTTTTACAGATGAGGAAACTGAGGTAAACAGGGTTAAGTGACATGCCCTGGGTGACACAAATAGTTAAGTTGTAGAAAGTCTGAGGCCAGATTTGAACTCAGGAATATGAGTCTCCCAGACTCCAGGCCAGGCACTCTATCCACTGTTCCACCTAGCTACCCTAATTATTTTTAACAATGACTATCTTCATGCCTTTAAGGTAGCTCAAGGAAGGGCATAACGGAGAGGCTAGAACTTCAATGATAACAAAAAGGTAGGTGAGATGACTTGCAAACCCTTCTCTTTCTGTTTCATCTATACTTAACAGGATTCATAGTTCAGGGACAATAAGTATAGGAAGTAATGATATAAATCATGAAATCCTGACAGAGAAAGGAAGAAGCTGAGATAGAGGAGCTCAGACACAGAAGCAGGAAACATACAGATTTATTTACATCTAAAAGACTGGAGAGAGAATAGGTAAGCCCAATCAAAATTTTATACATTCCTCAGGGCATCATAAAAGTGAATAGTATGACAATAGGAGGGATGAGTCAAATCTGATGCTAGGTAAAGAGGAAAGAAAGAATTATATAAAAACCCTGAAGAATTATATTCAATTATATGGAACTGAAAGACAGAAGAAAGGGACAAAGGAAAACTGAGCTGATTCGGTTTCTCAACCTCAGGACTTCAAGTATTCTAAGCAAGAAGAATTCACCTAAACTTAACCTATTTCTCTGTAGGATCCAGAAGAGAGCTGAGATACCAAAAAAGAGGATTTTTGTTTAATCTCAAGATACAAAATTTTCCACTTCCATAAAAGAAACATTTCTAAAAAGTGTTGCAAACAATATATACATTTGTTTTCTCCCTTCCCCATCACTAGAATTAGTAATTACCAGGAGGCTCAGAAAGGCAAATGACTTGTCCAAAACTACATTACTTACTGATAGAACTAGGATAAGAAAACATTTCCCCTGAAAATATGTATCAAGCTGTCAGTAAACAACACTTTTTAAAGTGCCTTCTATATACTAGTTAACTGAGCTAGGTATTTGGAATACAAACATAATATTCTGATAATTTTGTTTTCCACTTTTTAAAATTAGTAACATATTGATTTTAATCAAAAGATTAAAAAACAGAATATAAAGGTAACTGCTATAAGAAACAAACAACCAACTGATCTAGAAAAGAATTATTACAGGAGAGATAATGGAAGAATGATCAGACTACCTGAAAGTATCAATAAAAAAACTCCCTAAACCCATATGCCATATTTCAAAAAACCATAAATGAAAACTGCCTGTACATATTAAAATAGGCAAAAATGAAACTGGAAAGAATTCACTGGTTCTGAAAGAAATCTGAAAATGGAAATTCTCAGGGATATCATAACCAAAATCCAGAGCTACCAAGTCAAAACAAAACAAACAAAACCCACAGAAAGAAACTAAGGAATCACAGTCAGGATGACACAAGACATGGTTCCTTCTACCATAAACTAGAAAAGAGTTTAGAATACTGTATTCCAAAAGGGTTTTCCTGAAGTAGCTACATCAATATTGGGCAAACTGACTTCTGGTAAGGACAATTTTTTGCAAGGAAGTCCAAGGCCTATATATTTCCTTCTATCTCTCTTCTGAGCCCAATCTTCCATCATGAATTGTTTATGGAACATTTTGAACTGAATATGCTATAGCTACATTAAACTCAGCATAGCCAAAATAGAACTATTTTCCCACTCAAGTCCTCTTTCAAACTTCCTTATTACTTGTGATGGTACCATTATCCTAGTCACCTAAGTTTACAATCTCTGCAGTTTTCAACTTACCATATACGAGCGATTATCAGATCTAGTTGTTTCTATTTCTACATCTCTTGCTTAATGTTCTCTGCTCTCCATTCACATAGACACTACTCCTAGGTACTTCTTACCTGGACTACTGTATTGGCCAGAAACCCTAAGGGTCTTCCCCTCCTGGATGTTTATTTTATTTTTTAATTAAAAGAGGCCATTCTTTGCCCCATTTTTTAAAGCCTTAACCACTGAATGGGTACTGCCTCAGTCAAACTGAGACCTGTTAAAGACCTTAGCTTGAAAAGGTCAAGTCTCCCACTGCACCTCAGGCCATCTCCACTTGTCCTAATCCATATCTGGCCACTGGACCCAGATGGCTCTAAAAGAGAAAGTGTGGCTGGTGACTTTGCACAGCCCTCTCTTACCTAAATCCAATTCACTTGCATTTCTTGGCATCACCTACCTGATGTCACGGCCCTCTTCTAGAATGAAAGACAAACAACAACTGCAACATACTTCTAATTGCTCTCCTTTTCTCAAATCTCTCCACATTTCAATTTAACTTTTGCGTATCTGCAAACATGGTTCTCCTAAAGCATGGGTCAAATCATGTGACACACATACACCTTTCCACTGAATAAATTCCAGTGGATCCCTATTAAACTCATAATCAAACAAAACTCCGCTCTTTGGCATTTGTATCTTTTCACAATTCGGTCACTTTTTGTATCAAGTAGGATCAAATTACCTAATCGAAGTTCTTTGCAAATCTTAAAGTGTTATATAAATGCTAGTCATTATTATTAGCTTTCTAGTCTTCTTACATATTACACATACTGACAAACTGCAACACAATGGTCTACTTGCTGTTGGACACACCTGATGATCTGTTTCCCATCTCTATGCCCTTGCATTCACTGTTCCCCACACATAAATGTACTCTTCTCACCTCTGCCTCTTATAATTAGAGGGTGGAACATTAAACATTAAACTCTGCCTTCCTTTAGAGAGGGTTCACAAGTTTTCCAGTAACTCCATTTTCCATTGGCATCTCTTGCTTGGCTTCAAGTCCATGGAATACCATACTGGGTACTGCCTGATGGCTACCTCCCTCCTTCCCTTTTCAGCTTCCTTTTGTATATTTTCCCCCATCAGAAAGTAAGCTCCTTGGGGGGTGGGGGTGTGTGTGTGAACGGGGACTGTTTTTTTTTTTCTTTCGCACTTGTATTTTCTTATATTGTATCCAGCCTTTTGCACAGTGTCTGGCACAGAGCAGGCACTTAATAAATGCTTACTGAATTAAGAGGAGTTAAACAAACTCTCCCAAAGGAAAAAAAAAACCAGGCCTAGATGGACTTAAAAATAAATCCTATTAAACATTTAAAGAACAATTAATTCCAATACTACATAAACTAGGAAAAAGAGGAAAAGAAGGGGTTGTCCTACCTAGTTCTTTCTATGATACAAATGTGGTCTCAATTCCTAATCTGAGGGAATCAAAACCAAGAAAGAAAACTATGGAATAATATCTCTAAGGAATATTCAAGCAAAATTATAAATAAAATATCAGAAAGTACACTACAGCAACATATGACAAAGATTATACACTATGACCAGGATGATTTTATACCAGGAATACTCCAGTTAAGTATGAGGAAAACTAGAAACATATTTTACTGTATTAATAGTACAAACAACAAAAATCATAAAATTGAGTCAAGAGATGCAGTAAAAGCTTTTTACAACATACAATACCCATTCCTATTAAAATTACTTGAAAGGGGTGGCTAGGTGGCACAGTGAATAGAGTACTGGCCCTGGAGTCAGGAGGACCTGAGTTTAAATCCGGCTTCAGACACTTAACACAAAAACTAGCTGTGTGATCTTGGGCAAGTCACTTAACCCCAACTCCCCCTCCAAAAAGCAAAGTAAATAAATAAATACATAAAATTTCTTGGAAAGAATAGGAATAAATCTAAAACCAAGAGCTAAGATTATCTATAATGGAGATAAATTAGAAATCTTTCCAATGAGCTCAGGAATAAAATGAAGATGTCCATTATCATAATTACTATTCATTACAGTGCTAGGAATGCTAACTACAGCAATAATACAAGAAAAAGAAATTGAAAAAAAAAAGCATAGGCAAAGAGGAAATAAAATGAGTGCTTTTTGCAGATGATATGATGGTTTAAGAGAACCTCAGAGAGTCAACTAAAAAACTTATTTAAGTAGGTAGAGCCAAGATGGCAGAGTAAAAGCAGGAACCTTCTTGAGTTCTTGCCCCAACCACCTCCAAATACCTATAAAAATGACTCTAAACAAATTTTAGAGCTACAGAACCCATAAAATGAAAGTGAAACACATCTCCAGCTGAAGAAAGCCTGGCAGGCCAACAAGAAGTGTCTATCGCACCAGGCTGGAAGCAGATCACAGCCCCACAAAGGCCATGACAGCACAGACCAGGCCAAAGAAAACCTCAGGAGACTGAATCACTGGCAGCTCCGGTGGTTTCTAGACTTCTCAATGCGCAAACGCCAAAGACAAAGTAAAAGGTCAGTGCAGAAACTCTGCTGGACCTGGGAAAGAGAAGAGCATGGTCCAGCCCCAGTCTTGGGGCAGCAGAGGTGGTGGAGGAACTGGTAGCAGCAGTGGCAGTGGCTGCTTCCAGAGCTCCAGGCCCACACCGACAGTGGGGGGATCAAGTAGCTGATCAGAGGGCAATTGCAGGGATCTTTTTACTGGCACGGAGGCAGGATTCTCTTGCTTTGCCCTGCTTGGATCTAGGTCATAGTCTTCGGTGGCAGTCCTGGAGTGAGGAGGAGCACTGGTGTGGCAGAGCCTGTGGCAGCTGTGGAGAAGGCGTCTTCCTCATGCTTGTGAGGCAGAAAAGAGTGCTTGCAGTCACTCAAAGACCAGACCACAAGCCAGGAGAGGAGTAAACACCTCTCCTTTGATTACATCACCTTAGAAGAACTAGAAATTTACAGGTGGCTAGAAGTAGCTCTGACAACAGCTGTGTAAAATCCCAGAAATTTAAGACAGAGCATTCCCAGTCTGGAAGCTGAGTCCTACTGTGGCAAAGAGTTCAAAAGTCAAGTAACTGGCTGGGAAAATTAGCAAATAGAGGGGAAAAAAAAAGACTATAGAATCTTTCTTCAGTGACAAAAGAAGAACAAAACATACAACCAGAAAAAGACAACAAAGTCAAAACTCCTGAATCAAAAGACTTCGAGAAAAATACGAATGGCTTGCAGGCCATGGAGGAGCTCAAGAAGGATTTTGAAAATCAAGTAAGAGAAGTAGAGGAAAAATTGGGAAGAGAAATGAGAGTTATGCATGAAAATCATGAAAAATGAATCAACAGCCCGCTAAAGGAGACCCCCCCAAAATACTGAAGAAAATAACACCTTAAAAACAGACTAACTCAAATGGCAAAAGAGGTTCAAAAAGCCAAAGAGGAGAAAGCTTAAAAAGCAAATTGGCCAAATGGAAAAGGAGATCCAAAAGCTCACCAAAGAAAATAATTCCTTAAAAATTAGAATGGAGCAAATGGAAGCTCATCACTTTGAGAAATCAAGATATTATAAAACAGATCCAAAAGAATGAAAAAATAGAAAACAATGCAAGATATTCGAATGAAAAAACATCTGACCTGGAAAATAGATCCAGGAGAGATAATTTAAAAATTATTGGACTGCCTAAAAGCCTTGATCAAAAAAAGGGCCTACATATCATCTTTCAAGAAATTAACAAGGAAAACTGCCCTGATTCTAGAACCAGAGGAGAAAATAGAAATTGAAAGAATCTAGCAATCACCTCTTGAAAAAGATCCCCAAAAGAAAACTCCTGGGATTATAGCTAAATTCCAGAGTTCCCAGAAGGCAACCTTCCTAGTCTATAGGTGAACCTAACTTCTCAAGTCCCTTTTAATTTTTTAAATTGAGACAATATTTGCCCTTTTCCATTTCTGTAGAGCCTCTCGTATTCTGCATGCTCTTTCAAATACCCCTTCCAGTGATCTTTTTACTATGCCAGAATGCAGTTCATCAAGGTTAAATGACTTGAATTTACAAAAAAATAATTAGATGACCTCTTACTATCTCTTTACATATCCTGGGAATCAAATCCCTGTCATTTCTACTGCAGCTATTATTTTCTTTGGGAGAAATATCAGAAGCAAAACAAGACCTAAGAATCTCTGTGTTCTCACTACTGTCAATTCCCATCCTCTATTTACCCCAAGCTGCGGTCCTTTTCCTTCTCATAAACATCTCTTTCACCTAATATAACAAAAACGTATCACACGGACACACACACAGACCTCCCCCCACACACTTTCTGTCTCTCTCTCACACATGCATAAACTCCAGAACAGGCATTTTGGCTGGCTGCTCCAACAATGGGATGATAATAACCTATCATTTCATGTATGTTCATGTGCATAACTGATGTAGTTTAAAAAGCATGACATTAAGCCTCCAGTAAATGTCATAAAGAATGACCACACAAACTGTCTTTTGAATAGCATAAACTGATAATCTTGCTTAATTACTCACATACAAGTCAAAGACCCAAGGGATCAAACCCTTCTCTTCAGAAGTAGAAAAGTTGCCATAGCTAAAGGTTGTAAATGAATCACAACAATATCTAGGAAGCTGTTCTGATGGCAGCATTTCTTTTGTTCTGTTTTTTAGTGTTTACTGATGTGCTTCAAAAAACAAAACAAAACACTGTTACTACCCAATGACTCTTTCCCTCTCCCAGAGAGAAATACAGTTCCAGAAATAAGTACAGTAAAGTAAAACAAATCATTGGAATCATTTGTAGTAAACAGTAGATCTATAAAGGCAAGCTTATGTATAAAGTCTAACAGTGGGATAAAGTATCTACTACCAACTCTGGTAGCACAGAGGTCAACTGATATCTGGTTGTGGTTTCGCAACTTATACTATCTTTGAAATTAATTAATCTGTGTAACTATGGATTTGATACTTACATAGCTAGCATTAAAAATATGGAAAAAGAGATGAATAATATCAATATTAAATACTGATAAATGAGTTAGGAGAGGTCTGGTGGATCCAATCCAGGGTTACATGTGACACATCAGTACCAGGTGGAATTAGACAACACAAACAGTTAAAATAAAAAGACCTCATCAAATAGACAAATGACATATTCTTGACAATCCCTGAATTTCAGTTTCCTAATACAGAATGTCCTGGAATCCTGCTGAAATAACTGGTATTCATGCTTGTCTTAGCCTCTTAAATCTTGGTGCACCAAAGATAAAATGGTATCAATTTAATCTGAATTCTGGTCTCCACTTAATCTTCCCAAAGTAGAAATTACTTTCTTTCCCCACTAAAGGTTTACCTAATGAGGAGTTGCCCTTATTTGGGCAAGAACTGATACTAGTGCTATATACCTTTGAGTATAGGGATCTTCCATAGAAGATAGTGACAAAAGTCATACTTTTAATACTTTTATATAAATATATAGTGCTTTTAATAAACTTTTATACTTTTTAAACTTTTAAATATACTTTTAAACATTACTATACATGTTAAATGTAAATTGATTAAGTACAGATAAAAGTTTACATTTAGAGTGAGAATGTAATGGACCAAATATTACTCTCCACATGAACTTGTTCTATGTTACAGAATGCTGGAATACCTGTTGCTTGGTCCTGGGTGTTGGTTGCTTTTGCTTAGCTTTCACTTTTTCTCCCTTCCAGTCTAAACTTCTAGAGAAATATTCAACAAAACAAATAATGGTTTTGAAAGAAAAAGAGGAAAAAAAGACTAAAAAAATAAACAAAATTAATCAATACAGACACACCTCATTTTACTGTGCTTTATTTTATTGCACTTCAAAGATACCATATTGGTTTGGTTTTTTACAAATTTACAAATTGAAGATTTGTGGCAACCTTGTGTTGAGCAAGTCTATAGATGCCATTTTCCCAACAGCATGTGCTCACGTTTCTGTGTCACACTGTGGTAATTCTCACAATATTTTAAACTTTTCCATTATTATTATATCTATTATGATGATCTGTGATCAGTGATCTTTGATATTACTATTGTAATTGTTCTGAAGTGTCATGAACCGCACCCAGATAACACAGTGAACTTAACTGGTAAATGTGGTGTGTGTTCTGACTGCTCTACTGATTGGCCATTTCCCCATTTTCTCCCTCTCTTGAGGCCTCCATATTCTCTGAGACACAACAATATTAAATCAATTCAATTAATAACTGTACACTAACTCTTGAGTGTTCAAGTGAAAGGAAGAGTCAATCAATGGGGCAAATTTCATTATTGTCTTATTTCAAGAAATTGCCACAGCCATCCCAACCTTCAGTAACCACCACCCTGATTTGGTCAGTAGCTACCAAAATAGAGGCGAGAACCTATACCAGCAGAACTTGCTAAAGGCTCAGAAGATGGTTAGTGTTTTTAGTAATAAAGTGTTTTTAAATTAAGGTATGTATGTTGATTTTCTTAAGACATAATATTATTGCTCACTTAATAAATTACAGTATAGTGTAAACATAACTTATATATGTACTGGAAACCCCCCAAATTCATGTAACTCACTTCATTGTTTGTTCATATATGTTTGACCACTTATCTTTTGAGGAGTGGCTTTTGGTCTTCTATATATACATCTTCTAGCCCTCTCTAAGAAATCTAATACAAAGATCTTCCCCCCCATTTATCTATTTTCCTTCTTATCCTAAGTGTGTTAATTTTATTTTTGCAGAAGCTTTGCAATTTCAAAGTCACTCTTATCATTTGTAATTGCTTTAATCTCTTATTTGGTAAAGTATATATTTGTTACCCACAGCTCTCAGAGGTATATGATGTGCTTTTCATTTAATTTATCTAATGTATTGATCTTCAATATTAAGATCACATAAAAATAAATAAATCCATTTTGAATTTATTGTAAAATATGGCATAGTGTTGGCTTAATATCTCCCAAAATATTTTCCAGTTTTCCCAAGAGCTTTTTTTTCAAATACGAAATTTTTTCTGAAGTAGTTTATGTTTTCTGTTTTATCAAATATTAGGTTACTAAGTTACATTATCTACCTAGTCTGTACCACTGAGCTACTTCTCTACTTTTAAACCAATGTCCAATGGTTTTAATGATTGATACTTATAGTATAAGGTATTCCTCAGAAAGTGCTATTCCCTATTCGTCCTTACCTTTTTCCATTATTTCCTTTGATATTATAGATCTTTTGTTTTGCCAAATGAATTTTATTATTTTATTTACTTCTGTAAAATATTCTTTAAGTAGTTTGATTGGTGAAGTAAACTGCAAATCAACTCTGATCATATTGTCATATTTATTGTACTGGCATGGCCTAGTAACAAGCTATTCCTCCAGCTATTTAAGTTGTTCTTTATTTCTTAGTGAACACTTTGTAAATAAACCTATAAGTATCTTATGTGCTCCGGTAAATTGCTCCCCATATTTTGGAAACATGGAATGAGATTCTCCTTCTTATTATTACCTCTTATATTTTGTTGCTTTTGTTATTGCCATTTGTTGCTGTACATAAACCATCATATCATCAGCAAACAGGAATAGTTTTATCTCCTTTTTACCTATAGTTATACTTTTAATTTCTTTTTCATTTTAGGACTACTGCCAACGTTTCTAGAAACACGAAACAATAACAAGAGGAATAGGTATCCTTACTGTACCCCTGTACTTACTGTGTAAGGTTCTATTGCATCCCCGTGTATATAATGATTGCTTTTGGGTTTAGAGAGATATTTAAGATATTTTTTAAAAGTCCTTATATACTTTGCAGATTTCATTTTTGACAAAAGTGAGTGTTTTTGTTTATCAAGGGCTTTTTCTGCAATTATTAGATAAACAAGTGGGTTAGGGAAGTTCTGGCTTTGAATATTATTAATTATGTTGTTTTCCTAATGTTAATCTTCATATCCCTTTATATTTATAATCTTTATATCTTTGTAATCTTATAAATAACCTTATATATAATATATAATTATATAACATAAAATATATACTAAATATATGAATTTATAATCTTTTAAAACTTATAATCTTTATAAATCCAACTTGGTCATAATGGATGATTTCTTGGATGAATTGTTGTAGTATTTTTTTTACAAGATTTTACTTAAAAATTTTAAATCAACATAAATGATAAAAGTTTACAGGTCTCCAGTGTATTATTTTATATTAGGGCTATATTTGTCTCATAAAAATGAATTTAGTATAATACTCAATTCTAGAGAATAATTTGTGTAGTACTAGAATAAACTTTAAAAAAGTTACATCAAATTCTCTGTCATGATCAAGAGTTCCACCCCCCTGGCCTTGGAAATTCCTTTAAGGCTAGTTCTGTTGTCTTTTCCAGGACTGGATTATTTAAGACCTCTATCTGCCCTTTTGTTAATTTTTGTATTTTATATTTTTTAAGCCATTCCACTATTGTTTTTTGCATTCTCAGTTTTGTTAGCATATAATTATCTCTTCAGAACTAGCAAATTTTTGCCAATTTTTAATTCTTCTGATTTTGTTGTAATTTCCCTTTATTTGTTATATTATTGATTTGATTTTTAAAACTTTTCTTTTTATTCAAGTTGGCTGAAAGTTGATCAATTGTGTTAGTCTTTTCATTGAGCTAGCTTTTAATTTTTATCACTTCTTTAGCTTTTTTTTGGTATCTAATTTGTTTCTCCAAGTTTTAATATCTCCTCTTTTGTGCTTACGGACATAAATTTCTCCCAAGGACTGTATTAGCATCCCAGAAATTCTGGTTTATCATTTCATCATTATAATGTGCTTTTACATATTTCTATGATTTGTTCTTTGACCCCCTCGTTATTTAGGATTTTGTTGTTAAGTCTACAGATTGGTCTGTGTCTTTTACCTATGGTCCTTGAACTGATTAATATTTTTATTGCACTACGATCTGACTTATTAACATTTGTTTGTAATATCTCTGTACTCTAATACATGGTCACTTTTTAAAATAAAGGTTCCTTGTGGTTTTGAGAAATATTCTTATTTGGCAGAAACCCCATTTAGAAAATATTTTAAATCTTTTGTCTCTATTTACTCTAGCAATTTGTTCAATTCTATATTTTCCCTTTTGTTGACTTTCATAACTGTTGAAAATTGGAAGAGGGTTGTTAAAGTCTCCTTTTATTGTTACATTATTCTCTAAGTCTTCTTAAAATTCAGTTAATTTTTCCTTTATGATTTTGCATACTTGTATGCTCTCTGGAGCATACAAGCTAAATATTATTATTGCTATATCTATGGTTCCTTTCAACAACTGCAGTTTTTAAAAATCTTTTTATGTTGTTAATTTTGTTTTTTCTTTATTAGATAGCACAATAGCAATTTCTGTTTTTTTGAATTCACCTGATGCAAACTAAATTTTGTTCCAGGATGTCATTTTTATTCTGTGTACACAACATTTTTGTAAAAGTGTATTGCTTGGAAGCAACAGATTGTAGGGATGTTGTTGGTTTTTTTTTTGTTTGTTTAGATTTAATATGTCACTTTTTTATTTAATTAGATTATTTAATCCATTCATGTTTAAAGTTATAAACGTTAGTTTTATGTTTTCCTATATTTGTCTCTAATAATTGTTTTCTTTCAAACTGAGCCTTTTTGTTCTTTTTCCTCTGTAAAGATAGCATGTTATCTCTTCACTTTTTTTTTTTTTTTTGCTTAATCTACCTTAAGGGAACCCTGTTCCCACAGCCAAATTCTCCTCACCCTGAACTCCCTCCCCCATTTGTCACCTCTTTCACTAATTTTTGAATTTTAATTATTATACTAATTCAGTTTTCTTTCTTCTATCTTTATATGCAATTCTTCTCCCTTTCCCCTAATTTAAGTAGTTAAGTAAAATCCCCTTTCTTCTCCTCCCCTTCAACTTTTTTGGTCTTGTTAGGCTTTAGCAAATTTTCTGCATCCTCTTGTGTCTCAGAATGTGTGATTGATTCATTACTCTATTCTCCATCCTGCCCAACATCATTCCTCTACCCCCCTGCCCCCAACCATCATTTGCTATGAATCTTTACTCTCAGTTCATGCTTTACCACCTTTCTGATGATCAGCAGGCCCCATGAGCTCTGATCCTGAGTGAGGATGCTGTCTATAGAGGCAAAAGACTCCTAACAAGTAGGCACCAAATTCTGGCAGATTACAGTCATTAAAATCCCAATGTCCTACTTACACAATACTTTCCTTCCCCACCACCCACAAGGGTTCTCCAACAGTGTTCCCTACCACCAGTGAATTGAGATTTTCTTTTTCTCTCAGTTAAGATCTTTCCCTTTACTACCTCACCTATTCTCACATATATAGCTCTTAAGAGAACACCAGAGTTATTTTTCCTTCATTTTTTACCAGTGACATGATTATAGTACATCACGAAATTCTTGTCTTCTTCCTTCCCTCTCTTTTTTATACACTCATACATTCTGCCCTTCAGACCCACAGAGAAATACTGATTCACCTGGAGGTGATGGGATGTAGTGAGTTTTAGTCCATGAAATTTCAGGTCTGTTATTCCAACCATTTGTTCAATTTATGGTCCACTTTCACCCTTTTCTCTTTATGTACTTTTAGGAAGAAATTTCTTAGTGGTTCTTGTAACTTTTAACCCCAGAGGTATTTTTCTATTTATGTTTTTTCCCCTTTTTTGGAAGAGGGGAATTTATTACTTGTACTTTCTTTGATTGTTGTCATTCTTGTGTTTCTATCACACGAGTTACTTGCAAAGCAAATAATTTGTTAGTGTCTGGCATTTTATTTATTTTAAAAATCTTTCAGGGGGTAGAAGCCAAAGCTTGGTGAGCTCCCGCTCCAATCACTTCCAATACATGTAAAAAAATGATGCTAAACAAACTTTAGAGCTACAGAACCCATAAAGTGACAGAGAGAAACAAATCTCCCGCTGAAGGCAGCCTGGCAGGCTGACGGGAAGGGGCTAGAGCATTGAACTGGGAAGCGAGCACAGTCTCAAGTGAGCCGCGCAGTTCTGGCACCAACTTGGCCCTGACCAGCGGTGGCCAGAGCAGACTTCAGGAGAGTGAATCACTAGCAGCTGTGGTGGTTTACAGACTTCTCACCCCATAAATACCAAAGACAAAGTAAAAGGTCAGTGTGGAACTCATTGGGACAGGTGGGGATCAGAAGAGCACAGTCTGGCCCCTGCCCCGGGGGTGAGAAGCAGCGGCTGCGCCCGTGGCTGCCTCAGAAGCTACTGGCCTGCAGATTGTAGGGGGACCAAGTGACCATTCGGAGAGTAATCGCTCTTTCTTTAACCCATTTGGATCTGGATCATGGTCTTGGGTGGTGGTTTTGGGGTGTGTGGCCAGTGAACCAGAGCTTGTGGGGGTTGTAGAGACTGCACTCTCCTAATAGCTCTGGCAGCTGCAAAACCCCCAGCTATTTGGGACAAAGCTTTCTTGATTCTGGAAGCAGAGTTCTACTGTGGCAAAGAGCTTAAAAGTCAAGTAATTGGCTGGTAACATGAGCAAGCAAAGGAAGCACAAACAGACCACAGAATCCTTTTTTGGGGACAAAAAGGATCAATACATGGAGCAGGATGAAGATAAAGAAGTCAGAACTCTTGCATGAAAAGCCTTCAAGAAAAATATTGAATTGGTTACAGGCCATGGAGGTAATAAGGATTTTGAAAATCAAGTAAGAGAAGTGGAGGAAAAACCGGGAAGAGAAATGAGAATAATGCAAGAAAAATCATGAAAAACAAGTCAACAGCCTGCTAAAGTAGATGCAAAAATACATTGAAGAAAATAACACCTTAAAAAAACAGACTAACTCAAATGGCAAAAGAGGCCCTAAAAGCCAGTGAGGAGAAGACTTAAAAAGCTGAATCTGCCAGATGGAAAAGGAATTTCAAAAACTCACTGAAGAGAATAACTCCTTCAAAATTGGATTGGAGGAACTGGAAGCTAATGACTTTATGAGAAATCAAGATACTATAAAATAGATCCAAACAAATGAAAAAATAGAAGGCAATGTGAAATATCTCACTGGAAAAACCACTGACCTGGAAAATAGAACCAGGAGAGATAATTTAAAAATTACTGGATTACCTGAAAGCCATGATCAAAAAAAAGAGCCAAGAAACCATCTTGCAACGAATTATCAACCAAAATTGCCTTGATATTCTAGAACCAGAGGGCAAAGTAGAAATTAAAGAATTCACCTCTTAAAAAAGATCCAAAAAAGAAAACTCCTAGGAATATTATAGCCAAATTCCAGAGTTCTCAGGTCAAGGAGAAAATACTGCAAGCAGTCAGGAAGAAACAATTTGAGTACTGTGGAAGCACAGTCAGGATAACACAAGACCTAGCAGCTTCTACATTACAGGATCGAAGGGCTTGGAATATGATATTCTGCAAGTCAAAGCAGCGAGGACTAAAACCAAGAATCACCTACCCAGCAAAACTGAGTATAATGCTACAGGGGAAAATGGTAATTCAATGAAAGAGAGGATTTTCAAGCATTCTTGATGAAAAAACCAGAGCTGAACAGAAAATTTGACTTTCAAATACAAGAAGCAAGAGAGACATGAGAAGGTAAACAGGAAAAAGAAATAATAAGGAACTTACTAAAGTTGAACTATTTACATTCCTACATGGAAAAACGATAACTGTAATTCATAAGACTTTTCCAAGTATGAGGATAGTTGAAAGAAATATATATGTATTCATATATACGTATGTATAGGCAGGTGTATGTGTATATAAATATATATGTGAGTGTGGGCATATGTATCATGTATACAGACAGAGGGCACAGGATGAGGTGAATATGAAGGGATGATATTTAAAAACTAAAATTAAGAGGCAAGAGAGGAATTTATTGGGAGGAGAAAGGAGGAGATAGATTAGGGCAAAATATCTCATATAAAAGAGGCAAGAGAAAACTGTTACAACGGAGGGTAAGAAAAGGAAGGTGGAAGGGAATGGAACAACCTTATTCTCATTGAATTTGGCTTAAGGAGGGAATAAAAAACACACCCAATTGGGTATCTTACCCTACAGGAAAATAGGGGGGTAGGGGATAAGAGGAGGGATGATAGAAGGGAGGGCAGATTCAGGGAGAGGGTAGTTAGAAGCAAACATTTTTGAAAAGGGATAGGGTTAAAGGAGAAAATAGAATAAGTGGGGGACAGGACAGGATGGAGGGAAATATAATTAAATCTTTCACAATATAACTACTTTGTAAATGATTTGGGTAACTATACATGTACAACCTATACTGAATTGCTTATCTTCCCAGTGGTGGTGGGTAAGGAGAGAAGAAGGGAAAAAATCTGGAACTCAAAGTTTTAAAAACAAATGTTTAAAAAAATTGTTTTTTATATGCAACTGGGAAATAAGATATACAGGCACTGGGGTATATAAATCCATCTTGCCCTACTAGAAAGTTAGGGGGGTGATGGGGGGAGGATATAAGAGAGAACAGATTGGAGGAAGGGGTATTCAGTAAGCTTGCTATTTTGCATTGGGGGGTAGGGGAAAGATGGGGAGAAAAAATCATAACTCAGAATCTTGTGGAAATGAATGGTGAAAACTACAAATAAATAAATTTTTAAAAAATAAGAAAAAAATCTTTCAAATGATTATCCTTTGTTGATCAATCACATTTTAAAACTTAGGTTTAGGTTCAACTTTTCAGGATAATTGATGCTTTGGCTCAACTTTTGTCACTTTGGGTTGTATCTTGTTACTTTGCTTTTCCAAACACATTATTCCATTCCCTTATGTGGTTTTTGTTGGGTACAGATTAGCCCTGTGCCATTTGAATTTCTTTTCCTTGATATTTGAAGGTCTTCTGGTCACTTCCAGAACTTGCTCTTAGTCATTCAAACTTTTAACATTAACCAATATGTGTTTTGGAGTTTGTAGAATAGGTTTTTAATATCTTTTTCCTCTGGAAGAGAACTTTGTATCCTTTTAATGGATACTTTCTTTTCTATGTTGGGAAATTCTGGGTAATTTTCTTATATTATTTCGTGCATTATAAAAGTCAAGTTTAAAAATTTTTTAATTTTTATTTTTTTACTTTTCTTCTGGAAGATGTATCTTTAAGTGGTCTCTATGCATCCCTTATTTGATTTCAATGTATTTTTCCTGTATACAGATTCTTTCTTTTTTTTTCCTTTTTTTTTTTAAAGCAGTCGGGGTTAAGTAACTTGCTCAAGGTTACATGGCCAGTTATTTCTGGGTGTGGTGCTAAGTATCAGAGCCCAGATTCGATCCCCAGGTCATCCCGACACTGGAGCCGGTGCTCTTACTTGCTGAGCCACCTGGCCGCCCCTGGATTATTTCTTTTAATGTTGCAGTTTTTTGCTTGTCTTCTTTCAGAATGTCCTTAACTTTTGTGGTTTTGCATTTACCACCAGTCTTTCTTCTCTTGTGTTTCTTTAGAGGCAATCAAGTTTTTCTATTCTGTCAGCTTTTTGTGGGCAGGTCATAAATTCTACTGTCACAATTCTTGTTTCTCTCTTGAACTAAATGGAAACATCCTGCTAAGATACCAAGTTCTTTTCAAAATGCACAGGGTCCTCTACCTCCTCAGGTGCTGATTCATTTTCATTGAAATATTTATACAAAGATGTTTGGACTTATTAAGATGTCTTAAATGGTATCATCTCTTCTCTTATTAATGTCTTCCCTGTTGATTTATCTACTCGTGCCCAAAGTTTTTAAGTTACTTTTTTTTCTTCCTGAGATCTTTAAAGAAAATTTCAGTCATTTCTTGAAACCTTTCAATCTCCTATTGCTCACTTTCTGTATCCTCTTTGATGGTGGATTCCTCCAAAGGCTGGACCTCAAAACTGTCTCAGCCTCCTCACGCTGGGGATTCACTTTTTGTCAGCCATGGTGCCTGCCTCCTGTGATAGTAGTAGGTCCCACTGGACGGCAAACGCTTCAGTCCTCATGGAGACCTACTCCCCTCATATTCTGTCTTCTGCCCAAATACACACACACACACACACACACACACACACACACACACAATATACTCTATTCTTAATTTCTTTGGTTGAGCAGTACAGCTGTTGCCTCAGAGAACTCTTCTGCTTTCCTACACCTTTACCTCCTCTAAACCAGGTAAAGGAATGAGGGGTGGGGTGAAGAAATGGGTTTGCTGCTTACTGTCACAGAATAGTGTCATGGGGGCAGGGCCAGTGTGTGATGGCAGAGGCTGTATTAGCAGGAAAAGAATTTGCTAAGTGGATTCCACAGCATAAGTCCAGCCCTGCATGAGTCTAGGGAAGAGGGTGGTGGGTAAGCATGACAAGTATTAGCCTTTTTTGATGTTAGTTAATCATGCTGTTATTTCTAAAGGGTTCTTGATATCTAAGTCTGTGGAGAAAGCTGTAATTATTTTACCTCTTGTGTATTATTATTTTACAGCATTGTGAGAGGTCATGAGAATTACAGAAAAAGGTCATTTAGTCTTCTATCCTTTTGGTCATTTGACCTTTTTCTCATAAAAATTCCAGATTTTGGAGCAGAAAGGAACCCTAGAGGTCATTTAGCCTAACACTTCATTTTACAGTCAAGGAAACTATGTCCCACTGAGGATAAGTCACTTGTAAAGTCACAGGAATATTAAATGACAGAGACAGGACACAGAACTCAGATCCTCTGACTCTTTGTTGGAATGGAAGGCTCACTTGGCAGAAGTCAGGATGTAACCACAAATAACTGATGTTAATTTCAAAGGCAATTTCAAAACCCTTTTTAAAAAGTAAAATGAAATAAAATAAAGGGGAGCTTTTTTTTAGATTGAGAAACAAACCCACCTTTTAACAAAAATTTTTTGCTGCTCATTAAAAAACAAGACTTTCAAGCTGTAGCAATACTATATGAAAATTATAAAAATCTTTACTTGAATAGGGAAAAACTGCTCGGAAAGAGATTACCTTGTGAAAGATTGTGTCACTGAATAGATTACATTAATGCCATAAAGAATTCTCTCTAGCTTTATTTAATTCCACTGCTGGTGCTGGCTTGACAAGCACAGCAGGCTATGACTTATAATCTGAACATACTGGTTGGCACGCACCACAGCACATCTGGACTTTGTTAGACAACCTTTAGCTTTGTTTTCTTGTATTGGCCCTCCCTCTCTCTGAAAAAGCCTCCCCAATGACTTCTTTGCCATGAATGAGTCAGAGAGACAAACTACCCTGGTGAGGGGAAGGAAGGGAAGGAATAAATTGGGACCACATTAGATAATGATTCCCACTTTTTAAATCCCTTCCCCACCTCCACCTCATGATGGCAGTAGCCCCACATGAATGCCAACAACCAATCAAGATTCGGTTGTTCCATTTAATGGAAAGTCTACTCCAAGTTAATTCTGTGTTAGAATTCTGCAAGGAAATGGTCTCTAGATTGAGGCACATTCTTGCAATTCAAGTCTAGGAGCTTTAAATTAAAACAACATTGATGCCATATCCTCTTTCCAAAAGGCCTCTCCTTCATCCAAGCTTTAAATACATGCTCTTAGAGAAATTAAAGAACCAAAATGTCTTTGGCAGAACTCTCCTTCCTTTGCTCTCATATAAATCCAGATGTATTGTGAGTGGGTAGGATTGTGAAACCATGCATGGTAGAGAGGGAAAAAAAAAAGGACAATCTGGAGGAATCATCACAGTTTTTCTCAGAAATGCTCTATCTTCCTCCTTAAATGGACAATATTGTAGGATTTTGGGACATTCACATGTAGTAGGAATACATGAATTTAGAATTTACTGACAATTACCATATAATTAAATTTAGAATTTTGTGTGTAAATTGATTTGTTTCCTATCCAACTACAAAGTTCTTCTAGAAATCTTTTCTTCTTTCAAACTTCTCAATTACTCTCAAGGATATCACCTTCCAGTAACTCAGGTTCATGACATAGTAGTCATCTTTGACTCTTTACCCTCTCACTCCCTATATTTAATCTGTTTTCAATTCCTGCTGATTTTACTTTCATCACATATCTGGGATATGGCTTTTGACTCCTCTGACACTGTCACTTCTTTAATGCAGGGCCTTATTTCTTCATGCCTGTACTACTACAATATCCTGAAGTGAAGTCTCTCCCCATTCTGGTCCGCCTTACAGTCACGTGTCAAACTGATCTTCCTAATTCACAGATCTGACATTTTACCCCCACCAATCCCAATCAATAAATTTCTCTGGCTTCTTACCACCATCAGAACCAAATATTAAATACTCTGTTTGGCACTTAAAATTCTTTGTAACCTGGCCTAATCCTACCTTTCCGGTTTTATTACAATTTACAAACCCCCATGTACTCTGCAATATTTTGACAGGAACCTCCTTGAAGCTCTTTATCTAAGTTACTCCATCTCCCAACTCCGGGCATTTTCATTGGCTATTCCTCACACCTGGAATGTGCTACATCTTTATCTCTACCTCCTGTCTTGCAAGTTCCAGTTAAAATCCCATCTTCTCCAAGAAACCTTTCTTGATCTTCCTTAATGCCAGTATTTTCCCTCTGAGATCTTCTCCAGTATGTCCTGTATTTATACAAACATATATCCTATGTTTGTCCATAGGTGTCTGCATGTTGTCTCCACCGTGAGGCCGTGAGTTTTTTGAGAGCTAGGACTGTCTTTGGCATTTATTTGGCACAATACCTAGTACATAGTAGGTGCTTAATAAATATTTGTTGACTACTGGTTTGACATTACATACAAGAGTAGTTCAACTGTTATGCCTTGCTCTTACTTCATGAGAGCAACCTCCTTTCCTAGTCATCTTATTTTTTTTTGCTTTATAATGTCTTTTGTTCTTTATACCACAGTCACTTTCTGCAACTTGATTATCACCTCCCTCACCCATCAGAATTTACCTTCTTAGCAAAGAAAAACAGTGAAGCAAAATAGATACAAATAGGAAGCATATAATGACACTTTAAACTGCCCCCTAAAAACTAACAGAAATGCATAGC
Organism: Petaurus breviceps papuanus; assembly: GCF_028583685.1. Taxonomy (NCBI): domain Eukaryota; kingdom Metazoa; phylum Chordata; class Mammalia; order Diprotodontia; family Petauridae; genus Petaurus; species Petaurus breviceps. The sequence continues at coordinate 7,384,068 of NW_027185867.1, forward strand.
AAAAGAAATAGGCTTGATGTTTGTTGCACAACTTCCTAAACACTGATAGTTCTACTTTTTGCTAGAGATAATTTTATGATACTGAAATTTTCCTTGTACTTAAATGAGTCCTATGTGTTGTATTTGCCATTTTGTGGAAAAGGGACATCTTTGAGGACTCTTTTGGGCAAAGGTTATAGAATCATAAAGTAAATTTTTGAGCATATTTAATACTAGTCTGCAAAAAGGAAAAAAATAAATTTATATTGCAAACGTTCCATATATATTTAGGTAAATGTTAAATATTACACTGAAAAACACAACTATTTGATCACTGGTGCCCCCCTCCCCCTCCCCAATGGAAGAGAAAAAACTCCTCTGGAAAATGCTTTATGGCTCTGTCTAAATGCTTCAGGTGGAATGACACAGCCAACAAGAAAAAAAGTAACACAATTAGAAAAGGGTAGGGAATAACGAGAAAGAAGAGGACAGAGTACAAAGTGATGGTAGGAGAATGGTCTAAGGAGTGAACAAAACCAAAGGTGATCTAAGTTCTAACATTGTCCTTTAAAAAGAGTATCTTTTGGCCCTCTGATGCTTGCAGGTGAAAGGCTCTAGACAAACACTGGGCACAAACTTTTGGAAGGGATGGTGTTAGAGTTCGGTTAAATACTGCACATCCCTTTACCATTCCAGGATCTACCTAATCCTCAAGAACTATAAATCCTTTTACAATAAAGTCCTGTTCATGCTGAATTGCTGGACGTGGATCTTAATCTTTTTTTGTGTCTTGGACCTTTTCTGACAGTCCAATAACGATTTTGGACTACTTTGCAGAATAATGTTTTAAAATTCATAAAATAAAATACATAGGCTTACAAAGGCAGTCAATTATATTGGAATTCAGTGCAAAATATTATTGAAAAAAAGTTTATGGACCCCAGGTTAAGAGCCTTTGTTCTATAGTAAAAAGATAGGAGACCACCTTTTTTTTCCTCCTTAATCCAGCAGTAGCATAAAATGTATTGAGGTAGATACCTGGGATTTGTGGCCATGCTTCTCTAGAAAACTATATATCAGGTCCAGAGAAAAGAGATCTGTAATACAGATGAGCTCATTTACTTAGAAAGGGCAAGTTGGCATATGAGATTAGAAATGAACAAAGACAATATATGACACTTGAAATCAAAGGTAGGGGAGGGAGGGAAGGAGGGAGGAATGAAGGAAGGAAGGGAGGGAGGGAGGGAGAAAGGAAGGAAGGAAGGAAGGAAGGAAGGAAGGAAAGAAGAAAATATTTTGTGGTGAAATGTAGACAGAGCTCTAGAAGGTCCTTCCTAACTTGGTTCCCACTATCTCTTTAATAATCTTACCTGCTGATGGGGTGGTTAGGTGGTGCAGTGAATAGAGCACCAGCCCTGGAGTCAGGAGGACCTGAGTTCAAATCCAGCCTCAGACACTTAACACTTACTAGCTGTGTGACCTTAGGCAAGTCACTTAACCCCAACTGCCCTGTCTTTCCCCCTCCAAAAAAATCATACCTGCTGTTTCAGTTGCTGCACCAGACGATCCTTCTCACGTTTCAAAGCTGCTACCTCATCTTGGGTCTTCTTCTTGGAGGAGGAAAGCTCCAGAAGAGCTATGTTGGCATCTTTTTCACTGATGGCAGCAAGGAGAGCTTCCTGCCTGCAAAACAAAGTACAGAGGCTATTAATATTTTGAACAGCACAATTTTTTGCCCCCCCAAATCAATGTATCATTTGCAATGTTTGCAAAACTGTCATTTGAATGTGCTGGCCCTATTTTGCATCATATGCTAATCAAAATTTGTTCTGGATAAGTTAATCTCTATGAATCTGTGTTCCCAACACATATGCACTTACCAGTCACAGAAGTATGGAGTTTATTTCTAAGTGACCAAAGTAGTCTTCCTAGTATACAAAAAAAAGATCATGCTGCTTACTGCTCAAAACATCAATGGTTTTTTACTGCCTACCACATAGAGATCAAATTCCTTAGGTAGGCATTCAAGGTGCTCTACAATCTGCCTTCATCTATAAATTAAAATACTCTGCCTATGTCTATTATAGTCTGTCATAGAGATTTATTTGACGAACAATTATATAATACTTATTTGTATAATATATTTATTTATATATAACATGACTACCAAGTAGTCATTAAGGTTCTCCTCAAAAACCTCCCAAAAGGGGGAATCCACCACCTTCTAATGTAGCCAACTCTACTTCTAGACAACTCTCTCACAATTTTTTCCTGACACAAAGCTTAAATAAGCCTCAAGCACCTTCTAGAACTAATTAGATGGGGGAACTTCTCCTTTATCTTAGAAAACCTTAAAAATTTTTCTTGTTCACATGTTCTAACATGTATTATTTTTTATGTACATATCTTATTTCTTCCTATATCTACCTCACAAATTGTAAGCATCTTGAAGTCAGCACCTTTATTTTATTTTTTTCCTCTCCCCCAGTACTTAGTACTTTGCATATGTTAGGATTTAAATGAAATCATCTTTTCAAATAAAGTTGATATTTCTGTTTAAAAATATAAAGAACTAGCTTTCCTAACATACTTAAATGGTTAACAAAAACACATTATACCACAGATATAATGTCATAGAAATGATGTTTATGCATGCAAAGTAAACAATAGACCAGAAACAGACTCTCTTCCAAAAAATCTACTGCTGCTAGGTCTCATGCTCTAGATTATAATATTAATAACCACACAATTACCATCTTGGGCAAATAATATTAGAGGCGTGTTTTGGGCTGTAAAGATGAGTCTTGGTTATGATGAACTAAAGAATGTTATTCCATTTTCTAGGGTAATGTAATATCTGAAATGTCTGTAATGGATAAACTCATTTGTATTGAATTACACAGAAGCAGATAAAGATAACACATTGATGACATTAAGGCAGGTGTAGGGAACCTGCAACCTAAAAGCCAAATGTGGGCTTCTAGATCCTTGGGTATGACCTTTTGACTGAGTTCAAGCTATTTTTTTGGGGGTGGGGGATTTAAAAACTTTGAATTCCAGATTCTTTCCCTTCTTCCTTCATCACCTGCCCTTACTGGGAAGATAAGCAATTCAATCTAGGTTGTACATGCATAGTTACACAAAACATTCCATAATGGATATATTGTGAAAGACTGACTACATTTCCCTCCATGCTATCCCGCCACCCACTTGTTCTATTTTCTACTTTGACCCTGTCCCTTTTCAAAAGTGTGTGCTTCTAACTAACCTCCCCCCAAATCTGTCCTCCCTTCCATCATCCCGCCTCTTATCCCCTTCCCCCTACTTTCCTGTAGGGTAAGACATCCAATTTAGTGTGTATATTATTCCCTCCTTAAGCCAAATTCAATGAGAGTAAGGTTGACCCATTCCCTCTTGCCTCCCTGTTCTTCCCCTCTATTGTAAGTGTTTTTTCTTGCCTCTTTTATATGAGATAATTTATCCTATTCTGTTTCTCCTTAACTCCTCTCATTATATTTGTCTCTCACCTCTTAATTTTATAAAATATCAACCCTTCCTATTCAACTGATCCTGTGCCCTCTCTCTATGTATATCTGTACACATATATAGACACTCACATATGTATTCACACACATATACCCTCGTATATAGACATATATGTATGTATACATACATTTATATTCCCTTCAACTATGCTCATACTGAGAAAAATTCCATGTTGCAATTATTGTTTTTCCATGTAGGAATGTAAATAATTCAACTTTGATAAGTTCCTTATGATTTCTTTTCCCTGTTTACCTTCTCATACTTCTCTTGCTTCTTGTATCTGAATGTCAAATTTTCTATTCAGCTCTGGTTTTTTCATCAAGAATGCTTGAAAGTCCTCTATTTTATTGAATGACCATATTTTCCCCTGAAACATGATACTCAGTTTTTCTGGGTAGGTGACTCTTGGTTTTAATCTCAGCTCCTTTGACCTCTAGGAATATCATATTCCAAGCTCTTTGATCCCTCAATGCAGAAGCTGCCAGGTCCCGTGTTATCCTGATTGTGTTTCCACAATATTCAAATTGTGTCTTCTTGGCTGCTTGTAATATTTTCTCCTTGATCTGGGAACTCTAGAACTGGGCTATAATATTCCTAGGAATTTTCTTTTTGGGATCTTTTTCAAGAGGTGATTGGTGGATTCTTTCAATCTCCTTTGCCCTCTGGTTCTAAAACATCAGGGCAATTTTCCTTGAGAATTTCTTGAAGGATAATTTCTAGGTTCTTATTTTTTATGATGGCTGTCAGGTAGTCCAATAATTTTTAAATGATCTCTCCTGGATATATTTCCCAGGTCAGTGGTTTTCCCAACGAGATATTTCACATTGCCTTCTATTTTTTCATTTGTTTGGATCTGTTTTATGGTCTTTTTTTTTTTTAATTTTTAAGCAATCAGGGTTAAGTAACTTGCTCAAGGTTACACGGCCAGTTATTTCTGGGTGTGGTTTTAAGTATCTGACCCCAGATTTGATGCCCAGGTCATCCCAACATTGGAGCCAGTGCTCTTAGTTGCTGAGCCACCTGGCCACCCCTAAGCAATTGGGGTTAAGTAACTTGCTCAAGGTTACATGGCCAGGTGTTTCTTGGTGGGTGCTAAGTATCTGAGCCCAGATTTGATCCCCAGGTCATCCTGACACTGGAGCCGGTGCTCTTACTTGCTGTGCTACCTGGCCGCCCCCTGTTTGATAGTGTCTTGATTTCTCATAAAGTCACTAGCTTCCATTTGCTCCAATCTAATTCTGAAGGAATTATTCTCTTCAGCGAGCTCTTGAAATTCTTTTTCCATCTGGAAAATTCGTTTTATGTCATTCTTCTCCTCATTGGCTTTTGTCATTTGAGTTAGTCTGTTTTTTAAGCTGTTATTTATTTCAGTCAGGTTGTTGACTCTCTTTTTATGATTTTCTTGTATCATTCTCATTTCTCTTCCCATTTTTTCCTCCAGTTTTCTTACTTGGTTTTCAAAATTCTTCTTGAGCTCCTCTATGGCCTGTAACCAGTTCACCTTTTTCTTGGAAGTTCTGACTTCATTCTCTTCCTCCCATTCCATGCTTTGATCCTTTTTGTCCCCAAATAAGGAATCTAAAGTTGGATTGCTCTGCTTCCCTCATTTGCTCATGTTGCCACTCAATTACTTGACTTTTGAGCTTTTTGTCACAGTAGAATTCTGCTACCAGACAGGGGAGCTTTGTCCCAAATTGCTGGGGTTTTCACAGCTGCTGGAGCTTTTAGTTGGGTACCCTCTCTGAAACCTCCAAGGCTTTGGCACCTGGTAACACACCCTAGGACCTCCACCTAAGATGGCAATCTTGATTCAAGCAGGTTAAAGCAAGAGAAATTACTCCTCAGAATGGTTGCTTGGCCCCCTGTGATCTGTAGGCCAGGAGCTCTGAAGCAGCCACGCTGCCACACGGCTGCAACACCTCCACCACTTCTTCCTTTCTCGCCCTGTGGGCAGAGGCTGGATCACAGGCTTGGTCTCCCTGTTCCCTCAAAGTCCACATTGACCTTTTACTTTGTCTTTAGCATTGATGGATTGATAATTCTGGAAACTGCCACAGATGCTGGCAATCCACTCTCCTGAGGTCAGTTCCAGTCGCTGCTGGTTGGGGCCACCCTGAGGCTAAAACAAAGGGCTCATGCGGGGCTGGGCTTGGCTGCCAGCATACCGCGATGGACCATTCCTGCCGGCCTGCCAGGCTGCCTTTAGCAGGATATTTGTTTCTCTTTGTCATTTTGTGGGTTCTGTAGTCCTAAAGTTTGTTTAGAGTCTTATTTTATAGGTATTTGAAGGGGTTACTGGGGGAGCTTACAGAGTTTTCTTGCTTCTATGCCACCACCTTGGCTTTGCCCCCTGAGTTCAAGTTTTACAGAACAAATCCTTTTATTAAAGGGATTTGTTCTATGAAGCTTGGAGTCAATCAAAGAGCCGCACTTGAGGACCTAGAGGGCTACATGTGGCCAGTTCCCCACCCTGTATTAAGGTCTTAATCATATGACCTTATCGTATGACCTAATTGTAAGAAAATTATAGATGGTGAAGACATTAATGGGAAGCCCACAAGAGGGTCTCTTGTCTTCAATATAAAAGATGTTATATATCCTTTTACAATAAAGTCCTCTTTATGCCTGATGTTGCTGGACGTGAATATTAATCTTTTTTGTGTCCTGGACCTTTTCTGACAGTCCAGTGATGCCTTTGAAATACTTTTCATAAAAATTGATCTTTGATCAATAATCTGAAATAAATAAGAATTACCAATTCTTTCAAGCTCAAAGCATAATTTAACTGAGAAAATAAAGTGATACCTTTAGAGTAGGAAATGTAGACCATAAACTAATAGATTTAGGTGTAACTGGGCTTGAAAGGTTTAATTAGATTAAATCTTTTGGCAAAATTAACCATGTTATCTAATTATCTCTACCCACAAATCTGATTCCAGTGAAAGCATTCTGCAGCTGCTTGAGTAAACATGTAGTGTTGTACCAAGGTCCCAGGTAATCTCCAAAACTCATGTGGAAAAGTGCAAGAAAAAATTGTAATCAAGAGGTAAACAGAAGTTAGAAAAATATTATTTCTTCTTGAGTTATTAACACTAATCTTTCCTTCATTGATACAAATTCAAATCAAATAAAATGAGCATTTCCATATACAAAGTAGAAAAGAAAAGAGAATTTGGACATGATTGTCTATGAAACTGAGTCTCTGTCACATAAAGGATTTTCCTTTTAAGAAATTCAACATGCAACAACTTTCAAAGGATCTGGCTAATTTGTGTTTCTTTCTGACTTTCCTTCTGGTATCTTCTGTGCATTTAAAAAATACTTAAAGACCAGGAAATCCTATCATTAGTTCCCCTTTCCCAAAATCCCTGTAATATAAATAGTCTGGCAAAACAAAATTCTACCTTGAGCATGTCAAAAATGTATGTCTCATTATGCACCCTGAATCTACTTCTCTGTCTGGAAGTAGCTAGTACCATCATCAGTCCTTTGCAGTCATGGTTGGTCATTGTATTGATTAGAGTTATTAAGACTTTTAGAGTTTTTGTATTTACAACATTGTTGCATAAATTGTTGTCTTGGTTCTGCTCACTTTAAATTATATTAGTTCTTACAAGATTCCCATGGTTTTTCTGAAACTGTACCTTTCATCATTCCTAGTGGACAATAACATTCTATTCTACTCATATTTCATAGTTTAACAATTCTTGAGTTAATCAGCACCCCTTTATTTTTTAAAATTTTATTTTTTCAAAAATTAAATTATTTATTTTTAGTTTTCAACATTCACTTCCATAAGTTTTAAATTTTCTTCCTCTCCCTCCCCAAGGTGGCTTGCAATCTCATATGGGTTCTACACATATATTCCTATTAAACACATTTTTGTTTTGTTTTGCTTTTTGGAGGGAAAAGGCATGGCAATTGGGGTTAAGTGACTTGCCCAAGGTCACAAGGCTACGAAGTGTTATTTGTCTGAGGCCGGATTTGAACTCAGGTCCTCCTGACTTCAGGGTGGGTGCTCTATTTACTGTGCCACCTAGCCGCCCCTGTTAAACACATTTTCACATTAGTCATGTTGTATAGAAGAATTATAATGAATAGGAAAAACCATAAGAAAGGAAAAAAACCCAACAAAATAAAACAAAACAAAAAAATAGTCTGCTTCATTCTTCATTCTGATTCCATAGTTCTTTCTCTGGATGTGGATGGCATTTTCCATCATGTGTCCTTTGGAATTGTTTTAGGTCCTTGCATTGCTGAGAAGGGCTAAGTCTATAAAAATCAGTCCTTGTACACTATGACCGTTACTGTGGACAATGTTCTCCTGGTTCTACTCCCCTTACTCAGCATCCGTTCATATGAGACTTTCCAGGTTTCTCTGAAATCTGCCTGTTCATCATTTCTTATAGCAAAACAGTGTTGCATTCCATTCATATACCACAACTTGTTTATTCATTCCCCAATTGATGGGCATCCCCTCAATTTCTAGTTCTTGGCAAAAGAGCTGCCATAGATATTTTTGTATATGTGGGTCCTTTTCTCGTTTTTATTGTCTCTTTGGGATACAGACCTAGAGGTGGTATTGCTGGGTCAGAGGGTATGCACAATTTTATAGCCCTTTGGACATAGTTCCAAATGAGCATTCCTTCATTTTACAGTTCTTTTCTACCGCAAAAAAAGAGCTGCTATAAATTTGTTTTTGGGAATATGGGTCCTTTCCCTCTTTCTCTGAGGTAAAGGCCTAGTAGTATTATCATTAGGTTGAAGGGTATGCAGTTTAGTGACTTTTGGTGAGCAGTGAAAATTTGCTTCCCAGAATGGGTGAATCTATTCACAGCTCTACCAACACTGCATCATTGTACCTGTTATCCCACACTCCTCCAATAATTTTAATTTTTCTTTTTTAGTCATCCTGGCCAATCTGATGCATGGGAGGTGGAACCCTAAGTTGTTTTAACTTGCTTTTTTCAAATTATCAGTAAATCTGGAGCATTTTTTCATAAAGTCATCAATTCTTGGATTTCTTTTCCTGAAACTTTCATGATCATATCTTTCAACTGATTATCTACTGGGAAATGACTCTTGTTTATTGTATATTAATCAGTTCCTTACAGATCTTAGAAAAGAGACCTTTCTCAGAGTAACTTCCTGAAAAATTTTCCCCAGTTATCTGTATTCTTCTAATTTTAACTGTATTACTTTTGTGAAAAACTTTTAAATTTTATGTAATTAAAATGATCAATTTTATCTTTTGTCATTCTCATAATACTGTGGCCACAAACTTCTCCCTTATAGTGGTGAAAGCATTTCTTTCTTTGCTCTCCTAAATTCATTATTATGTGACTTTTTGTATCTATGCCACTTATGCATTTAGCATTCATTGTGGTATATGGTTTAAGACGTTCTAAATCTAATTTCTGTCAGACTGTTTTCCAGTTTTCCCAGCTGTTTTTGTCAAATAATGAGCCCTTGCTGCAGTAGCTGGGGTCTTTGGGTTTATTTAACACTGTTATTATGTTTGTTTCTGTTTGCTGTGTATCTAATCTGCTCCACTGATCAACATCTCTTATTTTTTTCCAGTACTAAATTGTTTCAATGGTTATTGCATTGCAGCATTCATTTCTGGTACTGCTAGCCAACCTTAACTCCCTATTTTTTTCATTGTTTCTCTTGAGAATCTTGACCTTTTAGTTAATCTTCATACTATGAAACTGATTCCTAGTGGCTTGTGAAGATTTTTTATGGTCCAGATTGAAAAAGGAAGCAAGACTCAATAAAGAAGAAAACAGAAGATACTAGCAAAATGGCCAGAACTGAAATGAATAGATTTAAAGATATTCTTTAATAGTAAAATTTTAAAGTCATCATTAAGAAGATGAATTTTGGAAAAAAAAAGATGAATTTGGCTCTATGAAAACTAGAAATCTATCCTAAACTTCTGAACTAAGAAAGTGCTGAATTTTTAAAAAGCACTGTTCAAGTTGAAATTTGCTTCTGTTTTTTGTTAAGATAATTATGCTTCAACAGTAGTCACGTAGAAGTTTTCTAAACCACAAACTGGATGACTACTGTTAGAATATAATGACAAGAGATATTTGGTAACTTTCAGGGCTCTCAGGAATCAATTCCAAAGTTGCTGAAAAAAAGAAGGATACTTCAAATGCTTAAGAAAAATCAGGGACAATTATTACTACCTATACTCCCCAAATATGATAAAGAAAAATAACTAACAAATATGCTTACTTTCCCATTTCTCCAAAATCTATATGAGAATAATCTACCCATATTTTGACAATATTTTTGATTAAGTATGGAATAGGAATAGGCAAGCATTTGTATATCATATTCTACAGTAGGTCACATCATTATAGGAAGATAACTGGCTGGAAAGATACACAGTGTCTTGTTGTGCTATTTGTTAACTATAAAAAAATTTGATTTGGTAGAATAAAATGTCAACTTAAAGATTTTCTTCTAATAAGCTGTCTCTTAAATATTAGTTAAAATGAAATAAGATATGGAACAGACTAGACAAGTAAAAGTCAAAAGCAACTGAAAATAATAACCCAGGCAGAAAGTGATTCAAACTAGGGCTGAGCAAAAGAATGGAAGGCATCTGGCAAGTCTGTTGCCCACTACCCAGTTCAAGATCACAAATCCAGGGTAGAGAGGAGCAGACATAAGTATGGGTCCCAACTGTGTAGTAAACTAATCTGAATTACAAAAAAGAAAGAAAGAAAGAAATCCAAAGTAGAAGTATTAACAACGAAAAAGCAGAATTGACAACCAATGAAGAAAAAAACAAAAGCAATTATTAGGAGCTATTTTGCCCAATTATATCACAATAAAACTGACAATGTAAATGAAATGATATTCTATTTACAAAAAAAAATAATTGCCCAGATTGACAGAACAGAAAATAAAATATTTAAATAACCCTATCTTAAAAAGAAATGTCATAAATAAATTCCTAAAGAAAAAAAAATAATCCAGGACCAAGTGAATTAACAAGTGAATTCAAACATTTAAAGAACAATTAATTTGAATACTACATCAAATAAGTAAAGAAGGAGACTCGACAAATTCCTCCTATAACACAAATATGGTTTTAAGTACCTAAACTAAAAAGAGTCAAAAGGGGTGGCTAGGTGGAGCACTGAATAGAGGACCTCAGTTCAAATCTGGCCTCAGACACTTAACACAAAAACTAGCCATATGACCTTGGGCATTTCACTTGATCCCAATTGCCCTCCAAAAAAAAGGCAAAAAAAAGAAGAGTCAAAAGAAAGGAAAAAAGTTATAGATCAATATCTATAATGAGATTATAGCAATATACTACAAGGATCAAACACTGTGACAAAGCTGGGTTTATACCAGGAATGGAGGATGGTACAATATTATGATAAGCATAAACATAATTGACTAGATTAATAAAATAACAAAAATCATATGATTCTATCAATAGATGAAAGCTTTTCACAAATACAGCATTCATTTCTGTGAAAAAAAAACACTAGAAAGTATAGGAATAAATGGAGCTTTGGTTAAATGATAAATAGTATCTAAAACCAAGAGTGAGCATTGTCATAAGACAGATAAGCTAGAAGACTTTCCAGTAAAATCAGGAGTAAAACACAGATGTCTAACATTACCATTATTATTCAATATTGCATTAGAAATGCTAATTATCTCAATAAGACAAGAAAAGGAAATTAAAGAAATAAGTTTAAGAGAAAATAAGACTATCATTTTTTGTAGATGACATAACTTATTTTGAAAACCCCAGAATCAATGAAAAAATGAACAGAAATCATGAATAACTACGACAAAGTAGCAGGATATAAAATAGACCCATACAAATCATTTGCATTTCTGTATTTGCCAAGAAAATGGAGCAGAAAGAGGTAGAAAGATAAATTCCATTTGAAAAACTATAGTCCATTTAAAGTGCCAGGGAGTCTAACTGTGAAGATGCATATAGAAATTAGAATACTTTTTACACAATAACGAAAGATTTAAGTTACTGGGAAGATATCAATTGTTCATAGGTAGGCCAAGCCAATAAAATAAAAATGACAGTATTGCCTAAATTAATTTAACTATTCAGTGCCATAGTTATCAAACTACCAAAGGATGACTTTAGAGTCAGAAAAATAATAACAAAATTTATCTGGAGGAAAAAAAAAGTCAAGAATATCAAGGGAATTATAGGAAAGAAGAGACTAGCAATATCATATCTCAAACTCCACTACAAAGCTGTAATCATCAAAACAATTTGGTGATGAGTAATAAAGTTTGATCAATGAAACAGATTAAGTACACAATATACATGAGGAAATGAGCACAGTAATCTAGTATCTCACATACCCAAAGAACCCAACTATTGGGGAAATAACTCACTAACTGGCAAAAAATGTTGAGAAAACGGAAAAGTCTGACAGAAACTAGGAATAAACCGACATCTTACACTGTAATCAAGGTAAACTCCATAGGGATACAGGATTCAGACATAAAAGGTGGTATCATAAGCAAATTAGAAGAGTATGGAAAAAACTGCCTGTCAGATATGTGGATAGGGGAAGAGTTCATAATCAAAGAAGAGACAGAGAGGTTTACAGGAGGAAAAATGAAAATCTTTAATTATGTCAAATCAAAAGATTTTGCACAGAAAAACCCAATGCATCTAAAATTAGGAGAAACAGGAAATGAGAAAAAAAGTCTTTGCAGCAAGTTTCTCTGATAAAGGTCTCATAGTCACAGTTATTTGACAGATGTGTTCATATGATATTAATGGGGAAAGACAACACATTATAATCAATCAATACTGGTAACTTTTTGTAGGATGAAAGAATACTTGGATTTTCAGAGGGAGATAGAATTTTCAGGAAGACAATACAACTGATTGATAGATGCACACTTTTTTTTTGGAGGGCAATTGGAGTTAAGTGACTTGCCCAAGGTCACATGGCTAGTTTTTGTGTTAAGTGTCTGAGGCCAGTTTTGAACTCAGGTCCTCCTGACTCCAGGGCCTGTGGTCTATTCACTATGTAGATGCACCTATTTCAACTGCTGCCTTCTCTAAAAGTAACAAAAGCCTAGAATTTCAGTAAATGGTTACATCTATGGTCAGCTTTCCTCAATCACTCAAAATATCAAGAAATGTACAAAACAAAGTAAAAGAACAACAAGAAGGGGGAAAAAAAGAAACCTCGGTAAAGAAAAGCTGACAGGCAAAAAGGAGATAGATTAAGGAAACGAGTTAGCAAAAAAGAAGGTCTAACAGAGTGATTAAGTTGTGAAATTAGTCTAACTATTTTGTCAGAAAACTTGGAATTACATAAGATATGTTACAACAATGATAACTGCAAATACATCTTTCCATTCTGTTACTGAGGAACTAAAAGTCTCTCATATTACTACTTGTAATCACTTAGTTTAACTGTACTTTATGAGTTGTTTGGATGATGTTAGATGTCTGCTGTGTCAAAATGAAACAATAAACAAAAGTAACAACTCTTCAGTTGATGCTATGAACTTGACAATCTGGAAGGTAAAAATTCTGACAAAGCAAATATTGACACTGCAAATATTTTGAGGGAGATGAAATCTAAAAAAGATGAATAACTAAAAGGAGCCTACCCAAAACAGGCATTTTTTAAAGATTTATGCAGCCAAGGAAAATTTGTTAGAGGTAATTTGGTTTCCCATATATCCCTGAGGAACAACTCATATAAAAGATGTCACAAGTCCCAAATAAGTAAGAACTGTGTGACAATAATAGCACTCATTTTATCTAGGCTGGGCTGGGCCTTAAATGGGCGTGAGGGAGGCTCTTTGGTTTCCTTGCCACAGGAGGCATGGAAGATCTAGTCTATGGGGATGTGTGGTTGGAAATTTTAGCAGAATTCTTACTGAGATTTTAGCAGAATTCTCAATGTCTTTCAAGATACCTTCTTGACCTAGAGTGACCAGTTGCTGTTGTGAATGCAGAGGTAGAGGGATATAGCTATTTTATCTAAACAAGTATATTTTAACCTTGGTAATAAAGTAATGTCATTTTACTGCATTTTATGATAAAGAAGTATTTCATTTCTCAGTCTACAGGCATTTATTAACCACCCATCATTTGCTAGGCAATATGCTATGAGCTAGGGATAGATGGCAGTTCCTGCTGTCAAGGTGTTCAGTCTAAAGAGTGAGACAACATGCAAATGACTACATATAAACAAGATACGGAAGGGATCAAATGGAGGAAATCTTAAAGAGAAGGCACTGATATTAATATTAAGATTCATAAGGTGGGATTTTAGTTGAGACTTAAAAAGAATACAAGGAAAGCTAGCGGTGAAGATGAGGAAGAAGAGAATCTCAGGCATGAGGGGCATTCAGTAAAAATTAATGGAATGAGGAGACAACATGTTGTCTGCAAAGAGCAGCAAGGAAGCTAGTGTCTCTGAGTCTGCATCACTAGGTTGGCCTGAGTTAGATTAGGCACAAAATAAACTTCCATGTCCTTCCTCCCAAAATACTCTTGCTGTCTGTTTTCTCCACAAACAATAAAACACATTCAAAAATGTGAACACAGAACCTTTCCAAAGTGATAACGAACTCTCTAGTGAATGACTAACAGGCTCATTATGAATAACGGGTTGATGGTAACAGAAATCTAATTGGAAGCCATTAAACTTGTCCATTTAGCCCACCCCAGTTCTTTAAACTTCCAGACCAGTCCTGGTTGCCCTTTGACCTGAAAATCCTAATAGAACCAAGATGTCTGTAAAGTTGCTCTGCTGTGGCATTTGGATTTCAGGAAAGTTTATCCACCCCCTTTTGTTCCCTTCCCCTTTTGGGTAAATCTCAGAAACTTGAGGAAAAGTCTTTTGACATATATGAAAGGCAAATGGAACACAAAACCCCCTTGAGAATCCAAAAGAATCTTTGAGCCCATGATACTGGGTCTGTTATTAATAGTAAAATTAAAATGATGACAGGCTATAATCAGAGTTGAACTGATGGTAATTGACAAAAGAAGGAGTGTCTATGTGTGTGTGCATGGAGTGGGAATAAGAAAGAAAAAAATGAGTACAAGTAAGAAGACTATTATTCCCTCTTCCTTTTCCAGCATTCCCCTATTCTATTGATTACAGTGTTGTTTCCTAGTGAATAATTTAAAAATTATTTTTCTCACAACCAAAAAGCTCTAATAGCATCAGACAAAAGCTCTAGTGAGGTCAGGATCTCTGAGAGGATTTAATGGCACTGAATGATAGGCATGTCATGTATTTCATTTTTTCTGTTGTTTTTTTTTTTCCCTGAAGAAAAAACTCAAAGTAAATTGATAAAAAATCCAAGTAGCAAAAAGTATTTGATTAGGGGAGGCCAGATAGCACAGCGAGTAAGAGCACCAGCCCCAGAGTTGGGATGACCTGGGATCGAATCCAGACTCAGACACTTAGCACCACACCCAGAAACACCTGGCTGTGCAACCTTGAGCAAGTTACTTAACCCCAGTTGCTTAGGGGCAGCCAGGTGGTGCAGTGAGTAAGAGCACTGGCCCCAGAGTCGGGATGACCTGGGATCGAATCTGGGCTCTGATACTTAGCACCACACCCAGAAATAACTGGCCGTGTAACCTTGAGCACGTTACTTAACCCCAATTGCTTTAAAAAAAATTTTTTTTAAAGTATTTGATTTTTCTCCCCTGTCTTTAATGGTTATTTACTCGTTTTACCTGGAATAAGAGCAATGAACCACAATGATATGTGTTATCTCTCTCATTCTACTTCATAGCATCTCTCCTATACATTCCTTTTTCTCCTCATACACTACTAGCACTCTTGCTCAGGCCTCATGGGTGGAATACTGTAATAGCTTTCTGGTTGTCCTAACTGCTTTAAGTATTTCCCTCCTTTTGGTCCATCCTCAATTCAGCTATCAAAGTGACTGTCCTAAAGTACAGCCAGTCAGTCAATTAGCATTTATGAAGCGCTCCTGTGTGCCAGGTGCTCTGCTAGCACTGGGACTACAAAGAAGAGCAGAGGCCGCCCTTGCTCGCAGGAAACCTGCCTTCCGAAGGTGCAAAGACTCAGCAGCTTTGATTTTTAGTCTGGTCCTCCAAACTGGCGGTGAAAAGTAACAAGGGTTCATAAAGACGACCTATTATAATACTTAACACAACATTTGACTTTTTCAATTGAAAGATTAGGTTTCAAAAATTCATAGAAATATATCTAAATTTCTCTACTAGTATGGCCTCCACAGAAGGAAGCTATTTATTTACAGTTATCAGAATTCCAAACCTTGGAAAACAAGGCCCTCTCCCACTCAACTGTAGGGCAAAACAAAGGGAGAACGATTCTGAGTTTTCAGAGTTCAGTGAGGATGCTGACAGCCCTACAATCCATGCTTCATGGATGATCTGTTCTCTTTCCTGGGTAGAAACAAGTTGGATCTCTTTTTATTTTAAAGTAGATGACTACTTTGGCATGTCAAAGACTCATATCCTAAAGCTTTCTAACCTATAAAACTGATTAAATCAATTCTGCAACACACTTGAAAGGCAGGTGAAGAACCATTCTCTGGTAAAACATTTGCCTTCATCACTCTCTCTGTTCAGTAAAATCCAGTGTGATTCCCTATTACTTCCAGTCTTCTTTTAAAGCCATTCATAACCTGGCCCTTTCCTCCAGGGTTTTTACATCTTACCCTCCACACAATCTACAATACAGTGATACTGACCTTCTTGACCATGGCCTCCTCAGGGTATGTCCACTGGCTGTTTCCTATGCCTGGATCTCTCTCCTTCCTCACCTCTATTTCCTTTCTTGGTTTCCTTCAAGTCTCAGATAAAATCCCACTCACTAAGAAGCCTTTCCCACTTCCCTTAAGGCTCGTGATTTCCCTCTGAGATTACCCCCATTTTTTCTGTGTATATATTTTGTTTGTACATTGTTGTTTTCACTCCCTCTGTCCTCCTTGCCATTCCCTGTCCCCTTAGAATTCAAGATCCTTGAAAGCAAGAACTTTGGAGGGCATTCTTTGTATCTCCAGTGCTTAGTACAGTGCCTAGAATGTACATAAACACAAACCTACAAAAATACACACTTTTTCCAACAATAAAAAGGTAATAAATCCTAATAGAATTGAAAGGCAGTTTTAAAAGTTAGTTGTTGTTTTTTTCCTTCTTAATGGATAAGGAAAAAATGTTCTGGAGCATTTTTTACACCTTGCAGTTTGGATTTAAGATTCCTGTCCTGCAAGTATGTCCTTTTGATTTTTTCTTCTCTTTAACTTGGAGAAAGAAGCTTAATTCTTAGAAAAAAGCTTTGAAGAAAGAAGATAAATAGCCTTGTGGAAAGAAAGTAACTTAAGGTTAAAACAAATAAAATTCTTTTGAGGAAAAAAAAAAGGCTTTTTTTTTTTGGACATTAAAGGTTTGACTTACCTGAACACAGTGTGCTAATCTGAATGCTTTGGCAGAATTTAATTGTCCAGTAAATAATAGGCAGTCACCAACAAGGCATTAGAAGGAATCAAATGATAACAGCACGCTATGCAGTCAGGGGATCTCAAATAACAAAGCAAACTGGAAAGCACTTTATTTGGCAAAAAGAAAAATTGTGTCTATAAACCTAGACATTTCACTTCTGATCACTCAGTAGTAAATATTCTGTAAGGAAATGGAGAAATTTTATTTAAAAAAAAAAAAGCTTAGGCCAAGCTTAGAACTCAAAAGAAAGTCATTATCATCTCAGCACCAAGGGTGGTGTATTTAGATATGGTAGGTTCCAAGCGAATTCACAGAAAATCGAACTAATTTATTAGCAAAAAGACAAATTCAGTAGAGAAAAAAGGAAAAAAACCATACTAAGTACATCTACAACATGAAACATGACTGAAAAGCAGAGAAGCATAAAGTTAAGAAATTAGCTGTAGTGAAGGAAGTAAAAGGGTAAATTGATCCACAGAGCAATGGAATTCTATGATTTTTAAGAGAACGGATGTGGTTTAATCTGTCAGAAAATAAAAAGGATTAAAAGAAATTAAAGATGTTTTTAACTGGGGCAGTGCAGCACTGAAGCTCAATATTAAACTATTAATTTTTCAGAAAACATCTAGGCATTGTAGATCTGAAGCTTTGGTTCAAATCCCTTCTCAGACATATTTAGCTGTGTGACCCTGGGCAAATCACTTAACCTCTGTCAGTCTCACTTTCTTGATCTTTGGGATAGTAATAGCCCCTCACCTCCCAAGGTGGTTTTGAGGATAAAATGAAATAGTATTTTATAATATTTGCACTTTGCAAAGTCTCAAAACACTGTGTAAAGAATACGTGTGTGTGTGTAAAAATCATGATCTCATGGTCAAAATAGAATGAAAAAGGCAAAAAGTTTCTAAGAACTGATTATTTGTTGAAGAAAGGATCATTTTGGGGGGTAAGGATCAGGGAAGAAATCAGGAAAGAGATGGCACTCGAGTATTAAATAAGAAAAAAATTCAACAAGCTAAGATCTGGAAGAAGTACTTTTCCAGGCTTGCTTAATATAAAGAAGCAGGAAAATACCTGAAGACATTAGAAATTATTAGGACTTCAATTTAGAAAGGAATGTAGAATCCAGCTAGTGGAAAGCCAGGCAAAAAGAGTCTCTCTTAGAGACACAGACATAGAATCTTAGCACACAGAATCATAAATATTAAGGGCCACTGTAAAGGAGATCCATTTACATTTCAAGAGAATTATTTCTTCCTCTAAAGGGCTAAAGAAGTTCCTCAATCAAACCAGAATGAATTATAAGATAGTTATAGTTATTTGCTAGATAAAGGACCAGCCAAGTAACTACCCCCTTTAAATAGTGACCTTCATTAACTTTCTCAGTCAACACAGCAAAAGTTTAAATAGTCACAAAAAGAGCCAATTATGGAGGAAAAAAAGTCAGTTCTTTTTTTTTCTTTGCATTTAATAATATTTTTTTCTCCAATTACATATTTAGTTTTCAACACTCATTTCTGTAAGTTTTTGAGTTCCAAATTTTTCTCTCATCCCCTTCCTTCCTCCCCAAGATAGCAAACAATCTAATATAGGTTATACTGTTGTACCCAGAAAACGTGAGCAAGACCCAAGTAACAATTTAGAATTGAACCCTTTATTTTACACCATGTTTTGGCTGATCAGGACACATGGAGGGCTGATGAAGTACCATCCCACCATCACAAGTTGTACAGCAAAGATCTCAGATAAAGCCTCAGATTTCAAAGGGACACCACATGGCCAAAGGTTAGGTATTCCCTAAGCAGAAACTTGCAGGGGACACAATCAGTGATTGGTCAGTACACACCTTGAAATTCCCACCAGCACAAAGTCTCTCTGACCTGGCAGCCTGCCCACCCTTAATAAAAGGATTTGTTCTGTGAAGTTTGGATTTAGTCAAAAGGCCACACTTGAGGACCTAAAGGGCCACATGTGGCCTCAAGGCCAAAGGTTCCCCACCCCTGTCTGGTTTCTTACTTTTTGGTGTTCTGATTTTTTTAACTTGATGCATTCTGTCTTTGAGATCAATATATTTTGCTTCTGTGTGGATGATATTTTCTTTTAAAGGTACTGTTTTTTGCTTTTCTTCTGCCAGATAATCCTTTGGTTCTATGCAGCTGCATTCCTAAACAGTTATTCTTTTGCGTCTTTGCTGGGACTTGTCAAGAAAGATTCAAGCTTTTAAAAATTCAATCAATTATTTCTGCACAGCAGGTCATAAATTCTGCTTTCATAATTCTTATTTTTCTTTTAAACCATTCAGGGACATCCTGTTGTGATTCTATAATTTCTTAGGAATCTACATTGTCCTATCAATCAATTGGCAAGTATTCATTAAACACCTGTTGCCTGCTAAGCATCGTGCTAGGCTGTGAACTTGACAAATATAAAGACTGGAATACCCTATGTTGCTGTTCAGTTGTGCAGTCATGTCTGACTCTTTGAGACCCACTAAACCTCTTTGGAGTGTCGGGGTGTTTAAGGAGGACTAGAACCTCTGGTGTGAAAGTTTGCTGAGCCCCTTTTCAGGGCTGCTCATCTACCTTTAGTGTTTATTTCTCACCCAACTCTCACCCATGGCTCCAAAAAGCTACAGCACATACTGCAGCCACATCCTGGTAAAACTATCTTGGCAGACAGGCTAAACCAGGCTGAGGGTAACTGAGAGGCTTCAAACCATTATTGGTGAGTTAGGGGGATGTCTACCCCAAGCATGTGAAGACTTCCCCTGGTGAGATGGGTCAATGAAAATAATCTGTTCCAGGGGCCATGAAGGCAGCTGGAGCAGGCCCTGTGGAGTCCTTAAAGTTTGGTCAGACATCGAAAATGTCAAGGTCATTCACTGCATTCTGGGTCATCACCACTCATCCTGACTTTTGTCTTGCCACTGGGCTTTAGTGACTCTGGAGGAGACAGCGAGACTGAAGACTATGCAACTCTAACTTACATCCAATTCATGCACAAGTCAGGATATCACCCCATGATGCCACTGGTCCTCTGAAAACAAAAGGACAAACAATAGTGTCATCTGCCTCATCAGGTGCTGATTAATTTTCCTTTATCTTGCAATATTTATTAACAAAAGTTTGGAGTCTTTTATCTGATCCAGAAACCATGTTCTCTTCTTTTATTAATATCTTTCCTGTTGGTTTATTTGCTTATGCTCGCAGTCTTTCACTGAACTTTATTTCTCCCTATTTTTTTGTGATTTCAGTCTTTTTGTCCCCTTACACTCTCCTACCTCTTATTTTCTGAGTCCTTGCCATTTGAGTGTGGTTTCCTGGGGGCTAAATCTCAAAGCCATTTCAGCCTCCTCCTACCTGGGAAAATTCACTGTTCACCAGCCTCGGTCTCTGCCCCATGTCCCTTATGAAGAGAAAGAACCTTCCCTTACTGAATGCTGAGTTCAAAACCTCAGGCTTAGTGGAGTGTCACACAGCAACCCCCTGGGTCCTGTCCCAGTTTCCTCTATTCTTCAGCTCTCTGTTTGGGCCCTGTTGTGGCACAGAATACTGTCACATTGCTGTCCCTACCTAAGGAGGCTTCTGCCTTTTGATTTTATATGGCATTGGGGGTGGGGTGGAATATAATTAAATTATGTGGCAAGCCCATGGGCTGCATGTGAAGTCCTATTGCCAGGGCATTGCGAGTAGCAGGGGAAGGGAGAAAAGTCTTCTCAGCTGTGGTTCATTTAATTTTTACCTTATTTGGGTTCCTGGTGTCTTAGACTGTGGAGACAGCTTGAACTGCTTTATCTTTTGCACATAATTCCTATTTTGGTAAAGCTTGGGAAGTCATGAGGATAGAAGAAAATGTTGAGCTCTCCATCTGGTTACTTATGTGACCTAGAAGCATGCAATAGCTTTCTAATCATTCTCTCCGCTTCAGTCTGTCCCCAATCTAGTCTCCAAGACAACTGCCAAAATAATCTTCTTAAGATACAGGTCTATGTCACTGTTCTCCTCAGAAACTTATAACTGGTCCTATTGGCTATAGGGGAAAAAATCTTTAGCCTAGTTTTTAAGGTCCTCCATAATCTGGCTCTCATCTACCTTTCCAGACTTATTTCACAAACTTCATCTTAATCATACTGGACTTCCAGATGTTCCCCAATGCTTAGGCTTTTATCTAGATATCTGCTTAAGTCTGCACAAATACTCATAAGTCAAGAATGTTTCTACCTAGGGGCACTTCCTCTGTGAAAGACACTGATCTCCCTAAATTATTAGGGTTTTCTTTCACCTCAATATATTTGAATTTAGAACAGAAGCTCCTTGAGAGTAGAGACTTTCATTTTTATATGCATATCTCTAGCTCCTGTTACTAATACTTTGTACAAAGAGGAGTTAGGAGAACAGGATTGTGTGAGGATACATGAGAACTATGATTTCTTCTGTGTCAGGAATTCTCTAATGTCACAGAAACTTTCCAACAATGCAGACTGAAAATTTGTAACTTTTAGTCTCATAAAATTACCTAGGAAAACGGAAAAGTTAAGGGTTTATCCAGGATCAAAGAGAAGTTATGTGTCAGAGATAGGACTGGGACCAGGTCTTCCAGATTCCATGGCTAGCCTTTTCTCCATCATCTTGTTCATAGTAGGTGCTTAATGTTTGTTGAACAAAGTCATGGATCAAAAGTTCATATTAAATTCCAACTTCAAATTTTTTTTTTTGGCTTTTTGGAGGGGGGAATGCAGGGCAACCGGAGTTAAATGACTTGACCAAGGTCACATAACTAGTTTTTGTGTTAAGTGTCTGAGGCCAGATTTCAACTCAGGTCTTCCTGACTCCAAGGGACTGTGCTCTATTCACTGCGCCACTCAGCCGCCTTGTCAACTTCGATATTCTTTACTAAATCAAGCTCATGGAATTTCCTCAGTATGACTGTTCCACTCACACAGATGATGATTATTCAATACCTTGGTAAATGCTTCTTGAGAATTGATATAGCAAAAATAAATTTTTTAAATTTAAATTTATATTAAAAATTTTAGGAGCGGCTAGGTGGCGCAGTGAATAGAGCACCGACCCTGGAGTCAGGAGGACCTGAATTCAAATCCGACCTCAGACACTTAACACACACACACACACAAAACCTAGCCATGTGACCTTGGATAAGTCACTTAACCCCAATTGCCCTCCAAAAAAAAAGCAAAAAAAGTTTTTTAAATAAAATTTAAAAATCATTGCCTTTGTGGTGAAACTTGTGGTAAGCCTCTGTGATGACAGAAAGATTGGATCCCCGATCAAAAAAAACCAAACCAATTCTTCACAGGGTTCATAAATAGAATCCTTCCAGTTTGGTATAATCTAACAAAATTTATCTTCTATCAGAATTGACTTTGAGAACTCAGATGCACTTCAATGGGCCTTTAGTAGTGGAACTTTTCTGCTCAGTCATAAAAATATCTCAATTTCTATGAGTGTGTGTACATATATATATATATATATATCCACATATATATTTTCTTTTTAATCTTCTAGGCAGAATAATGATAACAATAAAAGTGGGATAATTTTTTCTGCGTGCTTAACAATTTGAACAGATTCCAATATATATATATACATATATATATATATATATATATATATATATACACTTTGATTTTGCTCTAGTAAATACTCCTGGAGATTATTTATAATTTCCTCTCCCAAAGTTTCACATATCTCTATCTAATTAATTAATTAATTAATTAATTAATGTTTAAAGCAATTGGGGTTAAGTAACTTGCTCAAGGTTACACGGCCAGGTGTATCTGGGTGGGTGCTAAGTGCCTGAGCCTGGATTCAATCCCCAGGTTGTCCCATCACTGGGGCCGGTGCTCTTACTTGCTGTGCTATCTGGCTGCCCCTACATATCTCTATTTTATTTATAAAAAACAGAAACTAAAGAAACACATTACTATCATGTGATGATCATATCTGCCAAGGGTATCTGTGCGCTAATTTTTAATAAAAGTCATAGAAAAACTACATGATAGTTCATAAAAAGAAAACAATAAAACATCCACATGTGTTCAGTGACCTGTGAACTTGCTCTCAAGCACAGATGCCTTATCAATGGAAAGTAGCATTATGTGTCTCTCATGACTATCCCTTATCATTTACAGATGAAGCTACAAAGCTGCTGTCATGAGTGAGTTCAGTTTAATTGAAAGGACACTATCAGTGTAAATTGTTGCCATAGCTAGAAAACCATCAAAGAGGAAGCTGAATGTGGAAATATTTCATCAATCAAGCGCAAGAATTTATGAAGCACCTGCTAAGGTAGGTACCATGGTACCATGCTAAGCACTGAGGATGCAATGATGAAATGATTCCTGTTCTTAACAAATTTACATTTGAATAAAGGACAAACTAAGTACATATATACATATATTCAATATTTATAGTTAATATTCAATAACTATATTCAAGATGAATCCAAGGTAGTTTTGGGAGGCAAGCCCAGATCAGCTATGGGATAGGGAGGGTGGGGAGACAGTCACTACGTCAACAGAAATTTAGAATACCTTGTTATGCATCAAACCTTATGCAGGATCAGGAAAGGCTTTGTGTAGAAGGCAATGCTTGAGTTGTGACTGAAAGGAAACCAGTTTCCATGAGGCAGAGGTGAGGAATTAGTGCAAGCTAGGCAGAAGGAATAGCCACTAAAAAGCCAGAGAAATGAAACACTGAGTAATGTATATTCAACATATTATTGGATTCTGCCATCCTCTTTTGTTGCATGACTTAATTCATATATAAAAATGAAAGAACCTATTCCCAAGGAGTTAATATTCTAAATTCCCATTTGCACTCACAAGGTATATTCCTATCATCTCATCCTCTTATACCTTTTTCCTCTTTTTGCTCCCTAGTCCCACTTCATTTGTAAAGGGAATGATGAGAGGAATGTGCTCAGCACCAGACTTCTATGCTTGATACAATGTGCTTTTTCTCTTTCCTTCCTTCCCTTTTTCTTTATTCTCTCAAATAAAACAGAACAAAACCATACCCAAGCCATGTGAATGTCTTTTTAAGTTCCCTTGTGACTCTTGAAGACTATGGGGTTCAGTCTTCTCCCCAGCATAAGCACTTCATAATTTAGCCCTTTCCCATTGCTTAAATGCACTTACCTTTTTAGATTTCATTTATCTATCATCTCTATATTTCAAAGATTTTATCTAGGTCTGGTCAAATCATCAAGAACGCTTAAAAGTCTTGTAATTAAAAAGCTATTCCCTCCCACCCCCCACCATGAGTTATATTGTTTTGCAAGGTAAGTTGGTTTTAAGCCTCTAGAATATGATATTCAAAGTTTTTTTCTTCTTCATAGTAGTTGAGACATAGTCTGGCATGATCCTGAATGTGGTCCTTGAACTCTTTCTTTCTGGTTGTTTGAAGTATTTTTTCCCCTTTGATCTGAAAATTCTAGATTTTGGCTATAACTCAGCATTCCCCACTTGGAGTATCTTTCAGGACGGGGACCACTGGATTCTTTCTGTTACATTTTTCTCTGTGGTTCTATGAGATTAAGAAATTTATAATTTCTTGAAATAGGTATCCTAGATTTTTGTTTAGTCATTGTTTTCAGGGAGTATGATGATTCTTAAATTAACTCTCCTTAACCTTTTTTTCAGGGTATTATTTCTGATAAGCTGACATCTTACATGTTCTTCCATCTTTTTCAGTCTTTTGACTTTATTCTAATATTTCTTATTCTCTTATGAAGTTGCTTAGTTCTATTTGTTCCTTTTTTTCCCCAGAGACATCATTATTTGGACAATGCTTTTCACTTTTTATTACATTCCTCCTCCATTTTTTCCCCTCAAGAGTTCTAAAATCATTATTTATATCTTGGGTCACTTATCCCAACCACAACAAAGCCATTCTTTGCTCTGAGCCTCTATTTGCACTTGTCTAAAGTAATTACTCTCTTGTTCAGGATTAACCTTATGGGCTTCTCTTACAGGAATTTTAAAAAATACTGTTTCCATTTTCTTCTCTTGGCTCTTATCTTTGATCTGATTCATGACTGGTATTTTGGGCCTTATAAGGTACAGGCTCTATCTACTACGTTATTCATAGATGGAGTGGACAGGCCCTATTTGGTCCTATACCCTCTGTAGTCTGGATACTGCTACTACTGCTGCAATTGTGAATGTGATGTTTGGAACCAGCCCCTATCCTGGGGCTTGTGCATCTTTTCTTAGTGGTCCAATGCAGGTTGGCCTCAGCTTTGCTCTCTTCTTTTCCTTCAATAGCCCCAACTAGGAATTGGTTATATCACCTGCTATGGGCCTCACACAAATCAAATGGATGTTGGAGACAGCTGGAATCAGGACTCTTGAAAGGCACCCTAACACAATTTGGTCACCGAGGTGGCTTTGTTTCAATCTGTAGCCCCATCCAGTCTAAGTAGATGCTATGGATGCTCCATATGTCCCCCACTGGTCCCTCTAATGAGCTAAAGCTAAGATTTCACTGGTTTCAGGCTCCATTTATTAGAGTTCATGCAAGCTTTCCCTCTCCCCTGGAATCCCTTTTGTTACACTTTCTGATTCTGGTTACAATGTCTAAAGGCAGACAAAAGAAATGAAAAGCAGAGTGTTTATCTTCCCCATGGCTTCTCTGTACAAGAAGCTAGGATGCAAAAATTTAAGAAATACATAGTTATTATTCTTTAAAGCAGCTCTTTTGTGGTGACAAAGAATTGGAAATTGAGGGGGTGCCCATCAATTGGAGAACAGCTCAACAAGCTATGGCACATGAATGTAATGGAATACAATGATGAGCAGGCAGATTTCAGAAAAACCTAGACTTACATGAACTGATGCTGAGTAAAGTGAGCTGAACATTTTATAAAGTAACCATAACAGCAACATTGTGTGGAGATCAACTATGACAGACTTAGCTCTTCTCAGCAATACAAAGATTTAAGACAATTCCAAAAAACTCACAACTGAAAATATTATCCACATACAGAGAAAAAACTATGGACTCTGAATCCAGATCAAAGTATACTATTTTCACCTTTTTTTGGTGGTTTTTCCCTTTTGTTCTGATTCTTCTTTCACAACATGGCTAATGTGGAAATTTATGTAACATAATTGCACAGGTATGATCTATATTAGATTGCCTGCCATCTTGGGAAAGGGGGAGAGGAGGGGTGGAGAAAAATTTGGAACTCAAAATTTTGTGAAAAATAAATGTTGAAAACTATCTTTAATTGTAATTGGAAAAAATAAAATACTTTAAAAAAGTAATACATAGTTATTTCTGAAAACATAAATTCCAAAAATTCAAAATTTCCAACACAGTGAACAACTGTGATTCTATTCTCTACTTCAAAGTACAAGGGAGTTCTGGCCTCAGACAATTAACACCCACACAAAAAAACCTAGCCATGTAACCTTGGGCAAGTTACTTAACCCCAATTGCCCTCCAAAAAGGCAAAAAAAAAAAAAAAGTACAAGGGAACAAAACTATAGCTATAAATTTTTTTAAATATTAAGTCTAATATAAACTTTAATATAAAACTAAAAATCAGAACAATTCCTCTAAATTCTCTTTTCTCTTCATAACTGGCTACATATTGTTTTCTCAAGTAATTAAATTCTTCTCTTGACTCCATCCTCTTCACAATCCACTATGGAAAGAGGAAAAAAGAATCTAGCACTAGCCACTAAAACAGTATAAAACTGTGTGTGTGTGAATGGATGTCTACAAATAGACATATATCACATGTATGCATATATACATCTTTGGAGGGGAAGGGATTATACACAAACACACACATATACATAAAAAGATAGACATACAAATCCCTATAAAGACCAACTAGTTTTATTCTGTCTCAAGGTCAGCATGCTGTTGTAGAGATGCAACACATTTGTTAAAAAAAGGACTGTGTAAAAAACTATGGATAAATCAGTGCAAATCCATCATAACTGGAAAAATACCACACAATGAATATACTAATGACTGACTTACTGCACCACCTTCACATATGAAAGATTCTGTTATACACAGGTCTACCAGGTTCTCTAGACACATAATTTGAATTCCTTCTTCCTCCTATGTCTCTGTTCACACATAATATCTCTTCTGATCCCTCTATCTCCTCCACCTGTTAAAAAAAATCTATTCTTCCTTCAAGGTCCAACTCAAGTGACATCCCTTCTGCAGGAATCCTTGAAGCCTCTTTCCTCAGCTAGAAGCACCTAATACGCTCTATTTTGTATTGTGTATTGTCTACACCATTTATTTTCCTCCTTTTATGATAGGAAGTCATGTTTTTGTACTTCTTTCAGTGCCCAGTATAATGCTTTACACATATTAAGAGTTTAGCTTTAGTTCAATATGACTATGTCCAAACTGCTGTATAAGAACTATACTATGTTATACACACAGACATAAATAACTACTATTAAGAATAATGGCTGGCACTAGTGTCCTGGTTCTCCTCTTACCTCTCTGATTTCACCTTTAAAGTCTACTTCATTGCAATCCAGTTCGTGTCCACTAACCCTAGGTGTACTACAAAGTTCTGCCCTAGACACTTTTCTCTTCTCTTTCTAGGCAAGTTTACTTGTTGATCTCATCAGCTTTCATGGATTCATTTATTATCTCTATGCTGATGATTCTCACATCTACCTACCCTCTTCTCAACTCTGCTGACCTCTAGCTTTGCAACTCCAACTATCTATTAGAAATCTCAAAGTGGATATCTTTAGACATCTTAAATTCAACCTGTTGAAAATAATTCATTATTTTTCATCCCAAACCTTCTTCCTTATTTCCCTGTGGTAGAAGGGTACCTTCCTTCCTTCCAGTTAGCCAGGCTCACAAAGTGTCATCCTTAGCTCTTCACTCTCTATCACCCTCAACCTTACTTATAGGCAGTTGCTAAGGCCTGTCAATTTTATCTGTAACATCTCTCAAATATGCTTCTCTCTCCTGACACTGTAGGCTCTCATCACCTCAAGTCAGAATTGCTTCAATAGCCTACTGGTCTGCCTGCCACAAGTCTTTCCCACTCAAGTTCACCCTCCCCTCAGCTGTCAAGAGTGATCTTCCTGAAGTGCAGATGTGATCATAGCACCCCCAACCCTCCCTCGATAAACCTGGTACCTCCCTATGGTCTCCCATACTAAATACAAAGTCCTCTTTTGGGTGTTAAAGTTCCTCATTAACTTCCTCCCCCCTTTCCCAGTACTCTTCGATCCAGTGACACTGGCTTCCTTCCTTTTCCTTAAATAAGACCCTCCATCTCTAGACTCTGAGCATTTTCACTGGCATTGTCTGATGCTCAGGATCTTCTCTCTCCTCTCCTCATCTCTGCCTACTGACCTCCTTGGTTTCCTTCAAATCTCAGTCAAAATCCTACCATATTCTCTTTTTTCTGTTCTCCCTTATTGATACTGCCTTTTCTGTGAGATCATTTTTTTTTTTTTTGGTTAAGAAACCAATGTTTATTTTTCAATCATCATTTTTCCGACACTATTAGAGCATCTGGGTTTTAAGACCACTCTGTGGTAGTTCCTACCCACTCAGTGGCCTGAGCAGTAGGAGCTGCAGACCAGTCCTCAGTAGCTGGCTGAGCACTCCAATCTTCGGTGGGGAACTGCTGAATGGGCACAGACGGCACCTGTACTCCCTCAGACCAATCAGCCACCTCTGGTTGAGTAGCAGTGAATTCTGGGGCGGGGGCAGTCCATTCACCCTGAAACTCCTCCTTTGTCACTGCCTTCTCAGCTGCAGCCTGCTCTTCCTTTTCAATCTCCTCTGGATCCCTGTAGAAGTAAAGATCAGGCATAACCTCCCAGGGGTGTTCCCGGGAGATGGTACCACTCATCCGCAGGACTTCACGGGCCAGCAGCCACCACATCAGACCCACTGAATGAGCTCCCTTGTTGTTACATGGAATAGCAATGTCCACATAGCGAAGTGGGGAGTCTGTGTTGCATGGGGCAATGGTTGGGAGGTTAACATACGATGCTTCAGTCAGAGGCTGGTGATCTGTCCGAGGATCAGAGACCACCAAAAGGCGAGGCTCCCTGAAAGCTGCCTGAATCTGGTTAGTGAAGGTGCCCGGTGTGAAACGTCCAGCAATAGGTGTGGCGCCGGTGGCAGCAGCAAATTTCAGAACAGCTCGCTGGCCAGTGTTCCTGGATGAGATGACACTAACATCGGCTGGGTTTTCAATAGCAACCATGGCACGAGCCGCCAGCAGAAGTTTTTCCCAAGTTCTCTTCAAATTAATGATGTAGATGCCATCACTCTTTCTTTTGTAGATATACTGTTCCATCTGGAAGTCCAGATTGGTGCCGCCCAAATAGGTTCCTGCAGCCAGGAACTTGAGGACATCCTCCTCCTTCATCTGCAGGACATCTAGGGCTCCGGACATTGTGAAAGTTTCCCTTTAAAGTTACGACGGAAACCAAGAACAACGCCGTATGGAACCCTGCTCGGGGCAGTGCGGAAAAGCTGTGAGATCATTTCTAATTTATCCTCTCTATGTGTGTATATGTATGCATATACATATATACAGGATGTATAGACAATTATATATACACATATATACATACATAAGTGTGTGTACATATATGTATGTGGAGGGAGAGAGGAAGAAAGATAAACTGGATGTGTGTGTGTGTGTGTGTGTGTGTGTGTGTGTGTGTATTTCTTATGTAGGTATTTGCATGCTGTCTCCCTCTTTAGACTGTGAGCTCTTGGAGACCATGAACTGTCTTTTGGTGTCCCCCAATGTTGTCTGGCACATAGTAGGTAATCAAGCAATGTTTATGAACTGACTGACATAGTGCAAATCAGTGAACTTTAGGACAGATGATCTTTAAAGACCAGTTCTAAACAGTATGATCTTTTACCCCACTGCAGCTGGCTTATGAGACTTAGAAATACATGCAGGTCAAATGAAGTTCTTAGAATCTGAGTTATGGCTACTATTGTTATGGTTTCCTTACATTTCCAGTGGTGATGGGAACTGGGGACATTAAGGAGTATATTAGGAAGTCAGCTAAAAACCACAAGGAGGGGAAGAAGAGAAAGAAGAGTCACTTTAAAGTTGAGATAATCCTTCATAGTGAAGGGAGGGTGAATGTTCTGCAGAGCAGCTAGGAGTCTTAAATAAGAAAGTAATGCTGAAGAGAGGCCACATGGAGGCAGCAGAGGCTTAGAGACAATCTGAGCATGAGGATGGTCTTGTAACAAATGGGACAGAATGATACAAAGAAAATTTCAACAGGGGATCTTTATTTTGTTTTGGTAAAGATTTCAGTTGTATAAACAACCTAAAGACATTCTGCTTTCTTCCTTCACCTTTCCATTTATCATCATCATCATCACCACCATCATTATCCAAATTAAGCAAGCTATAAGTGTGGATTTTATGTAAATGTTTCAAAGATAAGTAGTTAAAAAAACAAACAAACCTATTTTCATAGAAGTCTGAAAGAATAAATGCTATAATGACAAATGGGAATTTTCCTTTGTTTGCCCTGAGAGAAAGGTTTTTAATTGAAAAATGTGTTCCCCCTGGGTAAAAGAATATCAAACAAAGGGGAAAAAAAGTACTTAAGAAAGTTTAGCCAAGTGACTATGGATTAGTCTGACAGAGTAATTAGGGTACTGGAAGTCAGCTCCAAATCTGATATCTCTTTCCAAAGATCTAGATGCATTGACGATAAATTCCGTAATTCTGTAAAACAGGCTTTAACCTATATGATTTAGCATTCTTTTATTTGATTCACTGTTGGTTTCTTGAATAAGCAAAAACTTTCCAGACAGCTTGTTTAAATAAAATTTAATGTCATATTAATTTAAAGGATTTTTTAAGAAAGAAAATTTCCATTTCTTTCATTAATTAAACATTTCTTAAATGATTACTATGGGAAATTAGGCTAGCTATAAGAGAGACAGAAAGATATAAGACAGTCCCTGACCTTAAGTAGCTTATAAATCTAGTAAGAATAATATATAAAAACAAAAATTATAATATGAAGTTGAATATAATAACAATCTAAATTTATATAGCATTTTACCATTTATAAAATATTTAACTCAAAGCAACCCTGGAAGGTAAGTAATTCAAGTATCACAACTCCCACTTAAGAAATGGGGAAAGAAGCTCAGAGAGGTTAATAATGCAATCTAGGGCAGAAAGGAAGTAAGCAGAAATATGTATAGTGATATAAAAGCAGGTAGGAGAAAGATAGCTATAATTAGCAGTTCTCCAACTTTTTTGCTCCCATGACCCCTTTACATTTGAAAAAAGTGAGTACCCCAAATAGTTTTGATTTATGTAGGTTATATCCAACGGTATGCTCAGAAGCAATAATAAAAATTTTGGCTGTGAGCATTTACACCTCAAAAATTTGTCAATCTTTACAAATTTGGGCTTGATTTATTGTTTTGTTGATTATCTAGACTTAATAATGTCTAGTCTTAATAATGCATATTGAACTTAAAAGTGGGTGTGCACACATTTTCCCCCTGGAAAACCCAGTGGTTAAACATTTACCAGTATGCACCCAACTATATTCTAGTGATATTTACTGTATTAGAAATCAAAATTGCTAAACTTTAAAAATATTTAATTAACTTACTTTAAATTAATAATAAATCTATCACATGTTAATACAAATAACATCTTTTTTTATGAAAAATAGCTATATTTCATCCTAAAAAAACTTAGAAAAAAATGCTGAGAAAAGTGGCATTGTTTTACATATTTTTTAAATGTCTGATTTAATAAAAGAACAGATACCAGCTTCTACAACAAATCCATGGTGATACATTGTTTTGGTTTATTTATACATAAAGAAAAGCAGGCCTAATACAAATAAATTTGTATATATACTTATACAAATAAGTAGCTGAAAGATAGAAGAGTAAATAATGTGTAAGTATTATGATGAAAATAGTTTTGACCTTGTGGACACCCAGAAAGGGTCTTGAGCACCTAACAAGTCTGCAGACTACACATTTGAGAACCACTGTCTATATCGATAGAATTCAAGGAAATGGAATTTCAAATATTCTTAATATTCCCAAATTTCTGAGACAACTTGTTCATTGCCAAATCCAGTGGATCTTTATCAGTCATCATCCTCCTTGACCTCTCTGTAGGATCTGACAGTTACTGTGACTTTTTCCCTCTCTTGTCTTCCATAATCCTCAGCTTCTTTTCTGTCTCCTTTATGGGCTCGTCCTCTTTCCAGTCTCTTAACCCTGACATTCCTTAAATTTTTCTAGGAGATATTTAACTTGAAGAGAATAAGATTTGGAGAAGATGTGACAGTTTTCAAGTATTTGAAGGACTATCTCCTATGGAAAAGGCCTTGGGGAGACTGTTCTGTTTTGTCCAAGAAAGCAGAAATATAAGCAATGGGTAAAATTGCAATAAGGCAAATTTAACTCTCAATAAAAATCAGGCCCTTTAAATGGATGTCCCCCAAGGCTCTACCCTGGGCTGACTTTTTTTTTTTTCAACCTCCTTCATCTATACACTTTCACTTGGCAATCTCTTCAGCTCTCCAGAATTGAATTATCTTATCTGAGCTAAAGGTTCTCAGATCTATTTATCCAGCATTAATCTCTCTTCTGAACTCCAATCTCATGTCTCTAACCTGCCCACTGAACATCTTGAATTGGATATCTTTAGAACTCTTAAAATCAATATGACCCAAAACTATATTTACTAGATGTTAATTACAAAGTTTCTACACAATTAAAGATCAAGATTAGTGAATTGAAAATGAATGATGCACTCCTGGTACACATTACAAGTAAGGTTGAACCTATTATATTTTCTAGTTATTTATTCTTAAAATATAATTTAACCTTAAATATGATAGGAATGATGCCTTCACATACTTTCACTGTCAGGATTAGGGACAGTGAAATCCACCCCATACATGAAACAAGCCTTCCCTTTACAATATACAGAATTGGTATCAAGTTTTCAGAGAGATACTTAACTGGGGATGAATAGGAATAGGGACTCAACCTGACACAAGAAACTCCTGAATGAGGAAACTCTCTCTACCAACTGAAACTGGAACCTTCTCTTCATTTTATAAGCTTAGAGAATGATCTATATCATATTAAGATGCTAAGTGACTTGCTCAGGGTCACACAATTAGTAAGTATCAGAGCTGGGACATGAACTCAGGGACTCGCAGCTTCAAGGTTGGCTTTCTGTCCATTACATAATGCATGCAGCACATGAGACAGAAATGATTAACTGATGGTGCAAGGTTTTGAGGGAGCCAAGATGGGAATAGATCAAAGACCTAGATATCCCAGATATGTTTCTCCTTCATGTTTGTTGAGAATATTTTTCTTCTGCTCTAACAAAGTTCCCCAAGGCAGCAGGGATGAGAGACATGATGCTTAATTGTGCTGACAAGGTGCCCCACATACTGAGAAGACACAAAGGTGTTTTAGTTTAATGACTAAAAAAGACCTGTTTTACTTCTAAAGGAATTATATAGGGTAACCAATCAGGTAATTGTTAGTGTCAACAACTCTCAATTCCTTGACACAGACATATGTTAAAGAAAAATGAATGATTTAGGTGATACTGTCCAGGATAACCATTTATGACCAATGCATCAGTCACTTGAGTACTACTTTAATGCCTTCTTAAAAAGTAGAGGTGACCCTGGACTCTACAAGGCTTTACTAATGAAATAGAAGGTCTGGCAGAGTCAGGGCACAAAGGCATTGTAATTATGAGCCAAGTAGGGAAAACTGTATGTCTTTCATCCAAGGATGTCTTTGGTATTTATGGGTTGATATTTCTAGAAACCACCACTGCTTCTGGTGATCCACTCTCCTGAAGTCCACTCCAGCCACTGCTGGTCAGGGATGCCCTGGGGCTAAAAATGTGGGGCTCTCAGGGCTGGGCTTGGCTCCCAGCATGCTGCGATGGACCTTTCCTGCTGGGCTGCCAGTAGGCCTTCAGTGGGAGATTTGTTTCTCTGTGTCACTTTGTGGGTTCTATAGATCTAAAACTTGTTTAGAGTCATATTTTATAGGTATTTGAGGTGGTTATGGGGGGGATCTCACAGTTTTCCTGCTTCTACGCTGCCATCGTGGCTCTGCCTACTAGTGGGTCAGTCATTTTTTGAAGTTTCTATGTCCTATTAACTGAATTAGATCTGCCTTGAGAAGCAGTGGTAGAACTGAGACCTATTGTGTTTTTAAGTAGTTCCAGGTCTTACCAGGTGACCAGGCTACTCCATAAGACAGGAAATTATATCTTATTCTGAGGTTTATTGTAATAAAATACATAGTCCTAAGGGACAGCTCTGCTGACTCCATGAATCATTTTATGGGATGGCTTTTCTACCTTGATCCTATGATTTATTCTTACCATACTATAACAAGAATGGCAAACACATAACCAAAACACTGCCTTCTCTTTAGATAGGGCTTCTTCTGGGAAACTCCCACCAATTAATATAGAGAAAAGACTACAGCAGCCCTTGTTACAGCCAAAGAGGTCCCTTCCCAAAGAACTAGGGACCTTAGGCTGTTATGTTTGACCATTACACTTGCCTCAAAAGTGTTCTTGAACTTTTGTGTGCTGAATATTTGGGTTTATTGTTGATTATAATGGCTTGAAAGTTAGCTCTGCAACTACATTTTGGTGCTGTTGTCACCACTCTGCCCAAGGGGTTAAGTCTGCAAAGTATAATTGTCTCACATGAGTTTGCCTAAATTTCAGAGTTCCCTTTTTCTAAAACAGTTTTATCTCTGTAAATGATTGTATTGGAGTGCCAACTAGTAATCTGTTTTCCTTTTTTGAAGTTGCACTTAGGATTGCCATTCTGAAGCATCACACTTCAAATATCTATCTAAACTCTTTCTTGGTTTTGATAGAATTTTTACAAGAGTGATTTTTTAAATTGCCTATTCCTTTGAAATAGCATTTAAGTATTCTTTTTGAGAAACAGATGTGATTTAATATCTGTGGGGGGCAGGGTTTAATAGAGTTTTTCCTTCTTTACCAAAGTAAAGGTCAGGGAAGAATTCTGTTGGAACTGGGAGAGACAGAGGTGCAGTTGGGCTTCAGCCCTCAGAGAGAGAAGTGGTGAAGGTGCTGCAGCTGTGCAGCTGCTTCCACAGGGCTGCTTCAGAGCTCCTGGCCTGCAGATCATAGAGGGACCAGGCGACCATTTGGGAGGGTAATAGCTCCTGCCTTGACCTGCCTGGATCTGGATCGCTGTCTGGGATGGAGGTTCTGGTGTGTGTGACCAGTGAGCCAGAGTTTGTGGGGGGACACAGCGAGGGCACCCAACTAAAAGCTCTGGCAGCTGACAAAACCCTAGTGATTTAGGACAAAGCTCTAAAAGTCAAGTAATTGAGTAGCAACATGAGCAAACAAAGGAAGCAAAGCAAGCACAGCAATACAGCATTAGATTCCTTTTTTGGGGACACAAAGTATCAAAGCATGGAAGAGGGGGAAGATGGTGAAGTCAGAACTCCTGCACCAAAAGCTTCCAAGAAAAATATGAACTCGTTACAGGCCATGGAGGAGCTCAAGAAGGATTTTGAAAATCAAGTGAGAGAAGTGGAGAAAACATTGGGAAGAGAAATGAGAACGAAGCAAGAAAATCATGAGGGGTAGCTGGGTGGCGCAGTGAATAGAGCGCTGGTCTTGGAGTTCGGAGGACTTGAGTTCAGATCTGGTCTCAGACATTTAACACAGAACTAGCCATGTGACCTTGGGCAAGTCGATTAACCCCAATTGTCCTAACTTACCCCCTCCAAAAAGCAAAAGAAAGGGAAAGAAAATCATGAAAACAGAGTCCAAATGAAAAAAAATAGAATGCAATGTGAACTATCTCATTGGAAAAAAAAATGACCTGGAAAAGAGATCCAGGAAAGATAATTTAAAACTTATTGGACTACCTGAAAACCACAATCAAAAAAAAGAACCTAGAAATCATCATTCAAGAAATTCAAGGAAAATTTCCCTGAAATTTTAGAACCAGAGGGCAAAATAGAAACTGAAAACATTCACTGATTGATCACCTCTTGAAAAAGATCCTAAAAAGAAAACTTCTAAGAATATTATAGACAGGTTCCAGAAATTCCCAGATCAAGGAAAAAATATTACAAGCAGCCAAGAAGAAACAATTTGAATACTGTAGAAACACAATCAGGATAACACAAGATCTAGCAGCTTCTACATTGAGGGACTGAAGGGCTTGGAATATGATATTCTGGAGGTCAAAAGAACTAAGACTAAAACCAAGAATCACCTACCCAGCAAAACTGAGTATCATGTTTCAGGGGAAAATATGGTCATTCAATGAAATAGAGGACTTTCAAGCTTTCTTGATGGAAAAACCAGAGTTGAATAGAAAATCTGACATTCAAATAGAAGAAGCAAGAGAAGCATGAGAAGGTAAACAGGGAAATCCTAAGGAACTTATCAAAGTTGAACTATTAACATTCCTATATGGAAAAACAATTGTAACTTATGAAACTTTTCCCAGTATGAGGATAGTTAAAGGGAATATAAATTTATATATATATATATGTATACATACATATATTTGCTTATATAGGAGGGTATATGAGCATATGAATACATATGTGTATGTGTGTACCGGTGTACATATAAAGTGGGTACAGGATCAATTGAATAAGAAGGGATGATACTTAAAAGGTGAAATCAAGAGGTGAGAAAGAAATATAATGAGAGGAGATGGGGAGAGACAGAATGGGGTAAATTATTTCATATAGAAAAGGCATGGGAAAACTGTTACAATGGAGGGGAAGAACAGGAAGACAAAAGGGGTCAACCTTACTTCCACTGAATTTGGCTTAGGGAGGCAATGACATTCACACTAAATTGGGTATCTTGCCCTACAGCAGAGTAGGGAGGAAGGGAATGAGAGGGGAGATGACAGAGAAGAGGGCAGATATGGGGGGAAGGTATTTAGAAGCACACATTTTTGAAAAGTCAAAGTAGAGAATAGAACAAGTAGGGGACAGGATAGGATGGAGGGAAATATAGTCAGTCTTCCACAATATATCCACTATGGAAATGTTTTGCATAGCAACACATGTGCAATTGAATTGCTTATCTTCCCAGTAAGGAAGGGAAAGAATCTGGAACTCAAAAGTTTTAAAATCAAATTTTTTTTTTTAAATCATCATCATTATTATTTTTACATGCAACTGGGAAATAAGATACACAAGCATGGGGGTATGGAGATCCATCTTGCCCTACTGACAAGTCAGAGGCGGGAAGGAGGAGGATATAGAACATAGCAGATTGGGGGAGGGGCAAACAGTGGGATTATTGTTTTGGGGTGGCGGGTAGGTGAAAGAAGGGGAGAAAATCTGTAACTCAAAATCTTGTGGAAATGAATGTTGCAAATAAAAAATAAACAAAATTTAATTCAAAAACAAAGAATACATTTTCTTGGCATAAGTTTACATTAAAAGTTTGTCAGTATTTTAAAAAAATGACCCCTCTGGGGTGGAATTACTGAGGTAACAGAACTGTAAAAGTAACTTAGACCAAATAATCCCATTCTCTGTCTCAATTGTCCTTGCTTTTCCCCAATCTAAGAAAACAGTATTTCCCATGAAAAATTTTCTTCCCCTTAGCCCTTTCCAATGCACAAAATAAATATAAAAGCTATGAAGGTTCCTTCCATGCTAAAACAGAAGGCAAAGGAATCCAAACCTGATTCCTTTGGATAACTCAAGAATGAAAACAATATGATATTCACTGCTATAGGAATCACAGTAACATACTGTGTTATATGGTTGGGTTAAGTCAAGTTAAGTGGTCCATTTGATACGTTCAAAGAATAGTGCTGGTCTTAGAGTCAGAAAGAAATGGTCTATACCTTAGCCTCAGACACTAGCTGTGTTACCCTGGGCAAGTCACTTAGCTGGCAAATCTCTAAGACTCAGTCGAGTTATTGTAATGTTAATAGAATGTGAAGATCTTTCCGGCCCATTAAAAGGCCTATGTGACCTGTTTTGCACTAACTACTGTGATGGAGCTTGAGTCACAATGTGATTGAGTCACATGGTGGGAGGAGCTTGCCGAAAGGGTGAGGCAGGAAAGGTAGAGCAGGAAGATAGAGTGAGGCAAAGCTGAGACAGTGCAGCTAGCTTGAGTGAGAGAGGGAGGAATTTTGCTTAGGGGGGTTTTTTTGTGGGAAGGCCTAACAGAGGGAAGACTTAGGGATGTCAGTGCTTCTTGGATTGGTGATGTGTATAAACTTCTCCGTTACCATGGTGGAATTGGCTTTTTAGTATCTGAAGAAATATTTTGGTTTTGCCTTTGAGAAAGAGAGTTATTTATATTTTGCAAATTTACCATGGAAATACACATGCATATTCATAGCAGCTGCTGTAGGTATTGCATTGGTCATATATTTGGTTTCAGGAACAGGATCACAAAATATAAAACTTGGATCTCTACTTGGAGATAGGAAGGCTCTAGAGAGTAAACAGGTATTCCAGGATGGGTGGATTTACCTTATTCCTCCCTGGTGAGAGAATGGGCTAAAAGCACAAGACTTTGTGAAAACTGAGAACCGAGGCTACAGAAGGGAGAACCTAGAGATTTGGAAAGATGCTTGCAAGGAATACCAATAGAACCAAGGAAAGAAATGGCAGGGGTGTGTAGAAGAAGATGGGCATTATTAGCAAGTTATAGTATTATATGTAAAAGTAGAGACAAATTGCTGGAGGAAAAGGTTCAGCTGGAAAAGGAAATAGTTGATTTGCATGAGAAGCTTTCTATGCTATGTCTGAACTTTCCTTTAGAATAGCAAGCTAGAAAGTAACAAGTGGTAGAAGAAAAGGCAGCTGTAAGTTTAGCTCAGAAAAAGAATAGAAAAGTTAACAAGAGAAAAGTGCATGCAACCTTTGCAAGTGTGGGTCCTGATTGGGCCCCGGACACCTAGGAGGAATATGCATGGGAGGAAAAAGAAACAAATTTAGATGAGGAGGTTTCTAGGAATGCAGACATTTGTACAGTACTATAAAGGAAGCAAGAGAACCAGGGAGGCCACACATTGTTTAAGGAAATACTGAGGATTTAAGTCAGCAGGAGACCCCATATCAGTTTAACCATGTACTTGGAAAAATGGATCAACTACTATAACTAGGGCATTAATAAATACTGGGGCAGAAGCCTCTCTTATATATGGAAATCCTGATAAATTTAAACATGAAACTCCTATTACCATCACAGAACTGGGAGAGGCTAAAATATCTGCCAGACAAGTTAAACTAATGATGAAAATCGGACAATAACCTAAGAAAGAATATACCTTGGTAACTGTACCTGTTCCTGAATACATCACTGGAATAGATAGAGGCATGAATTTAAATTTACCCAAGGGAAGATACCAATTTGCAGTAAGGAAGATAAGAATTAATACATTTTTAGGGGGCAAAATAAAAATGGACCCAATCACTGTTACCTGAACCTTCTGAAGTAATTACTTTAAAACAGTATTGTGTGCCAGGTGGGCAAGATGAAATTACCAAT
Source organism: Petaurus breviceps papuanus (assembly GCF_028583685.1). Classification (NCBI taxonomy): domain Eukaryota; kingdom Metazoa; phylum Chordata; class Mammalia; order Diprotodontia; family Petauridae; genus Petaurus; species Petaurus breviceps. The sequence goes on from NW_027185867.1 coordinate 7,423,666, forward strand.
ACTATAAAGGAATATGCTGAGGCAGGAGTTATAGGCTCTATAACCACTAGATGATTCCTGTCTGGTTAGTACAAAAGTCATATGGGATGTGGAGAATGACAGTGGATTATAGCCAACTGATGTATGCTGCTGTTCCAGATACCTTACCTTAACAGAAAGGATCCAGAAGTATGATGGGACTTGGTATGCAGTTATTGATTTAGCAAAAGCTTTCTTTACTATACTAACAGATTCTAAACAGTGGGAGCAGTTTGCTTTCTCTTGACAGGGCAGACAATATACTTTTACCCACTTGCCACAAGGATATCTGCAAAATCCTACTATTTGTCATAAGACCGTGGATGAACATTTGGATGAATTAGAACTACCAGTATACAACTTACCTACTATATAGATGATATTATGATACAGAGAAAAAAATGCAGAAGTGAAGAGTTTGATGCTTCTAATTGTGCATATAGAAAGGCAAAGGGTGGAAAGTTAACCCTGTAAAGATTTAAGGACCAGCTCAAACAGTAAAATTTTTAGGCATACAATGGGATAAGGGGATGTGAGAGATTCTCCTGAAAGACTGACAAAAGATTCAGGATTTTCCCATCCCTACCTATTAGAAAAAGGCCGAAAAGTTTACAAGATTATTTGGATATTGGAGATATCACATACCATATTTAGGACAGATTTTGAAGTCCTTATATAAGGTTACTAGGAAGAAAGAGGAATTTGATTGGGAATTTTAGCAGAGTAAAGCTTTTGAAGAAGCCAAGGCTGCTACACAGGTGGCCCTAGATTTATGGTCTATGCAAAGTGACCTGGTAGAATTACAAGTGAACATAGAGGATGATTATGCAAACTGGAGTTTATGGCAAAAACAACAAAGCCAAAATTTACCCTTAGGATTTTGGTCTAGGAAACTCCCTTCATCTGGAGTTCAACATAACCATTTTGAATTTACCCTTGGTAGAGACTGAACAATTGACTCTGGGTCATGAAGTAATATTAAGGCTTGGAATCTCAATTATGACCTGAGTAATGAGCACCCCAGCTTCTCAGAGAAGTGGATACGCAAAAGAGGCTAGCATTGTTAAAAGGAAAATGGTACTTTCAAAACAGATCTAAAATAGGTAAAAGTGAGTGTCTGCTTTACATGAATCTATCTATAGCAAATATAGAAATTGAGGGAAATGATACATCCTCTGAACCAAAGCAACAGTTCTATGTTGTTTAATATACATTATCCCTTAATTTCATTACCTTTGAAATGTGACTCATTGTCACTTTGAATCTGCATTGGGATTCCATAATATAGACTTATGAGACCTAGAGTTTTACAGGTGTTTTTCTGGGTCACATTCTTATAAACATAAGCCACTATTACACCTCAATAGGTGTCAACACAAGTACATATAAATTTGCATTCTTTTTTTTTTTGAGGGCTATGGTGATATTTTATTTTATTTTCCAAATGCTTTATTAACTTCTGATTTACATCATTCATTTCTGCCAGATATTGAGTTACAAATTTTCTCCCTGTACTAAGCTTTTAGTAATCTAATAAGCTCATAATAGCCAGATTTATTTCTGATCTCCAAAAACTAAATTGTGAGTCATTCAGGAAGCATTTCATTACTTATGGATCTTCTGGTTTGAGGACTCCATTCAGCAATGCAAATCATAACTATATTGCCAATATGATACCCATGGCAGTTGCTATCAATATGCATGTGTATTTCCAGGGCAAATTTGCAAAATGTAAATAACTTTCTCCCTCAGAGGCAAAACCAAAATATTTCTTCAGATACCAGAATGCCAGTTCCACCATGGTAACAAAGAAGTTTATACACATCACCAATCCAGGGAGCAATGACATCTCCAAGTCTTCCCTATATTATATCTCCCCACAAACAAACTCCCCTAGGAGAAATTCCTCCCTCTCTCACTCAAGCTAGCTGCTCTGACTCAGATCTACCTTACTCTCTCCCAACCCTGCCTCTTTCTTCCTACTCCGCCCATTTAGTATGCTCCTCCCAGCATGGGCTTCATGTAACTCAGGCTCCATAACAGCAGTCAGCTGGACCAAAGCTCAGAGCAGGTCACACAGGCCTATTAATGGGCAGGAAAGATCTTCCCATTCCATTTACATTACATTGGGTCCCAAGATCTTTCCTGTCTTGTAGGAACAGTTACAGTAGGACCAGATACAGGGATACAATTTCTACAGCAACAACCCTGTAAAGACAAACAGTTCTGAAGGACTTGAGAACTCGAATTAATTCAATGAACTACAATTTCAGAGAAGTGATAAAGCATACTGCACATCACCTGAGAGATAAAAGATACAGATTAAATATATATTTTGTTATGGCCAAGGAAGGAATTTGTTTTCCTTGACTATAGTTATAAGGGTTTTGTGTTTCTTTTCTCCTCACTAATTTGAGGTACGGGAAGTAGAGAAAGAAAGAAAAGAAATGTTTGTTAATTTAAAAATATTAAATTAAAAAACTGCATCTACTTTTCTTTAATGGATTTGTGGTAGCCTCTTAGAAAAAGCTGGTCATAAACTAATAGTATTTTTACTTTCCCTTCTGGGCATATGGAAAAAAACGGGTTTGAGCTGTCCTCATTGTTTGTACTGGTATATGGTATCAATAAAACTGGCCGTGGTGTTTACTCTAGAACCTTTTAGTTATAGAAGAGATCAGCACAGGAATATCAGAACACATTCCATTCATAAAAATAAAATTGATGCATGCACTTTGGGAATGTGAAAACAACAGTAGAGGCAAGAAAATACAATGTTTCATTGTATTCATAAGTATATGTTGCTTTGTAGGTCCATACATAGTGAATTATATTGTGAGCCATATATGTAATAAACACTACTTGCTTGACCTAGTTTACTGTTTTAAGTTATAGATAGGCAGAAAGATCTACCGTGTTTCCCCAATAAGACACTGTCTTATTATTTTTTTGGACAGAAAAACAACAGAGGGCTTATTTTCAGGGGAGGGCTTATTTTAATGAACATTGACAGCAATTTTAATAAACAGGTAAATGTGAACAAAAAAATGTACCTTTATTCAATAAGCAAATCACTGGGGAAGAACAGGATGACGCGCTCACTGCTGCAGCTCTGATTGGATGCAGCTCGGAGCGCTGCGTGCGTTTCATGGGGGGGGGACGGGGGACGGTACATACAGAGGGTACTGTAATGTAGCGTGTAGCGCAGGGGATCACCTTCACTACAGTAGCAATCTCAATAGGGCTTAATTTCGGGGGAGGGCTTATTTTAGAGGAATCTTACACAGTAAGGGGAGGGCTTATTTTCAGGATAGGTCTTATTATCGGGGAAACACGGTATCTATCTATCTGTATGTGTGTGCATATATATACATATATATGCACACACACATACATATGTGCATGCATATATAGATACATCTATATCTTTGTGAATGACAGGGCCATACAAAGGATGATGCTTTAGAAAATTTGTGCACAGAAATAGTAAGCCAAAATAAATACCGGCAAATGTGAAAAATTTCAGAAGTTCTCATCTTTCATAGACAAATCTTTTACACAATTACCTGGGAGAATTTTCAACAAGCACAAAGAGATACACCCCATTCAGTTGGCAGTGTAATTTGTGGAGAGAAAAAGTTTTTTCTCTGACCATATTTTAAGAGAGTTGAGAAATAAAGTACAATTAAATGTACTTAATTGTGTGCAAGATTTCAGGAACTTGGAGCAGGAAATATTAACAAATTCATTTATAGGATATTATATATTTCTTCCTTTTGTTGGTTTTCTTCCCTTATGTCCCTGTAATGGGAATGCAGATTTGGAAGATCTTCCCTGCCCCTAGGCTAAAGTGCACCTGAAGCCTGGGGTGGGAGGCTTGTTTTTCAGTAGATACTTCTTGATTGGCCAGTGAGTCAATAAGGTTGTTACATTCTCTGAGCCAGGAGAAGGCTATATAAGCCCTGATGTGTAGCTTTGTTTTGGGGGCTCACTTTGAGAAGTGTTCTGTGATTTGGTCTGTATTCTGAAAAGCCGTTGTCCAGAGCCCCCCCGGCTTTGAAAAACCCAGATGTTGACTGGGTATGGATGTAATGGTTGGACAGTTTGGAAATCTGTCTACTTGATCTGTTTCTGTCTTGATAATTCTGCCTGTATGCTTTGAAGTTCGGGGTGCTGACCTTTTTCCCCTGAACAAGGTAAACGATATATGTCTGACTGATTAAAGTAAGCTTGTTAACCCATTTTGAGTTGCTTTCCTTTAACAAAGCAGATCTAAGAACCTGTATTGGCAGACACCCTGGAGACGCTGGGGTGCTTGCCGCTACAGTCCCCCAAAACATTCAGCAGCAATTGTCAATAATAAGCAATAATACAAAACTATCCTTAGAAGGAAGGAGGTTAGACATATTCTCTTTTTTCTTTTGTAGACTTCTTGCTCTCCTTCAATGGGAGCCCCAGAAAAGGAGTCTGTTCCAGAAGGAAGCTATGTGACAACAGCAGTATAATTTATAAAATATCTCTCTGTAACTGGGAAAGTCCACTCACCCCTTACCAACTCCAATTTAATACAGTTCAACGAATATTTATTAAGCAATTGCTGCTGTTTCTAGATCTACACCTTCCTGGGAGGGTAAAACCTGCACACATGTAACTGAAAGCAATATACAGTAACGGCTCCCTCTGAGGAGATCACCTTTCATTTACACCTTGTCTATTCTGTATACTCCATCCTCATCTGCATGGCGTCTTCTTCATTACACTGTGATCTCCTTGAGGGCAGGGACCATGTTTTTGCCTTTCTTTGTATTCCTCAGAATTTAGCACAGTACCAGGCAGAGAAAGCCCTTAAAAAACACCTGGTGTTGATGACGATGACGTTGATAATGTCACTGGTGATAATGCTCAAAAGAGAGAAAGCACTAAGAACTATGTACAGTAGTTGCATCTAAGCTATGTTTTCACAGAAGCTAGGAAAGATACCAGGGTCAAGAGAGGGGAGGAAAATGCATTCTAGACATTGAAAGGCCACCTATTCAAAGATGTAGAGGTGGTAAATGGAATGTTCTGTAAAGGGTACAGGAATAACCTAACTTGATAGGAATGGAGTGTAGAGGAGTAATATGAGACAAGATTGGAATATAGGGTACTATATGGTGAAGAGCTTTATATACAAGGTTAAAAAACCCTAAATTTTCTTCTAGAGCTTAGGACTATCTAGACATAGAAGGACTACAAATAGCTGAGGAAAAAAGGAAAGCAAAAGAGAAAGGAGAAAGGGAAAGATTTCCCAACTGAATGCTGAATTTCAGAGAATAGCAAGGAGACATTAAAACGTTTTCTTAAATCAAAGAAATAGAAGAAAACAATAAAAAGGAAAAGACTAGAAATCTCTTCAAGAAAATTAGAGATATGGGGCGGCCAGGTGGCACAGTAAGTAAGAGCGCTGGCCGTTGGGAGACCCGGGATTGGTTCCGGCCTCAGATACTTGGCACCCACACAAAATAACTGGCCGTGTAACCTTGAGTAAGTTAATTAACCCCAATTGCTTATAAAAAGAAAAAAGAGAAAAAAAAAGAAAATTAGAGATATCAAGGAAAAATTTCATATAAAAATGAGCATGATAAAAGAGAAAAATGGTAAGGACTTAAGAGAAACAGAAGAGATTAAGAAGAGATGGCAAGAATACATAAAACCACTATACAACAAAGATCTTACTATCACCAATACTCTTACTGATCTAGAGCTGTACCTCCTGAAGAATGAAGTCAAGTAGACCTTAGGAAGCATTGCTAACAATAAGGCTAGTGGAGATGATGGAGTTCCATCCAAGCTATTTAAAATCCTAAAAGATGCTGCCACTAAAGTACTGAAACTCAATATGCCAGCAACTGTGGAAAACTCTACAGCGGCTACTGGGTTGGAAAAGATTGGTTTGCATCCCAATCCTGAAGAAGGGTAATGCCAAGGAATGCTCAAATTATTAAACAATTGTGCTCATTTCACCAGAAAGGTTATGTTTAAGATTCTGCAAGCTAAGCTTCAGCAATATATGAACCAATAATTACCAGAATAGGGACTGGTTCTCAAAGAGCCAGAGAACTAGAGACCAAATTGCCAACATTTGCTAGATCATGGAGAAAGCAAGGAGTTCCAAAAAAATATCTACTTCTGCTTCATTAACTACATTAAAGCCTTTGACTGTGTGGATCACAGCAAAATGTGCTAAGTGCTCAAAGGGATGGGAGTACTAGATCATCTTACTTGTCTCCTAAGGAAACTGTACATGGGCCAAGAATTAACAGTTAAAATCAAACGTGGAACAACTAATTGGTTTAAGGCTGGAAAAGGAGTAGGACAAGGCTATATATTCACCTTATTTATTTAAATGATAGACAGGGTGCATCATGCAAAATGCCACTCTGGATACATCAAAAGCTGGAATCAAGTTGCCCGGGAGAAATAGCTACAATTTCAGACTTGCAGACAATACCACAAGGATGGCAGAAACGGAAAAGGAATTAAGAAGTTTTTTTTATGAGGATGAAAAAGGAGAATGTAAAAGCTGGCTTGAAGTTTAACATAAACAAACAAACAAAGATCTTGGCAACTGGCTCCATCACTTCCTGGCAAATGGAGAAGAAACAGAAGCAGTGTCAGATTTTATATTCTTGGGCACAGACGTAACTGAAAATAATTACCACAGTCATGAAATTAAAAGACTGTCTCCTTGGGAAAAAAGCTATGACAAATCTGAACAATACTAAAAAACAGAGATATTACCTTTCTGACAAAGGTCCATACAGTCAAAACTATGGCTTTGCTGGTACAATGTATGGCTGTGAGAGTTGGATTGTAAGGAAAGCTGAATGTCACAGAATCACTGATTTCAAACTGTGGTGCTGGAGAAGACTTGTTAGAATCCTTTGGAGTACAAGTAGGTCAAATCAGTCAATAAGTAAAAAATTAATTCAGGCAATTCACTGGAAGATCAAAACTGAAGCTTAAATGCTTTGGTCATATAATGAAAAGATGGGGCTCAATGGGACCCTGATGTTGGGAAAGATTGAAGTCAAAAGGAAAAGGGGATGGCAGAAGATAAGATGGACATGCTGTGGACATAACAAACATAAACTTGGACAGACTTTGAGGAATAGACGGGTCTGATGTTCTGTGGACCATGGGATAATGAAGAGTCAAACATAAATGAACAAAAAATAGGGAACCACTTCTAATTAGAAGTTTTGAAACTGTCCCTGGTGGGGTTATGACAGAACACCAATTAAGGAAAAATAAGTAAGAGTGAGGATCCAGCTAAAATTAGATAACATGAATTTGTTGCAGACTTTTTCCAGCAGCATTCTCTAGGACAGTAGCACTGATCTAGCAAATAGAAGCAGAGTAGGGAAAGGGTAAGGGGAACCCAGGATTGGTGATTAGGTCATGAACACCAATAGGATGCAAGACAAGTCTCAGTGATTACTTATATAATCTATGGTAATAAACAAGCAAGCAAACAAATAAACAAGGAGAACTAGATAAAGTGAAAAGTACTACCCTTACAGTACAAAAAGCCACACAACTACAGGTAACATGACTATAACTGCAAATGAAAAATGAATGAATGATGCCATCACCTTAGACATCCTAATGCTAACATTGAATGGTATTATACCCAACTCAAAATAAAAAAAGGCAGTAATACTGATGAACATAGGAAATGTATAATTTATATGAACATAGGAAATGAAAAATTAAAAAAATCACTACTATAGAGAATGATAGCAGCAGAAAGCTGAGATATCCATTATAAAGCAATTAATGAATCTGAAAACTGTTAAGAAGAAAATTATTTGAAAGTTTCTACCCTTTTAGGTTTTTGGAGGGGACAGGAAAGTTTTAGGCTTTGCCACTTATATACCACAGATGATAAGCTCATCTAGACTTCTTCCTTTTCTGAACTTGGAAAAAACTGAGGGCTATTGCAATTGATGTTTTTGAAACCAAACCTTGGAGAAAGTGCAATTAGGATCAATATCTACCAAAATGTTCTCAGTTGCCAGCAATGAACTGTAACCTATTCTCAGGAGAAGAACCCATTAAGATTTCCACATGTTCTGCAGCCCAATGAGAACACCATTTCCATTCTTCTACTGATTCATTTGTAGCTTTGCATAAATTGCTGTTTTGTTTTGGCTACAAAGATTTTCTTCTATGATATACAAAATATCTTCTCTATAGTATCTCTAAAATAATTACATTATCACTGTATTGTAACCAAGAAGAGGATTAATGACTGAGTTTTATTTTAATATAGCTGTGATCAATGCCAATTTTATTTAATTTGTGAACTTTGCTAAAATTCTAAGGTCTGGTAATTGGAAACAAACACTGTACCACTGTACTTGAGTCATTTTGGATTTGTAAATTTGTTTCATACTTCATTTAAAATGTTACATATATTTTTCATTTTTACTTATATCCAGTTATTCAATATTTATTTCTATCCATGTTATTACTATAAAATCATGATTCTAACTGGAATTATCAGTTGTACATTATTACTACCTTTGTTTCTTACACAAGATAATTCGGTCAGATATATAGGCACAGCCTGTACAGATGATCAGACTGTGCTTCTGGATCAGAGAGATAAGAACCAAAAAAAATTTTTTTAAGTCAACACATATAACTTTTAAAAACATTTTTGCTTTAACATTTGATTTTTTTTTCTGTAAAGTCAAACTTATATAGGTAATTTTGACATATGACAGATTTAAGTTCAGAATTGGCTATGATTTCTGCACTTCTAACACACAGTTTACCACTGATTCTGGAAAATGGAAAATTAAGAAAAACACTGACTTTTTCATTTAAATCAATGTAAAAGAGTACTTGGAAGAATTAAGAAAAAGTATCTGTAGACCCATGATATTATGATGCAAAAATTCCACACACCTATTTAATTTTTAGAATTCTATCCATTAGTCCCAAAAGTCCCAAAGCCATTAGTCTGAATTTTATGGTATTCATGGAGAAAACTTAAGCAAAATGCTCTGTTGAGTGAGCCACTAAGAATAAAGATTCCTGAGATGGAAGGAAGATGGAAGAGGAGAAGGAAGCAGTATAGCAACTCCCCCCTTCCCCTCAAAATCCCATCATAAAACAACATCATCCAAATGGATCTAGAAAATGCAACATACACACTCCTGATAGAAAAACCTAGGAATAAGTAATGATCAGTCATTTTTCCAGAGCAGGTAAGCACAGTGAGACACAAGGGATACCTGTGAACACTGGTGATGGGCCTGGTGTGGCATAGAGAATATTTTAGTAACCAGGGAGAGGCTGTGAACCAGGCCAAAGAGTCCTAGACCTTTATGGGGCACTACCAGAGGGACAGGAGTGAACTGACACTATCTTGTTCCCACTCACAGACCCAAGGGAAAGAAAAATTATGGCGGGGCCCTAAACTCTTCCACCCTGAGCACAAATATAGGCCCTAACATAAAGCCCAAAGTCAGGAAGTAGGCTAGAAGAATGAGCATAAAAATAGCATCACAATAAAAAGTTATTATAGTAACAAAGACACTCAAGACACAGACAAAAGAAGATCATGATTCCAAAACATCTACTAGCAAAGCCTCAGAGAAAAATACAATTTGAACATAAATTCAACTAGAATTCCTCAAAGAAATGAAGCAAGGGTTTTCTTTAAAGAGTTTAAAATATTTTTAACAATGAAATGAGAAAAAAAATTGGAAAAGAAATGAAAGCTGTGGAACAAAGAAATGGAAAGAAGAATCAATAAAAATAAAAATCAATGACTCCATAAGAAAACAAGAAACATCTTTAAAAGGTCAAAAGAAGAAAAAAAAACCTGAAGAAAAATAAGATATCTCCTAGCAAAAACAACTGACCTAAAAAACATATCAGAGCAAAAAAAAAAAAAAAAAAGAAGAATTGTACTCTCTTGAACACAATGGCAACAAGAGCTTAGATGTCATATTTCAACAAATCTTAAAACAAAAATTGACAGAGTATATTGAAAATAAAAGGGACCTACCAGTTACCTCTTAAAAGAAACCCACAAATGAAAACTTTAAGGTATATTACATCCCAAATCCAGAGCTTCTAAGTAAAAAAAAAAATACTGAAAGCAGCCAAAAGGAAAGAATTCAGGTACTGAAGAGTCAGGTCAGGATAATTTCTAATTTAGCAGTCACTGCTATGACAAAACACAGAGTTTGGAATACCATAGTTCAGAAGGCAAAGAATATACAGGCTTTCAGCCAAGAATAACTTAACTCAGCAAAACTAACTATATTGTTCGAAACATAAAAAAAACAAACAAACAAACCCATGAACAAATAATGATGAAGAACTAAGCAAGGATAAACTGCTTATTTTCTAATATGGGGAGATGATACAAGTGGCCCTTTGAACTCTATCCTAAAGGAATCTAATTAGACTAGGTCTGGGAGGATCTGTTTTATCTTGATGATCTTAAAAGAAGAATGGAAAGGGAAGGAAAGAAGAATACAAAGGAGGGGGCAGAGAAGGAATGTTAAGGAATATAATCTCATATAATAATGGCAGGCAAAATGTAAAGGGAAGCTAGGTGGATAGAACACCAGGCCTGGAGTCAGGAAGACTTGAGTTCAAATCTGGTCTCAGACACTAGCTGTGTGACCCTGTTTTCCTCAGTTTTTCATGTGTAAAATGAGCTGGAGAAGGAAATGGCAAACCACTCCAGTATTTTTGTCAAGAAAACCCCAAATGGGATCACAAAGAGTTGTACATTAACTGAAATGACAGAACAACAAAAATCCAAGGAGGAACAAAGAGGAAGGAAGCAGCTGACATTTGAACCTCTCTTCTAAACAGGTGAAAAAAGGGAAGAATACACACAGAGAGTTGGGTAGAAAAATGTATTTCAATAGGCAAATAGGAGGGAAAGGGGGAAAAGTAGAAGGGAGATTTGGAGAGAAGGTATATTAAGAGCACAATTAATCCTAAGCAAAAACAAACTCTAAGGACATACAAGTATATTTATAGCTCATTTTGAGGTAAAGTATGAGAATCTAAGGGGGTGCCCATTAATTATGGAATGGCTGAACAGATTATGGTATATAAATATGATGGAATACTATTGTGCTATAAGAAACTATGAGGGTTTCAGAGAAATCTGGGAAGACATGTATAAACTGATGCAAAGTGAAAAGAACAGAACCAGAAAGAACAATAAAGACAACAACATGGTAAAGACAAACAACTTATAAAGAATTAGGAACTCTAATCAGTGTAATGACTAAACATAATTACAGCAAACTAAAGATGAAATATGCTACCTGCCTCCTGATAGAGAGGTGAAACATTCACAATGCATAATTAGTCATTTTTGATTAGACTTTTTTTTGGGATATGCCCAGATGACCAATGTAGACATTTGTTTTGACAGGCTTTGTGATGGGGCATATTATATCCCATGCTGCCTTTCTAGTGATAACCTGAAGAGTAACTACATTTTGCCCTTTCGTTCCAATAATCTGGGTTGTTTTCTTTTTGTCATTTTTTTAAAATAGGGTAATTCAGGTTTATATCTTATTTTAGTTTTTGGGGGATTACCAGATGATGGTTATATTCTTTCTGTCTCCTGCTTTCCTGGTCACTAGTTTTTGAGAGTAGACATCTCAACTGTTCTAGTTTTTGCTGTCGGCTGACTTGCCTCTAATTTTTAAAAAAATTTTCTATCATTTGAATTACTAAGCTATGTTTTTGCATCTTTTTCCTTTAAAATGTCTAAAACTTGACTAAGATTTCCCAACCAATCTTCTGAACTATTTATAGTTATTCCTTCCACATTATGACTTTCCCCATCAATGTTCTGATATATAGAGGACTGACATAAGAAATTAAATGGGAATTTTGGAGGAATCTTGTGGGAAGTCATAGATGACATATGAAGGCCAGCAGATGATGACACAGAAAAAGCTTAGAAACTCATAAAGGAATAAAACACATGTATAGTACTGTATAATGTCAACATATTTAAAATTTTAATACCATAATTCAGACTCCTCTGGTATGAAGGGTCAAAAAATTTCATGCAAATAATGCAGATCATGGGGACACCACAGCCTTAACCCTGGTGATGTGGAAAGGATAACTGTTCTAATCTTATCTCTTCCTTCAATTCTCTTATTGGGCATTCCAGCACATTAATCAGGAAATAAACATTTATTAAGTGCCTACTATATAGCAGGACTAAGAATATGAATTCATAAATGGCACTGGAAATTTCTTATGTTTTAAAAACAAAAACAAGGATTTGGTGGCTTTTAGGATAAAACAGGATCCTGTTCTGGTATGCTCTGTTAAGTGAAAAAGTAGGGATGGAAGAATCCACAACAATGGAAACCTGCTATGCTGATATTGCTGGATTTGAGGTTTGGTTTTTTTGGGGTGGGTGGAAAAAACCTAACTTTTTCGACATGGTCAATATGGGAATGAATTTTGCTTTCCTATGCCTACTGGTTACAAGGGTTTGGTTTGGTTTTTCAAAGGATGGATAGGAAGTTGGAAGGGAATGAAAATAAATTGCTGTTCATTAAAAAAAAGGATTTTTTTTTTAAAAAAGGAATACATGTTCTCTTTTCTCAAAAAAAAATACACAATATAAACTAACCACAAAACAATTCTAATTTCAGGGTCTGAAAGTATAAAAATATTAAAGAATTCTAGGGAGATCAAAGATTGATTTATAGAGAAAAAAGGAAGGCAGATGAGAATACGGACTGGGGCACCTTAAGTTCATGTCATAAAGAACAAATTTTTTTTCCAACATCAATCAAAATCAACTGTCCCTTCAGTCTATTGATAATAAAACATTTAATGACTTGATTAGCTATGTTTGGGTAGGAGAAAGGAAAGGACTGATTTATTTCCTTCTGGGGGGCAATCAATCTACAGAGCTTGACAGTAGCTGAGTTTTGTCAAAATACTCAATGGGTATTAAAAAGCAATGGGTCACTAATGAGTTCACCCATGTTATAAATTGCCTCCTGGCTGCACCTGCTCTTCAGATTGTTGGTACATGGGAACAATGTCAGGGAAGAACTGAACATTTCCCCCCAAATAGTCCCAAGTTTAACTAATTATCAGCATCCTGAGAAAATACTTCAAGAGTAGGTATGCATCTAATAGTTTATATGTGATACTTATATGATGCTTTCTAACAGACAGAAATTTTCAAGATAATTTCCAACAAGTATTCAATAATCTAATAAATAAAATTAAATTAAAGGAAAACTGACTACCAGGTAGTACATAGACCTGACTAGAATATGAACATATGTCTGAGTTAAGAGATAAGGCCTCTCTCTCCCTACCTGCAATAATTTACATAATTTTTTCATTAGATTAAACCATAATATAGAACTGATTCCAAATAAGGCAAGCACTGTGTTATTCTTCTGAGTCAGTGGGGGAAAAAAATCTAATTCCAGTAATTTATCTTCTTTCTAGCTGTTCTTAACTAAATTAATTGGAAATACAAAAATACAAAGAAAACAGACACAGAGAAAAAAAAAAGACATGCAACACAATCTCAAGTGGAGTAGTAAGGATACAAAAGCCCTATGTGACCATGTTTCTAGAAAGCCAGGAGCTAAAAGAAACCATTTCCATTAGTTCTTTCTTCAACTTTAATGGGTTGAGCAATTACTGCACTAAACAAGCTCTTTTAACACCTGGTGCACTTTTCAGCAGTCATTACTTTCCCAGGCTTGTCATGGTTCATTTAAACGGTACAGAGAACAGAGAACTCCCTCTATAAAGCAGTTCCAATGTCTCACTGAGTTTGAGATATGAGATACGGAGGTGTTTATCATGAGGTTAAACAGAACTATGATGCAGAGTAACAAGAGCAAGCAGGAAACCAAAGTTGTTTGTTTTTTTTTTAGGAGGAAAAAAAGTAATTTCTATAAGAAAAGGCTTTTGGATGAATATGAATGTACTAAGGAGAAGCAGAAACCCATCTTACATAACTATTACATAAATAATAACCCTACAACAAATGATATTTAAAAGGAAGACCAGAGGGTGAAAGATAGCATACCTTTTCACCATGATTCTGAAACAATCTAATTTAATATAATAATTTGGTCTGTGGACGAGTTATTATAATCTATGCTATCCCAGCAGCAATGAAAAAATTATATAAATGATTCTTTATATAAAAGGGTTGGCATAGTAGCAGCCTAACTAGGTAAAAATTAAAACATAGGTTATGCATGCTTTATTGAAATAAAGGAGTGAGTACATATTCAGGGCAGGCAGGTGATGCAGTGGATACAGTGCCAGCTCTGGAGTCAAGAACACTTGAGTTCAAATCCAGCTCCAGACACTTAGTGAGTGACTCCAGACAGAGAATGACCCTGGGAAAATCAATTAAATGCTGTTTGACTCAATTTCCTCATCTGTAAAATGGGGGCCATAATAGGAACTACCTCCCAGGGTTACTGTATCAAACGAGCAACTGTAAAGCATGTTAACAGTGTCCAGTAGACAACAGGCACTATATAAATGTTAGGCATTATGATTGCTATGTTGAGAAATGGAGAAGGGTAGAACTGAAGAGAGAAGCAGTAACAGAAAATGAAAAGTAAAAATATTTGAAGATAGAACTTATAAGTGTTCCATCTCTATGCACAAATTTAAGCTTTAAATATTATTTGACTTTTGGTATAAAATAAGTTAGCATGAATTGTTATCATGCCAGTGACTGCCTCACAACGGGCTCAGTGGTTATTTCTAAGCGTACAAGATTTACAGTCCCCAAATTACTCAAAACTTACTTCTATTCCTCTGTGTTATGATAGCCCCAGGCTGACAAGATTCAAGAACACAGGGATGGATGTTATACTTTTAAGGAGATCACAGAAAATCTATAGGACTTTCAAAAAATAGATATTCAATTTTATTTTATTTTGACTTCAAAATTCTCTAATTCCCCCTACCTATAAAGTAAGCAAGCAATATAAAAGCCATTACAAATATGAAGTCATGCAGAACAAACTTCCACATTACCCCATGTTTTGGGGGAAAAAAAGGAGAGAAAAAAATATCCTTCAATCTTTATTGAGTTCATCAGTTTTCTATATGAAGATATAAGGCATTTTTCATTATGAGTTCTCTGGAATTATGACGGATTCACTGTGTTGATCACAGTTACTACGTTTTTCAACAACTGATTATCTTTATAATACTGCTTTTACAATGTAAATTTCTCTCCTAGTTCTGCTTACTTCACAGTTCACATAAGACTTCCCAGGTTTTTCTGAAACTATCCCTGTTAATCATTTCTTATAGCAAAAAAGTATTTAACTACATTTATATACCAGAATTTGTTCAGTCATTCACCAGTTAACAGGCATCCTCTCAATTTAAAATTCTTTGCCAACTCATAAAGAGCTGTTATGATTATTTTTGTACATATGGAACTTTTTCCTCATTCTTTTGATCCCTTTCAGGGCGTAGAACTAGTTAACAGTATTGCTAGGTCAAAGAATATACAGACTTCAATAGTTTACTGGGTATAGTTCCAAATTGCTTTCCAGAATGACTGTACCAGTTCACAACTGCACCAAAGGTGCCTAGTGTGCTCATTTTCCTACACACTCTCCAGCATTTTTCATTTTCCTTTTTTGTTATGTTAACTAGTCTGATAGGCGTGCCAGGGTAATATAGAGTTGTATTTTGCCTTTCTCTTAATTTTAGTGATGTACTACATTTTTTATATGATTATTGACAGGTTTCACTTCTTACTTTGAAAACTGGCTGTTTAAAAAAGAAAAAAGAAAAAAAAAGAAAACTGCCTGTTTAAAACCTCTGACCATTTATCAACTGTAGAATGGTTCTTATTCTTATAAATTTGGCACAGTTTCTCTATATCTTTTGAGGGATAAGATGATAAGATCTCTATCAAAGAAACTTGCAGAAATTATTCTTCCCTAATTTACTATTTTCTTTTTTTGGAAGGGGGAAGGCAAGGCAATTGGTGTTAAGTGACTAGCCCAAGGTCACACAGCTAGTAAGTGAGGCCAAATTTGAACTCAGATCTTCCTTACCCCAGGGCCGGTGCTCTATTCACTGTGCCACCTAGCTGCCCAAGTCAATTTGCTATTTTTTTAATACTATTTTGGCAGTGTTGGTTTTGGTTGTGAATAACTTTTTAATTTTATGTCATCAAAGTTAGTCACCTAACCTCTTGTGAACCTATATTTTGTTTGGTATGAATTCTTTCCGTATCCATAGATCTGACAGATAATTTCTTCCATGAGCCACTAATTTACTTCTGATACCACCTTTTATGTCTAAATCAAATAACCATTTTGAGCATATGTTGGTATGTGGTGTGAGGTTTTGGTCTCTGCCAGACTACATTCCAGGTTTAGCCGTTTGTGCATTATACTGAGCTCTTGTCTCAATAGCTTGGGTCATTGGGTTTAACAAACACAGGTTATTGTGCTCATTTGCTTCAGTATAATGCATACCTAACCTGTTCCACTGATCAACCTCTCCATTTTTTATCTGGTATCAAATTGTTTTGATCATCACAGCTTTGTAATACACTTTGAGATCGGGTACTACAAGGTCCTCTGTCTCCTCATTTTCTTCATTATTTCTCTTGATAATCTCAATCTTTTGTTTCTCCAGATCAATTATTTTTTTCTAGCTCTATAAAGAAATTCACTGGCAGTTTGATTGGTATGGTACTAAGTAAGTAAATTAATTTAAGATTCAGTGTTATTTTTATTATATTGGTTTGGCCTACCCATGACTAATTAATATTTCTCCAATCATTTCAGGGTGTCTTTACTTGTGTGGAGCCTATTTTTATAATTGTGTTTCACACAATTTGTGTGTATCTTGGCAGGTGAACGCATTAGTATTTTATATTCTCTATAGTTATTTTTTAAAATAGGATTTCTCTTTCTGTTTCTTTCTAGTGGGTTTTGTTGGTAACATAGAAATAGCAATGATTTGTGTGGGTTTATCTTATATCCTGCTATTTTGAGAAAGTTGCTATTTCATCTAGTTTTTTAGTTGACTCTTCAGTGTTCTCTAAGTAAACAATTATATCACAGGTGTTTCCTTACTGCCTATCTTTATTCCTTCAATTTATTTTTCTTGTCTTACTGCTATAGCTAGCATTTCTAATGCAATAAAAAATAACAAAAGTGATAATGGAAATTCTTACTTCACCCAAGATTTTACTAAAAAGGTTTCTAGTTTATTCCCATTAGAAATAATGCTTCTACTTAGCAGCCACCCAGAAACACCTGGCCATGTAACCTTGAGCAAGTTACTTAACCCCAATTGCTTTAAAAAAAAAAAAAAAGAAGAAATAATGCTTCTTCTTGGTTTTAAATGGATACTACTTTAATTGCTATCCATTAATTTCAATGTTTTCCAGTGCTGTTTTTTTTTTAAGGAATAAGTATTTTATCAAAAGCTTTTTCAGTCTCTACAGAAATAATCATTTTGTTGTTTTTATAAATTAATTTAGTTGATAATGCGTATGGCTTTCCTAATATAGAAGCAGCCCTTAAATTTTTGGTAGAAATAGATCTTGGTCATAATATATGATCTTTGCAGTATATTGCTGTAATCGCATTACTAATATTTTATTTAAATTTTTACATCAATATTCATTGGGGATATTGTCTACAGTTTTCTTTCTCTGTTTTGACTCTCTGGCTTAGACATCAAGAAAAAATTGATGTCAAGAAGGAATGTAGTAGGACTTATTTCTTATTTATTTTTTCCAAATATTTTATATAATATCAGAATTAACTGAAGCAGATAGGTGGCTCAGTGGATAGAGTGCTAGAACTGGAGTCGGAAGGACCTGAAATCAGATATGGCCTCAAACTAGCTGTGTGACTCTGGGCAAGTCATGTAACCTTGGCTGTCTCAGTTTCTTCTTCTGTAAAATGAGCTGGCAAAAGAAATGGCAAACCTCTCCAGCATTTTGCCAAGAAAACCCCAAATGTGATTATGAAAAGTCAGACATGACTGACTAATCAACAACAACTGGAATTAATTGGTCCTCTAGATGTGTGGTAAAATTTGCTTGTGTAAATCCACCTGATTCTGGGTTCTTTTTTTCTCATGAAGCTCATTTGTAGCTTGCTCAATTTTTCTTAGAGTTCTATTTTCAGTTCTGTTAATCTGAACAATTTACATATACATATGTGTGTGTATATGTATGTATTTGGAGGGGGGAAAGCAAGGAAATGGGTTAGGTTACTTGCTCAAGGTCACATAAGTGACCTTGTTAAGTGTCTGAGGCCATATTTGAACATAGGTCCTCCTGACTCTAGGGCCAGTGCTCTATTCACTGCTCTACCTAGCTGCCTCACAATTTATATTTTTTAAAAATATTCAACCATTTCATTTAGACTGTCAATTTTATTGTAATAAAGTTGGGCAAAACAGCTCCTACTAAATATGTTTTTTTATTTTACCTCAGTTGCAACTTTCCATTTTCATTTTTTGATATTAGTAATTTAGTTTTCTTTTTTTAAATCAATGTATTTTGTTGTTTTGTTTCTGTGTCACACCCCTCCCCTATTCCACTCCCCCCCCCAATGGCTGGATCTTAATTTAATTTACTGAGCTTAGTATAGATTTGCCTGCCATATAGTAAATGCTTAATAGTACTTATTGACTAATTATAAGATTCAGAAGAGAGAGAAAAAGAATAAAATCAAGAGATATAAACAATTCCAGAAAAAGAAGATAAATATGGAGAGACAGAAGGAACAACATGCATGTGCTTCCATTATGTATATATTAATAAAGCCCTGAAATGGTGGTTCAGCTCAATTACTTGTCAACAAAATGGATATAAGATGTATCATTTTAGGTTGCTATAACTTTCATATACACCTGAGAGGTATTCCTTCCCACACATCAACTCTCAGGATAGTCAAATTTGTAGGTCAATAAAAAATGTTTTCTTAAAAATAAAAAGTATAATTTTTAAGCTATATAGTTCTGCAGTGGGTATGCCAGGAATGAGAACTGCAACAGAAACCTGGTTGAAGAATTAAGGAATAGGAACTGATCCAGATCTCTTGATAATAGACGTCATAATCTAAATTGCATGCTTCCATTTAGCTAAGTTTTTTTTTATGAAATTTTTTAAAGGACAAAAAATAAAATAAAAAACCACAACACAAAGACTAGGGGAACCAATGCTGGTTCTGCCAATAAAAATGTTCCTTTTCTTTTGAGGCCTGGCTAAATAACAAAAACATTTCTAATGAACCATTGTCAGGCTCAGTTTACCACCATACTAAATAATCGAATAACTCTCCAAATTTAGGGTGATCATTTATTTGTAAAATATTGCTCAAAAATTGCAATCATAAAACCCAGATATGGGGAAAAAAAAGTCACATACTCTACCCACACCACTTATATCTAATTTCTTCACCAAATCTGAGCAGGATATTCCAAAACAGGATATTTTTCTAGTATTTGGTTTAGTCTTAGATTTACCAAGTAAAGACAAAAGTGATCAGAAGCTAATATACTTTCATATCTTCCTTTGATATAATTTCAAACTTTCTCCATTAACAAAAAGTAGAAGCACATTTGGATTTGAATACCACAGGATTTGATGTGTTACATGAGGAAGCAGAAAAGACTCTAAAGAAAACATACACAGTTAAGGAGCGGCTGAACCAGACCAAGTCTATGAGTGAAATGACACAATTGCTGAGCCTGACGAATCAATTTTGGGGGTTATCTTTAAGAGGGGAAGTTAGAAAAACATCACAGATATTAATGGTGTAGAAAAAAGAGGATTATGAAAACATAAATAACTACTAAAGAAGACAGCAGACTTCTCCATTATTTATGTCAGCTTAACAAATAGCTTAGCTTCATCAGCACCTCTCAGCAATCTCCTCTTCCTCTGACTCATGCTGGATTACTCTCTCACCTGATG
Source organism: Petaurus breviceps papuanus (assembly GCF_028583685.1). Classification (NCBI taxonomy): domain Eukaryota; kingdom Metazoa; phylum Chordata; class Mammalia; order Diprotodontia; family Petauridae; genus Petaurus; species Petaurus breviceps. The sequence continues at coordinate 7,443,704 of NW_027185867.1, forward strand.
GCATTTGTGTAAAGAATAGAGAACAAGAAGCTGCTTCTTCCTCAAAGGATATGCCTCGTTAGTCTTTCCTGAGAATTTCCCATCAGTTAACTCCAACAATAAGCATTTATTTTTAAAAAGACACATGCTTCCAGTGTCGAATCTCTTGATACCTGGGATGATTTCCCTCAGTCACGTTAGGTATTTTCCCTTTGTTTTACATTTTATCTCTTCCTTCCACTATAGTACATTTAGTAGGTAGATCTTGAAAGTAAATACTACTTTAAAATCTAGTGTCTTTTCAACCACTCCATTTTTAAAAATCACACCTAAGATTATTAAAACATAGGAAGCCCGAAGAATTGCCAAGCATTAAATCTAGCATTAACAAGGATTAAGCAGCAAGGTGTAGTAGAAGAAACCCTAGAAACAGATTTTGAAAAGTGGATTTATAAATAGAATGAATTTTAAAATTTAAAATATAAATGTTTTCATATGGAAAACAGTAATAAAATATTTAGACTACTTAACTCATAACATAGTTGTAAGGATCAATTACACAAGTGTTCTTTAGTATGTAAGGAAATCTGTACCCATAAAATGTTACAGTGATGTGAATTTTCAATATTATAACAGTCAAGAATCATTAATTAGAAAGAAATGAAGGTAAGTCATATAACAATAAGAATATTTTCCCTGGGAAACTGGTAACTGAAATGATGGGGGAAACTGGTATAGGTTCATCATTCATAAAGCTTTCTGGACAAGTTTTTTTTTTCCCTTCAACTCTCTCAGGGATCACACAACTTTAAAGATATAAATGTGAATTATATAGAATAGAATGAACATACTTAGAAAGCAGCTTATCAGTAAAAGATCTAGGCATACTAGTGGATTACAAGTTCAATATGAGTTAGGAGTATGACATGACAAACAAAAGACCTAAATGTGCCTTTGGGTAGCAGTGGAAGGTATACTTTCCACAAAATCAGCAAGTGATAGTTATACCCTTTACTGGTCAGATTATACCAGAAGTATTGTCTTCTGTTCTGGCGACAACAATTTAAGGTGGACATTGATAAGCTAAGCAATGGGGATGCTGACAAGATCCTGAGTCCATGTTATATGAGGAACAATTTAAGGAGCTTAGGATTTGGGGCCCAGAGAAGAGATCTGATAGAAGTCTTCAAGAATGTGAAGAGTTTTCAAGTAGAAGAGGGACTTTTCTCTGTTTGGTTCAAGAAAGCAGCACCAGGAACAATGGATACAAATCTCAAGGCAGCAATTTCAAGCTTGAAGTAAAGAAAAATTTTCTGACAATTAAAGCCACTCAAAAGTGCCTTAGGAGAAGAGAAAGGAGGTAATTCATCATAGGAAGTATTCAAGCACAGGCTAAGTTTGGTATTTTATAATGGTGGGTTCTTTTTAGGTTGACCTACAAGGCCTAACATCCTTGCCACCTCCAAAATTTTGTAACTCTCTAAGTGCTAATGAACAACGATAAGAAAAGATAAAAGCAATATGAGAGAAGATTTCTAATACATATTTGTATGAATTAAATTATAAGCACTTACTTCATCTCCAAGACCTCTTCCAAATGTTTCCTTCTTTCTGCCCGAAGATTAGTCAAATGAGTTTCCTTCTCTGCTAATGACTGTTGAGTAGAAGATAACTTTGCTTTCATGGACTCTAGCTCCTGTTTTACCTTTTCCATGGCCAACAACAATTCCTCCACCTTTAAGAAACATGGGAACGAGAAAAAATAGAACACAATCATCAAAAAATATCTAAGTCATGGCCGCAAATGAATGCATTAAGACCTTATGAAATGTGACATAAATCTAGGAAGAAATAAATCCAAATAGGGGCAGCTAGGTGGCACAGTGAATAGAGCACTGGCCCTGGAGTCAAGAGGACCTGAGTTCAAATCCAGCCCCATACACTTGACACACTAGCTGTGTGACCTTGAACAAGTCATTTAACCCCAATTGCCTTACCTCCCCCCCCCCAACAAAAAGAATAACAAATAAATCCAAAGAAAACCGCTAATATAGATCTAAGATTTCTGACTCACTTAAAGAGCCCTTATGGTTAATATAATATCATCTGAACTTTTAAGTCACAGTTTATAAGCAACCAACCACATTTCTTTGTATTTGGGTTAGGGTAACAACAACAAAAAACCAACAAATCTTTCCTTTCTTCATCAGCCACCTAGGACACCATATTCTGACACCTCAGAGATTGGTATTTTTTTTTAATGATAAGAGTATTTAAAATTTATTTTTGAGCAACCTTCTATAAATCATGGTGTAAGTTAAAGGACAAAATTAGAAAAGGATGCTCAAATAAGATAATAGAAACAACTATCAGTGATGCACCCTTAAAGAAAGTAGAAGATAACTTTGCTTTCATGGACTCTAGCTCCTGTTTTAAAGATAACTTTGCTTTCATGGACTCTAGCTCCTGTTTTACCTTTTCCATGGCCAACAACAATTCCTCCACCTTAAAGAAAGGAAGGTATCAATTAAGATGCACAAAACAGGGAGCCACTTTTAAACCTTCAAACCAGACTTTTATTGTCTGCTCGATTTTTCCTTTAAAAAAACTACGAGAAACAAAACAGAGTAGCATCCCAAATCTGGGCAGACAGAAACTGTAAGAAATATTAAGAAAAACATTGAAAGGAATAATAGAAATCAGGAAAGTAGGGAGAGATTAAAACAAAAGACAAGAAGAAGAATCAGAAGGCAGAGTATAGACTTTATAAGCCATTTCCATTTTTCCACACATTCACACAAGGAAAATTATTCACATTAGCATTTTTCATTTTAATTAGAAGGCAAAATGCAAGTTCACCACAAAATACATCTGTTTAGTAACCAAAAAAACCCTCCAGTGATCAAACACCTAGCCAACTGCAACAATCCCAAGTTTATTACTTGTCAAGCTGTAATTTTTGTGGCAATAAACTTTTCCCTAACAAGTGAGGTAACGGGGAATGTGAAGGAGGGGTGAAAGAAAGAACTTTTAACATTTACTTACTAAAATGTAAGATTGTACCTCTAGCACTAGGGGATGGCCAGTGGCAGACCAATCACACGACAAATATGGATTATTAATAGGGTATATGGATCACAACACATAATTGCTGGACAAACTCCTCCCCCAACCTCCAAACTTGCTGTTTTATCATTTGTAATGTAGATATGGTACTTCTAAAGAATATTGAGAATAAGTGTGAAGGGTAGACTCTTGGTATCAAAAGGCAAACTACTGAATGTGAGAACTGACATAGGAAGCCTACGTTATGGAACTCATTTGTCTTTGCACACTAATCGAAAAATTAAATGACTGAGTCAATGTTGTGCTATGAATCAATATCACCTGAACCTGAATTGTATAAACATTTTTCAAGTCTTTTCATTTTTAATAGTATTCTTTTTTTTTTTTTTTGCTTTTTGGAGGGCAATTGGGGTTAAGTAACTTGCCCAAGGTCATATGGCTAGTTTGTGTGTGTGTGTGTGTGTGTTAAGCGTATGAGGCCGAATCCAAACTCAGGTCCTCCTGACTCCAGGGCTGGCGCTCTACTAACTGCGCCACCTAGCTGCCCAATAGTATTCTTTTAAAAGAGATTAAGTATTTCCTTAGAAAAACGTATTTCTGTTTAGAAAAAGCAACTAGCAAAAGTATATGTAAAGAATTATCTTTTTAAAAATTTATCTTGTAGCTAAAAATAACTCATATTAGTAGCCACAATAATCCAATCACCAACCTGCGTTTCATTGCATAAATCTTGTGGTAATCTTTGGAAAGAAGTGAGATCTTAGGAACTTCATAATTTGGGGGTAAATCAGTTTTTAAAAGAGGTAAGTAAAATGTCTTGGAGTGGAACTTCATGGTATATTAGAAGTATTTAAGTTACTGTGTGCACCACAGAAAAAATAAAAAATCAATACAAGGGACTGTAGTTCTAATTTTACTCACACAGGGAACCCTCTGGTGGGACCACTCGTACTCCAGAAAAAAGATGGAAACCTCTCTGCCTTTTGCAGAATTTTCCTTCCTAGAATATGGAGAGGTGAAGTGATTCCCCTAGTATCACACAATCAATATATGTCAGAGGAAAGGAACCACTGGTAAATTAGGTAGGAAATTGGCACCAGAGTCAGGAAAATTAGGGTTTTGAATCCTGCCTATGAATAAATATGAGGCAGTAAATAAAAAAATATTTATGGAAGGAAGACATTAGCAGTTGAAAGGATTAAAAAAAGGCTTAATTTAGAGGGTGATACTTGAGCTAAGTATTAAAGTGAGTATGGTCAAGGCAAAGACACATAGATGGGAGATGGAGTGCTATTGTGTGAAGAACAAGAAGAGGTCCAGTTTGACTGAATCACAACTTACAGTATTTATATACACCTCTGTGGTTCCATGAATAAAAGTACTGGACTTGGAGTCAGGAACTTCAATGACTACCTCAGACACTGACTAGCTTTGACCATTTATAGCTGTTTGACCTTTCATTGTCAGTTTGCCCTCTGCACAATAAGGAGCTTAGACTCTGCCTCTAAAGTACCTTCTAGCTCTAAATCTATGATCCTATAAATAATGTATAAAGATAGACTAGAGTCAGGTTGTAAAAGATTCCAATGTCAAATAGATGATACATACAAAGGTTGTCATGATGAAGTAATCACAGCTACCAAGTGACATATGAAGAAATGCTCTAACTTACTACAGGCTGGAGAAATGCAAATTTAAATAATTCTGAGGTATTACCTTGTACCTATTAAGAGTGGCTAATAGTACAGAAAAGGAAAGTAACATGTTGGAGGGGATGTAGGAAAAATGTGACATTAAGGCACTGTTGGTGGAGGTGTGAATTGATTCAGTCATTCTGTAGAGCAATTTGGAACTATGCCCAAAGGGCTATAAAACTATGCATACACAAGTCATACAAAAGAGACAAAGAAACAAAAAGGAAAAGGACCTATATGTATAAAAATATTTATAGCAGGTCTTTTCTGGCAGCAAAGAATTAGAAGTTGAGGGGATGTCCAACAATTGGGGAATGACTGAACAAACTGTGGTATGTGATCATTATGGAATACTATTGTGCTATAAGAAATGATGAGCAGGTTGCTCTCAGGAAAAAACAGGAAAGACTTACACGAGGTGATGCAAAGTGAAATATACTATGAACAAACTGTGTCCAAAGTAATAACAATATTGTAAGATGATCATCTGTGAATGACTTGGCCATTCTCAGCAATACAATGATCTAAGACAACTCTAAAGGACATATGATGAAAAATGCAGTTCATCCAGAGACAAAACTGATGGCATCTGAATGGAAATTGAAGCATACTTTTTTTACTTTATTTCTCTCAAGGTTTTTTTTTTTTGTCTGCTTTCTTTCACAACATGGTTATTATAGATATGTTTTGCATGACTGCACATGTATAACCTGTATCAAATTGCTTGTTTTCTCAATAGGGGGGTGGGGGAGGAGGGAGGGAGACATGTTGGAACTCTAAAGTTCTAAAAACAAATATTAAAATTTGTTTTCATATGTAACTGGGGGAAAAAATAAAAATACCAAATAAACTGAAACAAACAAAGGTATCATGAAAGACATCCAAAGTGAGGAGATAATTTAATTCGGTTAATCTTCAGTTGAAGATTATGAGCAATATCACTTCACAAAATAAAGGAAAGGAGTTGGAGAAGAAAAACCAGTTTAATGAAGGCTTGGTAAGAAGCTTAATTAAGCAAAGTGATCCAAGTCACCTCTCCTCCACAATTAAGATAGATAGCAATTGTCTGTTTTCTTGTAGTCTTGTTACAGTCCTTTTTAAAACCCACCACACAGTGGGATTCACTTGAGTTTATTAGTATAGAAAACTACTAAGGGGTTTATCAAACACTAATATTTTATATGCACTTGGTTGGATGTCTGGCTACTATTTCTACCACACTGACTTCTTTCTTTCTTCTTTTCCTAGGACCAAATGAGTTTTGATAAATGCTTTGACACGAGAACAATGCAAAAAACTTTGTTGCTGGCATTCCCATTATATATTCCAGTTAGTTTATTTTTTTCAAAAAAGTTTCATTGTGGTTCCCTCCAATTCTAAAAAGGAACTCCTTGGCATTGTTACTGCATTAAATATTTAAGTTAATATGGAATGGAATGTCTATATTATATTACTATAACTCACTCACTAAAAACAAATGTCTCTCCAATTATTCATGTCTTTATTTCAGTGATTTTAATTTTAGAATCGTCATTATTTGTCACGTGTTACTGATCTTTATTGATAGTAAATAATGCAAAATATTTTTGTAGATTAATCTTTTTTCTTGGGACATAGCCAAATTCATCTATTCTCTATTTTTTATTCCTATCTTTAGGTTTTCCAGGTATATGACATCATCAAATTGAAATTATAAGTATTTCCAAAACTATTATCAAGTAAAAACAGTTATGCCAGTCATAATAGCATATGCCTGTAATTTATACTGTGAGGAAGGCTGAGGGTAGTAGAATGCTTGCATTTGGAGATTCTGAGCTCCAGTTCATTAAGTGGATCAGGTATCCCCACAAAGAACAATATGGTGAGTTCCTGGGAGTAGTCACCAGGCTGCCAAAGGAGGAGCAGTCCAGGTTGGAAAATAAAGCAAGTTAAAAAGGTCCCATGACAATCAATAGTGGGACTGGGTCTCAGACAGGATTTTGTACTTCTAGCCCAATTGAGAAAAACAGATCCAGTCTCAAAAAAACAAAAACAAAAGATAACTAGAAGAAAGGAGGCAGGAAGGCAGTATGCACTTATTCAGCATAAACATGCACTAGGCATTGTTCTAAATGCCTACAAATATTATTTTATTTGAGGTAATAGTGGTGAAAGTGGGTATTCTTGGTTCATACCAGTTATTTAGACAGGAATACTCCAAGAGCTCTTCTACTAAATATTATATTGGCTCTTTAAGTAAGATGAGTACTTTTTAATGTGCTAAGGAAAAGACCTTCTCATACCTTTTTCTCAAAGAATTTTCATGAAAGAAATGCCTTTTCTGCATCTGTGGATGTAATCATTATGGGGCAGGGGGGACAAGAAGGAAGGGTTCATATGTTCACAGTATTATATTTATAAGTCTTCCTTGAACCAGTCTTGGTAAAAAAAAACTCTGCATGCTTATGATGATGAACTTTATATATGTATGTACTGCTTTATTCAATTAGATTGTATTTTACTTATTTTTAAAATTATATTCACTCTCTTTTGTTGTCCAGTTGTTCAAAAAAGTCCAAATCTTTGTGACTCCATGAACCATAGTAGCCAATACTGGCCATGGGGTTTTCTCAGCAAAGACACCGGAGCGGTCTGCCACTTCCTCCTCCAGTGGATGGATTGAGGCAAAAGGAGATTAAGTGATTTGAGTGGGATCATGCAGCGAGTTAAGTATCTGAGGCTGGATCTGAGCTCAGCTTTTCCTTACTCCAGGCCCAGTGCTCTAACCAGTGAGTCACCTAGCTGCTTCTACTAGATAGTACTTCTTACAGATAATATACAACACACACACATATTCTCTCTCCCCCCCCATACATACACACACACACACACACACAAGATTAGAAAATCTGAAATTATTCAATTTTGAATCTTACCAGGTAAGGGTGATTTAAGTGGGGGTAATTCTGACAGTTTGTCTTCTCTCAAGAGTTGAAAATATTAATTTAAAAGATATTCAAATGACTGATTTCCTATTTGAAGGTTTAGTTCATTTATAAATTCAAATAGTTGTATCAATGATGACATTTCTTCCTCTGTGGTAGATTACATGAAATTTTGCATATGCTGTCAGATGAGGTAACTTTGTCCCTTGGTTTTAAGTGGTTTTTTTTTTGGGAGGGGGTTGCTTTTTGGAGGGCAATTAAGGTTAAGTGACTTGCCCAAAGTCACACAGCTTTTTTTTAACAGTAAGTGTGTAAAGTGTCTGAGGACGGATTTGAACTCAGGTCTTCCTGACTCCAGGGCCAGTGCTCTATTTACTGCACCACTTAGCTGCCCCAAGAATCAGTCAGTGTTTTTCTTTCTTATGAAGGAGAGTTCAATGGTAAATATGGGAAAAATGGTATACAGGAATATAATTTTATTAGGTAATACATTTAAAAAAAATAAGCTGTGTGGTACAACCTAATAACATTTTAAATTTATTTTCTCTTTATTGTCTTTCATTTTTATGTATTGATTTGCATTTTTCCTCCCCCATTAAAAAATAAGTTTAATGTTTTATCAATTTGTCAGTATTTTCAAAGAGATATTTCTTGGCTTTATTTTTCAATTCAACATTTTTATTTTCTATTCTATTTTTTCTACTCTTTACTTCATAATCTGTTTTTTAATATTTCCAGTGGACTGTTGCTTTGTTCCTTTTCTTATGCTTTTAAGGGAAAGTTAAAAATCTATTTTTTACTTTTACTAAATTTGCTTCTATGAACACCTTTAGCCACATGTTATATATTTGATCTGTGACATTACTGTTGTAATTGGCTTTTACATAGTCTATATTGTTTTTTAATAGCCAGTATAAGCTCTGAGCTCTCTCTCCCAACACACACTTTCACTGAGTGTTCCTAGAATGTGGCTGGTAACATCTCTCCTTCAGGGTTCTCAGAGTCCCAGAGAAGTTTTTACTTCAGCTCACAGGCCTCCATGGGTATGCTTCAATTAACCTTACAATTTTTAAAACATGATAATTGTCTAACATATTATTACTTAGTCTTCATGTAGTTTTATATCTTTTTCGTGTAATTTTTTCCCTCTCATTTTGATCTGAAAATACTGAAAATAATTTTCTGTCTTTTCAAATGGACAAATCCCTTATATGTTAAATTTTTGTGGGCTTTCCATGGGTACTTAAACAGTCTGTGTATAAGAGGAAGTATATGTATGTATAAGAGGAAATATATATGTCAACCTATACAATATGTACATTACTTCTTAGTTTTCTATGTGTATCTGAAATTCTATTTTGACTATTAAGCATTTTTATCATGATCTATTTATTTTGCTACATTCTGATAATACCAGAGGCTGCCTATTATATTTTGCCTATATCTTTTTATGTAACTGTCAATCTTTTAATGAATTTATCAAATTGTGTGATGCTTATAAATTAAGGATTGTTACGTATCTGGTATTTAGTTTTTGTTCATCATTCAAATTCTTGTTATGTTTTAACATAAGTATATTACTAAATTATTATATATATAACTAATAAATAAATATAAATTAATAAATATATTACTAAATTATTATTATAAATTATTATATATAATACTAAATATAAGTATATTAGTAAAACTGTTGATTTATCAAACATATCTGCAAAATTTGTTTTATCTCAAATTATTAATTTTAATCTACATATACACACATTCATTAAGTATGCTTCCTGCAAACAATGTATTAATGAATTTTGCATCTTGATCCATTATGTAATCATTTTCTTTACATTAAGACCATTCACAGTCATAAATAATAAACTAAATATATCATTTTGTCAACTGAATGAAAAGAAATTATAATAACCAAGTTTGAAGTCCCCCCCAAACAGATGAAAACGCACTTTCCTTCATTGATTGCTAAGACCTCTTATACTATTCTAAGGTAGAAGAAATCATCTACTATACTTTTTATTGGACTTATTGCTCATTGTTCAGTTTGGTGAGAACTACAGTAGCTTGTTCTTTGTCCAGCTAGCCATCTTGTTATTAGAGAATTTATGAGATGAATTAAATATATTTTACAACTGAATCCAAAACTGAAAAAAGCATCAAACACGACACCAAGTGCTAGGGATACAAAATGCAAAAGGATAGAGTCCTTGCCCTCAAGAAGTTAACATTCTACTGGGGAAATAGGAAGGGACTGATGGTCTGATCAGTCATAAAGATATGAATGAAAAAGTAGATCAATCTATTAACACACCCTTCACAGAATTATTCCAGTGGCTCCATGTGACTTCTAGTATCGGAGATGAAGTTGCAATGTTGGGCAGTTAAAGTGCTCCACAACAAGGTCCCTTACAACCCTTTCAATGTGCTTACACATTACTTTTCATGCTCTACTCTCTATTCCTCCCAAATGACACTCCATATCTCTCTTCAAGCTTTTATACTAACTGAAATGTTCTTCCTCCTCTCCTCTTCCCCTAAGTTTCCCTGGCTTCTTTTCCCAGTCTCATCAGCCTCAACAGAAGAAATTATTTTCCATCTACTCTGTACATAGCTTATGTACACATATGGTGATTTGACTACAATTACCAGGGAAAGACTGCAAAAGGCAGAATTAAGGGTGAGAGAGCACATGTACTCAAGGCTTTAAGAAGTACACAGTTAAGTGGCTTACCTCTTCTCAGCCATACTCTGGTAGTATGATTTGGAAGACAGCAGAGCAGGTGGAAAATGGTAGATGAAGATGCATGATCCTAGGGAGTGCATAACCAAGTGGTTTAGCTCCACTCAAGTATAAACTAAAGTACTGGTATGAATTTTTTGACAGGATAATAGGATAAACCCAAGGTCAGATAAGGGAAGATGGTCCAATGTTTGAATATCAGTCTGTAAACTGAGATATCATGAATTCTCATCCCAGCTCTCTGATAGTGATAACGCTGTGACTAAGTTGACTGTTAAAGAATTATTTCAGAACTTATAAACTCAAATGTATATGATTTCTCAAAGTAGTCATCATTTTACCAGTGATTACATTAAACTGCCATTAACTCAAAATATGCTAAAAATTCCTTTTTCAAAATTATGATCACTATTAGATGATATTTTCTACAAGAAAAGAAGTCTTTCTATGACTTTCCTAGTTATGTCTGCTATTTTGCTTTGTTGGGTTTTTTTTTTTTTTGCTTTTTGTAGGGGGAAAGTTAAGGCAATTGGGGTTAAGTGACTTGCCCAAGGTCACACGGCTAGTTTTGTGTTAAGTGTCTGAGGCTGGATTTGAACTCAGGTCCTCCTGACTCCAGGGCCGGTGCTCTATTCATTGAGCCACCTAGCCACCCCTTGCTTTGTTTTTAAAATAAAAAAAATTTACTCATCTTGAATAATCACTATATTTATGAGACTTAGATAAATATAAGTTTTGATTTTTTCCAAAAATTCAATCTACTCTCAAAGAGTAAATATTTGCCACGAGTAAGATTATGAAAGATAGCAATGCTATAGTAATACATATATATATATATATATACACAAGTATATATATTTCTATAACAGAATTATTAGGATGGGGACAATATTACTTTCAATATATAATTTTTGGTAGGTAGAGATAATATAGATACCAAGTAGTCTATAGATTATATTTCTACTAACATTGTTTGAAAAATCAAAGATGTTCATATTTCAAGAAGTAAAAGCAATTTCTTCTAAAGAGTTTTTCTTCTATGTACAGGTGCTAAATTTTGGAACTTTGATACAATTTTATTAGGATTGTTTTTTCCAAGTAAAAAAAAAAAACCTCAACCCCAAACACTTCTTTTTTAAAAAAGATTTCAGAAATTTGTTGAGCGTCTAAGTAGCACAATAAGGCAAAATACTGGATTATTAGTGTTTATACTAGGATTGTAAGAGAGTAAATAAATAAAAACAAGTTAGGAGAAGAGGATAGGGGAATTTCTGAGACAGAAACAAAAAAAGTGATTTCTTCATACCTTGAACCATTTAGAAGCCAAATGATTGGTCTTATGGACTAAATCATTGAATAGCTTCAGACAGGGAATAGCAGAATAAAAGAATAATAAAAAAAATAGAAAATAATAGAATAAAAAATAAATAAGAAAGAAAAAGATGGTATTAAAAGTAAATTATAATCAGGTCAGGCAACAAAAAGTTTGAAGAATAAACCTGTTTGACAGCAGCATGCAACCACTGCAGTGAAGAGGTAATACAGATAAAACCTATTTCTAAAATTAATAAAATCTATATCTATGTGAAGATAACTTCAGAGTGAACATTTTCACAAAATAGTGAAAGGTGAAAAACAGGGAATAAAAGAAATCTCAAATAGGAGGGGGAAAATTAAGACTTTTTAAAATGAAGGAAAGAACGTGAGAAAAAAAATGAGTAAAATATAACTAAAAGGGAATACGCTTCCAGTCTTGGATGAATGTTCCTTCTAATTTCTCAACTTGCCGCAAAAGGAAAAAAAAATCTCACAAAAACTGTATTAAATATTCCCAACTTAAGGCAGGAAAATCAACCAAAAAAAAAAAAAGATAATTAAATTCACAAAAGTCAACTCAGTAAGGGAAAAAGTATAACTGATATAAGGCCCCTACAGTGAATATGAACAATGGCACTTCATTCTTTTTAACTTTTCCTTGCTAATTACCATATGAATGTTCTTATTAACGAAGAACAGAAAGATGGGGTAGTGGGATAAAAATAAATTTAAAAAATCTAAGTTGAGAACCTGAGTTGTTTTACTGAGTATACAGAATAAAAAAAAATGAAAAATCTATGTTCCCTGCTCTCAAAGAATTTACAATGTAATATGAAAATGCATACCAAAAAAGTTATTCAAAATGCTCTTCAATAAAAACTCTAACTAATAAAAATATTCTAATAAAAATGGTCAATCAATTTCAATGATTTCAGTAGCTAAAAAGATGCACAAACATATAGGACACCAATGCCTCAGAGAAGAGCACTGTTACAATTTGACTTAAAGATCTTATGATATATATATATATATATTTAAATCCCCATACACTTATGTTAAAGAGATGCTTCACCAACTTCTGGAACAGCACTTATACATGGCCTTGTGTTGAGATCTGTGAAAGATGCTACCTAGAACTAAGAAGTTACCAACTGAATGGCACCTTAAATTCACTGAGCAGAAATGCCAGTGATTTATAAAATTGCAGACCTGTTTTTCAGCACTGGTTCTGGCTGACTCCTCTTGGGCTAGCACCATTTCTCGTTCAGCAGTTATCTGTACACTTTCTCTTAGTGCCTCTTCTAGTTCTTCAATTCTGTCATCCTTCTTACGGAGATTGTCCTGGAAAATGATGGAAGATGGGATGAAGTAGTCCAATGCAGACCAGAAGAAGAGCCTGTTTTTCAAGAAAGTGATAATGGCTAAAATAATTCTTTCCTCCCAGAAGCAAACTCATGAAACAGAAAAAAAGTCTCCATATAGGAAAGGAAAGAAGAAAGGAAGAAAGAAGAAGTAATAAAGACTTAGGGGATAAGAAAGCAAAGCAAGACAAATATGCTGGATGATGAACTTGCTTGATGCAATCGCGCCAATAAAACTACTTGTGTTAGCACAGGTAGCAGAATTTCTTTATTAAGGAATGGAGATATTTTGGAACTCATAATCTGGGTTTATAGCCAATTGAAATGGGGCCCAAATAGCTAAGCTGAAGGCCCATGGACTCTGTTTCTTCCAGGCAAGACAAACAAAGCGGAGGTCAAGAAGAACATAGTCTTAACAATTTTTGTATTCTCACAAAAGAATTCTAACATATTTTAAAGAAGACAATCACAGATGTTTGAGGAATATATAGCTTCATATGATTCCAGAAAAAATTTTCTGTACACTGACTGAAAACCCCCACCTCAAACATAAGTGAGAGTTTTGGCCTGTGTGTTCCAACTCATCACTGATCCTTAAAAATTCTCATTAGCAGGTAGGTTCATTTGTTCTCAAAAGAATCTGTTCTCAATACTGCTGAAGTTATGATTTATTCATAAGAAAGATGTAAGAAAGTCAAGGAAATTGATCCAAAATCCCAAGATACTAAGATAACTTATCTTGAATGAGATCTTGAAAGAAGAATAAGTTATTCTGAGAATAAAGTATACTGAAGGGCTGGATTCACTCAATTCACAGTTACAACAGCAAACCTGTCTCCCAACTTCACTGTCATGCCTAGCCCAAAGAACTGAGAAAATGTGCTACTTCTTAGGATTCAGGAAAAAATGATTGGCTATTTTCAATAATAATGATGGAATTCAAAAAATGGAAGGGATTAAGATATCTATTTTGTGCAATTCACTAATTTAATTTACTATTTGTTTTTATACGTAAAAAAGGAAGATGTGAGTCTTCTGAGCCTTGAGCTCCTAATCACTTCTAGGTAAAAATTTCTCCTATCTGTGGGGCAGGAAGCAGAAACTAAAAGGATAAACACATTTATTAGTTTGCTTCAATTCTAAAATAAAAAGGTTCAGTAATCTTTTGTTTACTATTTTTTCTCAGAATGAGAAAACTTCAGAGAATGACATATTTCAAATCTAGTTAACATTTGAAACAATATCACTTTTTAAAAAGATGTTAGTCTTCTGCGTTGAAAGTAGATCTAAATGAAAAAATACTGGGAAGAGAGTAAGAATGTAATTAATGATAGGTCAGTCTCCTCAAATACCTCTCTGACAGCCTTGTCAACAATAACATGAAATGATGAAATTTAATATAGTTTTTAAAAAATTACTTCCAAGATCCAAATGTTAACAGTTTCTTTCATTTTAATTATATCTTTGTGAATATCTTTTTTTAAAAAAATTTAGACATACCATTCTAGGAGCACACAGGTAAAAACATTAGGATAAGTTAACAAAATTTAATTTTCTCTCTTGTATAGGTTAAGAAATAGTTTAGAGAGCTAATAATTTGTGAAGGATTAATAGAAAAGTGAATGGTGAAGAACTGCTAAAGAAGGATCAAAGAAATCTAAATGATGGAAAGTGTAAATTGACACACTACATTTACATAAACCAGTAATTAAGGCTAGCTCATAGTTCAGTTCATAGAGAAAGTCCATTTGATTGGATGAAAGACATCTGATGAAAGCCCTCTGATGACACTGTCAAAAATCAGTTTCAAAAGTGTTTTTCCCTCATATGAAGAAAAAGAAACAAGTGCCACAGGAAATAAAAAAGGCAACAAAAGGGAGAAAGGGATAAAATGGTACTCATTTTATTATACAATTTACATCAAGACGTTACCTGAAATGAGTATTAGTAGACATTTTCACTGAATTAAATAAGCCAGACTAGTCACAATGCAAACACTGATGACAGAGATTTCTTCTTCAGAACATGATAGGAGAAATCCAGTCAATAAAAAAAATTTAGCTATTTTTTTTGACACTTAAGAACAAACCTACCAAGAGAAACTATAGAGTTTTATTTACCTTTTATTTACTTTATACTCAGATCTTCCACCTAACCCAAAAATATAGGGAGGTAGTTCCAGAAATGGGACAGCTAGGTGGTGCAGTGGATGTAGCGCTGACCTAAAGTCAGAAAACTCATCTTCCTCAGTTCAAATCTGGTCTCAGACATTTACTAGCTGTGTGACCCTGGACAAGTCACTTAATCCTGTTTGCCTGAGTTCCTCATCTGTAAAATGAGCTAGAGAATAAAATGGCAAACCACTTCAGCATCTTTGCAAAAAAACACCCTCAAATGGGGTCATGAAAAGTCAGACACGATTAAAACGTTAAAAGGCACAGAAATAAATAGTGGAACTTTATGATACCTCAACAATAATGATGTTCCAAAACAAGTATTTTTTTTTTAATTTGCTTGCTTACTCTTCCAACGGAAAATAAGAATCTATTTCACATGGAGTTTTATTTGAATATGCAAAAGCTTTAAAAAAAACCCTAATATAAAAGAAACACAATTATTTTTCATTTGTGGTAGAAGAATTTCTTGAGATTGAGAAGCCTACAAAAAGAAAAGGTATTCAGAGAAAGATAAAATTTCTCATTTTAAAACAGGTTTCTGATGACTTGTTGCTAGTCTCACATTCACCTTTGAAAAAAATTTCACCACCAAAATAAAATTATTAGTAGTTCTTGGTGAATCCTGTAAACCAAAAAAGACATTGGCAAGAAACCTGGAACAATGGGCATTCCACACTGTTCTGGAAACAGACAATGACAAAGATGCACTGGACCTCAGAAATCATCTCATGCAGCACCTCCATATGAGGAAATTGAGGGTCAGGGGATTTAAATTATTTACCTACTGTAATATCTACTTAGCATACATGACAAATCTACCAAAAGGTGAGCAACAATGCAATAACAAAAATGACTCTGGTATTACAGATTATTGTCACTAATATAATTATAATGAAAATATTTTGAATGAAACTTCATCAAAGAAAATCTAGCAATAATTCACAATGAAAAAGCTGGATTTGCACTAGACATGCTACATTATTTAAACATTAGGGAAGAAAGTAGCATAATTTACCATGCAAGCAATGAAATCTTAAAATACCTATAGACAATATAAAATACTTGGGAGTCTATCTGTCAGGAAAAATCCAGGAACAGATCTAATCAACTCTAGAAATATTAATAGCTTATGGATCAGCCAAGCCAATATAATAAATCTTAAACTACCAAAGAATTGTTTTATAGAACTAGAAAAAATAATAACAATTCAACTGGAAGAACAAAAAGTCAAAAATATCAAGAAATTCAATGAAAAAATGTGAAGGAAGGTGGCCTAGAAGTAACAGATTTAAAACTACATTACAATGTGGCAATCATCAAAACAACCTTATCTTGCCTAAGAAACAGAACAGTGGACAAGCTGAATAGATTAGTTACACAGTAAACAGTAGAAAATCTACTATTTAATACCTGAGTGTTTAATGAAGTCAAAGATCCAAGTATTGGGGGGTAAGAACTTACCACTTGAAAAAAGTTGCTGGGAAGAATAGAAAGCAGTCTGAAAGAAACTAGACATAGACCAACATATAAACCACACTGTATAACAAGATAAGAACAAAATAGGTAAGTGATTTAGACATAAAGGGTAAAATCATAAGTAAATTAGGGGAGCATGAAAAAAAATGTACCTCTCAAATCTACGGTTCAGGCAAATTATTTAAGTTGAAATTTTCCTTTTTATTTTCATCACATCCTGCTCTTTCGTATCTTAGAGGGGACCATACCTATCCACATGGGAAAAGAGATATCACTGCATCTTGTTCCCTCAGCCTGTCTGACTGGAAGCAAAATGAGAAATATCATTCCATCAATTCCTTCAACTAGTCCCCTAGCCTGAGTTATTGAACACCCTTGGAGGATTCCAACTTGAGAATGAGCCCCCTTACAGATGTTGATAACCAATATGAATTCATTCTTTAATAAATAACGAATAGTGCACTTGGTTGTATCCTCCACATCTCAGAGCATGCAGAAGCCATTTCTCCCTTTCCTATGTCCCATTCCTTTATTCCTATCCCCCTCAACAACCTGTTTCATCCCCCACAATACCTATCCACCCCTTCCACTTTACTCTCTGGGAAGCTTGCTCCATAGTAATTAACTTGCTTTCATTTAAATTTTTTTCCTTTTCTATTCCTTTCATCTACAGGCTCTTACTGAGACCGGGCTCCCTGCAGAAAACATAGCTTCCTTGGCCTTCATTCTAGCCCTGGTAGCATTTTCACTCATTGCCCCCACCAAGGTCAAGGTCAAGGAGTTGGAATCCTTACTGCTCTCTATTGTCACTTACATGCCCACTCTGCACCACCATCACTCCACCCCTGAAGTTCATTTAATCTGTATACACCACCCAAAAGACCAGCGTCACTTGTCCTGACCTCTGTCTAGGCACTGGACTCCAAATGACACTAGAGGAGAGAATGAGGCTGATGACTTTGCACAGACCTTGCATACTTAAATCCAATTCACTTGTAAATCAAGACATTACCCTCCTGATTTCACTGGTCCTCCTTGAGAATGAAGGATGAACAACAAACAATATACACCACCAAATCAAAATGCTGGTACCTATTTTCTTTTTTTTTAAATTCTTTATTAACTTCTGACTTACATCATTCATTTCCGCCAGATTTTGAGTTACAAATTTTATCCATGTTTTTTCCCTACCCACCGCCCCATAATAGCAGGATATCCCCTCCTCCAATCTGCTCTCTGCCATATTTTCTCCCATACCCCTTTTGACTTTTCCAGTGGATCTCTATGCCCCAGTGCTTGCATATCTTATTTCCCAATTACATGTAAAATAGTATTAATAATAGTATGTACATATACATGTACATATATATATATATATGTACATATATATATATATATATACATATATTTGAGTATTTGATTTTAAAACTTTGAATTCCAGATTCATTCCCTTCCTCCCTTGTCTCCTACCCTTACTGGAAAGATAAGTAGTTCAGTATAGGATGTACATGTGTGGCTAATGCAAAACAATAACATAGTAGATATATTGTAAAAGACTTTGATCCTGTCCCTTTTCAAAAGTGGGTGCTCCCAATTTCCCTTCCCCCCAGCCTGCCCTCCCTTCCATCATCCCCCCTTGTAATGCGAATGTAAATTTTAAAGATCTTCCCTGCCCCTAGGCTAA